>NC_059226.1:28609916-28930023 GCF_020615455.1 Coregonus clupeaformis | reverse complement strand
GTAAGTAGAGTGTATGTGGGCAATTGTTAACATTTATGAAGTAGAGTGTAAGTATAGACAGTGTAAGTAGACAGTGTAAATAAACAGTCTAAGTGAGAGTTTAAGTAGACAGTGTAATTGTAGTTTATGTAGACAGTTTAAGTAGACAGTGTAAGTAGAAATTTTATACGTTAATGTAGTTAAGTAATGATAATTCTTTTTATTGAGTTAAGTATACAGTTAATAATGTAGTAGACAATTTAAGTAGACAGTGTAAATGGAGTGTAGTGTATAAGTGTAACTAGAGAGTTAAGTTAAGACGGTGTAAGTAACTTATTGTGTGTAAGTGAGCAGTTAAGTAGACAGTTAAGTAGTGTAAATGGAGCAGTGTAAGTAGGTTAATAGTTAAGAAATTAATAACATTTGTGGGTATGTAATAGACATTGCAAGTAGAGAGTGTAAGTAGAGAGTGTAGTAGACAGTGTAAGTAGACAGTGTAGAGGTGAGTGTAAGTAGACAGTGTAATAACGTGTAATAGAGGTTAATACACAGTGTAAGTGGAGTGTAATTATTTTTAAGTTAAGTAACAGTATAAGTACACAGTGTAAGTGGTTAATCAGTTAAGTGGAGTTAAAGTAGAACAGTGTACCATAGACAGTGTAAATGACTGTAAGTAGGGTGTAAGTGGTTACTAGAGGTGTAAGTAGAGTGTAGTATTGTATGACAGTGTAAGTAGGTTAAGTGAGAGTTAAGTAGCAGTGTAATAGATTAAGTAAAGTGTAAGTAGAGCAGTGTAAGGTAGACCGTTAGTAGTAAGAGTGTAGTGAGAGTGTATGAGTGTAAGTAGAGTGTGAATACAGTGTAAGTAAAGTGTAATGTCTAATGTGTAAGTGTTATTGAGAGTGTATGACAGTCTAATACACAGTTAAGTGTTAAGTAGAAGTGTATAAATTAAGTGAGTCTAAGTAGACAGTGTAAGTAACAGTGTAAGTACAAGGGAGTGTAAGTCACAGTTAAGTAGACAGTTAATACTGTTTTAAGTGAGTGTAAGTAAGTTAATAGTGTAATATTTAGTTATGTTGTGAAGTGTAAGTGAGTTTAATAGACAGTGTATTATTATTTATATTAATGTTAGTAACAGTGTAAGTAGAGGTGTAAGTGGTGTAAGTAGCAGTGTAAGTAGACAGTGTAAGTAGGAGTGTAAGTAGGCAGTGTAAGTATAACAGTGTAATAAATTGTAAGTGCAGTGTAAGTGAATTAATAGGAGTGTAAGTAGGAGTGTAATACAGTTAAGTGTGTTTGTGTAAGTACAGTGTAAGTACAGTTAAGTAAGTTGTAGAAGTGTAAAGTAGAGGGTTAAGTAAGTTGTATAGACAGTGTAGTATAGTTTAAGTAGACAGTGTAAGTGATTTAAGTGACAGTCTAAGTAGACAGTGTAAGTAGAGAGTGTAATAGACAGTGTAGTGAGATTAATAGACAGTGTCAGTTTAAGTACGCAGTGTAATACAAGTTAAGTGAGGTGTAAGTAGAGGAGTGTAGTTTTCGTTATAGTGTAAGTAGAGTGTAAGTACAAGTGTAAGTAAGTGTAGTATTAAGTACGGAGTGTAACTTGAACAGTGTAATAGAGTCTTAAGTAGACAGTGTAAGTATGTGTTAGTGGACAGTGTAAGTGGTGTAGTAGAGAGTGTAGTGACATTATGAGACTTAAGTACAGTGTAATGCAGTGTTTTAAGTAGGTTAAGTGATGTAGTGTGTGTAGTGGAGTAATGGTTTGAAGTATAATAGGTTTAATGACGTGTAGTGACAGTGTAAATTAGTGTATGTTAATGAAGTTTAAGTACAGTGTAAGTGAAGTTAAGTAGAAGTGTAATGAGTTGGTGTAAGTGAGAGTTTTGTTCTTTAGGTGTAAGTGAACTTAAGTATAGTTAAGTGACAGTGTAATAGGTGTAAGTAGAGAGTGTAAGTACAGTGTAAGTAGGAGTGTAGTTTAAGTGCTTAATAGACAGTGTAAGTGACACTGTAAGTAGACAGTGTAAGTACGCAGTGTAAGTGCAGTTAAGTAGAGAGTGTAATAGACAGTGTAAGTAGACATGTAAATAGAGTGTAAGTGTTTGTGACAGTGTAAGTAGGGGTGTAAGTACAGTTAATAACAGTTAAGTAAAGTTAGTGAGTTAATAGCAGTTAATAGATTATGAAGTTAAGTAGACAGTGTAAGTGAGGTGTAAGTAGACAGTGTAAGTAACAGTGTAAGTGGGTGTAAATAGAGAGTGTTCTGTAAGTACAGTGTATGAGTGTAGTGACTGTAAGTTGTAATAGGTGTAGTGAGTGTAGTAAGTTAATAGAGAGTGTAAGTGGTTAAGTTTGTGTAAGTAGAGAGTCTAAGTAGAGAGTGTAAGTGGACGTTATGTGTATAGATGTAAGTAACACTGTAAGTGAGAGTGTAAGTAGAGTGTAAGTAGACAGTGTAAGTAGAGTGTAAGTGAGGTGCTAAGTAGACAGTGTAGGTAGAAGTGTAAGTAGAGTTGTAAGTCACGTGTAAGTCGTGTAAGTAGAGTTAAGTAGAGAGTGTAATAGAGAGTGTAAGTAGACAGTGTAAGTGGAGTGTAAGTAGATTAATACAAGTGTAATATGTAAGTTTAGAGTGTAAGTAGACAGTGTAAGTGAAGTGTATGGCAGTGTAAGTGAGAGTGTAAGTAGACAGTGTAAGTAGAGAGTGTAAGTAGACACTGTAAGTACACAGTGTAATACGAGTTAAGTGACAGTTAAGTGCAGTGTAAGTAGAAGTGTAACCGTGTAAGTAGACAGTGTAAGTAGACTGTGTGAGTGTAAGAATACAGTGTAATACCATGTAAGTAGACGTGTAAGTAGACAGTGTAAGTGACAGTGTAAGTAGACAGTGTAAGTGGGCTTATAGGAGTGTAGTTTTGTAAGTAGAGTGTAAGTGAGTGTAATAGTTGTATTTTGCCGTGTAAGTAGGTTTGGAGTGTGTGTAGTAAGTGTGTTAGGGTGTATAGGTGTAAGTATTAATAGAGTGTAGTAGGTGTAGTAGGAGTGTAAGTGAGTTAATGTGTAAGTGAAGTGTAAGTAGAGAGTGTAAGTAGACAGTTAATTACAGTGTAATAGAGAGTGTTATGAGTTAAAGTACAGTGTAAGTTGTAAGTAGACGTGTAAGTAACAGTTTGAGGTTATAGAGAGTGTAAGTGACGTGTAATAGAGGTGTAAGTAGAGAGTGTAATAGATTGTGGTGTAATAGGGAGTTAAGTAGACAGTTAAGTGAAGTGTAAGTAGGGTGTATGAGTGTAAGTACAGTGTAAGTACAGTTAATTGTAATAGAGAGTGTAATAGCAGTGTAATAGTGTAAGTAGAGTTATGGGAGTGTAAGTAGGCAGTGTAAGTAGATGTAGTAGACAGTTAATAGACAGTGTAATATGTATGGAGTGTTGTGTAAGTAGGTGTTAGTGTAAGTACAGTGTAAGTGAGAGTGTAATGACAGTTAAGTGGGTGTAATAAGTGTAAGTGAAGTGTAAGTAGACAGTGTAAATGTTAAGTAGGTGTAAGTAGACAGTTAGTAGGTGTTGGTGTAAGTACACAGTGTAAGTGGTGTAGTAGAGAGTGTAAGTGACAGTGTAAGTAGAAGTGTAATAGATTAAGTAGACTTGTAATAACGAGTGTAAGTAACAGTGTAATGAGTGTTATGTTATGTATCAGAGTTAAGTAGCTGTAAGTGCGTGTAAGTAGAAGTCTAAGTAGAGTGTAATAGAGTTAAGTACAGAGTGTAATAGACAGTTAAGTAACAGTGTAAGTACCGAGTGTAAGTAGACAGTGTAAGTAGACGGTGTAAGTGGGGAGTGTAAGTAGGAGTGTAAGTAGAAGTGTAAGTAGAGTGTAATGAGTGTATAGACAGTTAAGTAAAATTAAGTAGACAGTGTAAGTAGAGTGTAATTCTAAGTAGAAGTGTAATGTTAGTGGTGTAAGTAGACAGTGTAATTTTTTGTTGTTAAGTAAAGTGTAAGTAGAGAGTGTAGTAAAGTGTAAGTAGACAGTGTAAGTAGGAGTGTAAGTGAGTGTAATATTTCTTAGTTGTAAGTAGACAGTGTATAGGTGTAAGTATTAAGTGTGTATAGAGTGTAAGTAGACAGTGTAAGTAGACATGTATGTGTAAGTAGATGTAGTTTAAGTAAAGTCTAGTGAGTTAGTACAGTGTAAGTAGGGTGTAAGTAGAGGTGTAAGTACAGTTACGTAGACAGTGTAATAAGTGTAAGTAGGTGTTAGTGTAAGTGTTTGGTGTAATGACAGTGTAAGTAGGTGTAAGTAGAGTGTAAGTAGAGTGTAAGTAGCGAGTAGTAAATAAAGTGTAAGTAGTGTAGTGAGTGTAAGTAGAGAGTGTAGTAGACTGTTATGTAACAGTGTAAGTAGAAGTTAATACAGAGTGTAGTAGAGAGTGTAAGTAGAGTGTAAGTGGTTAAGTAGGGTGTAAGCTGGAGGTGTAAGTAGACAGTGTAAGTAGAGTGTAGTAGAGTGTATGTAGAGTTAAGTAAGTGTTGAGTGTATGTGTAAGTGTTCTAGACAGTGTAGTAGGTGTGTAGTGTAATAACAGTTAAGTAGAGTGTAAGTAGGGTGTAAGTATACTTGTAATATAGTGTAATAGACAGTGTTAGACTTAAGTGTGTAATATGTATTTTGACAGTGTAAGTGAGCAGTGTAATCAGAGTGTAGTATACAGTTTACAGTGTAAGTATGAGTGTAATAACAGTGTAATGAAGTGTAATAGGAGTGTAATAGAGTGTGTGAAGTTTGGAGTTAATAGATTATAGTTAAGTGAGTGTAAGTAGAGAGTTAAGTAGAGTGTAAGCGACAGTGTAAGTGCTTATAGGGTTAAGTAAGAGTGTAGTTATAGTGTATGAGTGTAAGTGTTAATAGGAGTTAAATTGATGTATTTATAGACAGTGTAATGAGAGTGTAAGTAAGTGTAATAGCCGTGTAATAATTGTGTAAGTAGACAGTGTAGTGAGTGTAAGTAAGTGTAAGTATTATATATAGAGTTATTAGGGTGTAAGTAGAGAGTGTAAGTAGACAGTGTAAGTAGAGTGTGTAAGTAGGGAGTGTAAGTAGACTGTAAGTATAGGTGTAAGTAGAGTTAGTAGGTGTAAGTAGGTGTAAGTAAGTGTGTATTGTGTGTAAGTAACAGTGTAAGTAAGTGTAAAGTAACGTGTAAGTGGTGTAAGTGAGAGTGTAATGGTGTAAGTAGCAGTTAAGTAGACGTTAATATTAAGTAGACAGTGTAAGTGGATTGTAAGTGGCAGTGTAAGTAGACAGTGTAAGTAGACAGTGTAGTAATGTAAGTAGAGGGTGTAAGTAGGGAGTGTAATACAGTGTAAGTAGGTGTAATATGTAGTAAGTGTAATAGACAGTGTAAGTAGAGAGTGTATAACAGTGTAATGACAGTGTAATGGTGTAAGTAGAGTGTAGTAGACAGTGTAAGTAGAGTGTAGTAGTTGTAAGTGGTGTAATGAATTAAGTAGGGTGTAAGTGGTGTAAGTAACAGTGAGGGTGTAGTAGAGTGTAAGTACAGTGTAAGTAGACAGTGTAATGGTGTAAGTAGACAGTGTTGAGTGTAATAGGAGTGTAGTAGCGTGTAATAGTGTAATAACGTGTAAGTAGAGTGTAAGTAGAGAGTGTAAGTAGAAGTGTAAGTAGAAGTGTAAGTAAGTGTATAACGTGTAAGTGGAGTGTAATGGAGTGTAAGTAGACAGTGTAATGTTAAGTGAGACAGTGTAAATGACAGTGTAATTGTTGAGTTAATATTAGTAGAGGTTAATAGTGTAATAGAGTGTAATAGACAGTGTAAGTAGAGGTGTAATAGACAGTGTAAGTAGAAGTGTAAGTAGGGTGTAATAGACAGTGTAAGTGGAGGGTGTAAGTAGGGTGTAAGTAGACAGTTTAAGTAGAGAGTGTAAGTGGGTGTAAGTAGACAGTGTAAAGCTAGAGTGTAGTAGGTGTAAGTAGAGTGTAAGTAGAAGTGTAAGTGAGTGTATAGAGAGTGTAATGGTGTAATAGACAGTGTAAGTACAGTGTAAGTAGATGTAAGTGTGTTGAAGTGTAAGTGACAGTGTAAGTAGAGGGTGTAAGTGGACAGTTAAGTGAGTGTAAGTAGAGAGTGTAAAGTAGACAGTTAAGTATACAGTGTAAGTAGGGGTGTAAGTAGACAGTGTAAGTAGACAGTGTAAGTGGGTGTAAGTAGAGGTGTAAGTAGACAGTGTAGTGAGTGTAATAGGAGTGTAAGTAGAGAGTTAAGTAGACAGTGTAAGTGTGTAAGTCACAGTGTAAGTAGACAGTGTAAGTAGAGCAGTGTAAATAGGAGTGTAATAGACGTGTAAGTAGAGAGTGTAAGTGAAGTGTAAGTGACAGTGTAATAAGGTGTAATACGTGTAGTGGGTTAATGAGTGTAAGTAGAGTGTAAGTACAGTGTATGGAGTGTAAGTGAGTGTAATAGACAGTGTAAGTGGGGAGTGTAAGTGGTGTAAGTAGAAGTGTAAGTAGACAGTGTAAGTGAGTGTAAGTAGACGGTGTAAGTAGACAGTGTAAGTAGAGAGTGTAAGTGACGTTAATAGACAGTGTAAGTAAAGTGTAAGTAGAGGGTGTAATAGACAGTGTAATGTGTATATGTGTATAAGTGTAAGTAGACAGTGTAAGTAGAGAGTGTAAGTAGAGGTGTAGTAGGTGTAAGTGGTGTATACGAGTGTAAGTAGAGTGTAAGTAGATGTAATTAGAGGTGTAAGTGACAGTTAATAGCATGTAAGTAGAGAGTGTAAGTAGAGAGTTAAGTAGACAGTGTAATTGTGAAGTAGAGTTAATGACGTGTAAGTAGAGTGTAAGTGGAGTGTAAGTAGGGTGTAAGTAGTGTAAGTAGACAGTGTAATAGACGTGTAAGTAGGTGTAAGTAGACAGTGTAATGGGTGTAAGTAGGGAGTGTAAGTAGATGTATTACAGTGTAAGTAGACAGTGTAGTCGAGTGTAAGTATAGAGTGTAAGTAGACAGTGTAATAGAGTGTAAGTGAGTTGTAAAGTGTAAGTGAGTTAATAGACAGTGTAAGTAGAAGTGTAAGTGGGGGTGTAAGTAGACAGTGTAAGTAGAGTTAAGTAGAGGTGTAAGTGAAGTGTAAGTAGACAGTGTAAGTAGAGTGTAAGTAGAGAGTGTAAGTGAAGTGTAAGTGAGTGTAAGTGGGAGTGTAAAGTATACAGTGTAAGTAGACAGTGTAAGTAGTGTGTTTAACAGTTAAGTAGAGGGTGTAAGTAGGGTTATAGGTGTAATAGACAGTGTAATACAGGTGTAAGTAGACAGTGTAAGTAGTGTAATAGAGGTGTAAGTAGAAGTGTAAGTAGACGTGTAAGTAAGTGTAAGTAAGAGTGTAAGTAGGGTTGTAAGTAGGTGTAAGTAGAGTGTAAATAGTTTTGAGTGTATGTAACATGTAGTGGTGTAATGTTATAGACAGTGTAAGTGAGAGTGTAAGTGAGTGTAAGTAGACAGTGTAAGTGTACAGTGTAGTAGGTGTAATACAGTGTAAGTAGACAGTGTAATGGGGTGTAAGTACAGTGTAAGTGGGTGTAAGTGACAGTGTAATAGAGTGTAAGTAGACAGTGTAAGTAGACAGTGTAAGTAGCAGTGTAAGTAGAGTGTAAGTAGACAGTGTAATAGAGTGTAAGTAGAAGTGTAAGTAGACGTGTAATGAGAGTGTAAGTAGAAGTGTAAGTAGACGTGTAAGTAGACAGTGTAAGTACGAAGTGTAAGTAGAGCGTGTAAGTAGGAGTGTAAGTAGACAGTGTAAGTAGAGAGTGTAAGTAGACAGTGTAAGTAGAAGTGTAAGTAATGTAAGTAGAAGTGTAAGTAGAGAGTGTAAGTAGAGTTAAGTGACAGTGTAATAGACTGTAATGAGTGTAAGTTTATAGAGTTTAGTGTATGAAGTGTAAGTAGTGTGTAGACAGTGTAAGTAGAGAGTGTAAGTGGACGTGTAAGTGGAGTGTAAGTAGCGTGTAAAGTAGTGTTTAAGTGAGAGTGTATAATGTAAGTAGTTAAGTGAGTGTAAGTAGAGAGTGTAAGTAGACAGTGTAAGTGAGAGTGTAAGTGAGAGTGTAAGTAGACAGTGTAAGTAGACAGTGTAGTAATGTAATGTGTAAGTAGACAGTGTAAGTAGACAGTGTAAGTAGACAGTGTAAGTAGGGGTGTATGAGAGTGTAAGTACAGTGTAGTAGTGTAAGTAGAGTGTAAGTAGACAGTGTAAGTAGGGAGTGTAGAATTAGAAGTTAAGTAGAGTTAAGTAGAGGGTGTAATTTAAGTGTAAGTAGAGTGAAGTAGAGAGTGTAATAGACGTGTAAGTAGACAGTGTAAGTAGAGGTGTAATGACAGTGTAAGTAGACAGTGTAAGTAGAGAGTGTAAGTAGAGAGTGTAAGTAGAAGTGTAATAGAGTGTAAGTAAGTGTAAGTAGAGTGTAATAGAGAGTGTAAGTAAGATGTAAGTAGACAGTGTAAGTAGAGGTGTAAGTAGAGTGTAATAACAGTGTAAGTGTGTAAGTAGAGAGTTAAATAGAGGTGTAATAGAAGTGTAAGTAGAAGTGTAATGATGTAATAGGGAGTGTAAGTAGACAGTGTAAGTAGACAGTGTAAGTAGGTGTAAGTGACGTGTAAGTGGACGTGTAGTAAGTGTGGTGGTGTAGGGAGGTAAGTAGAAAGTGTTGAGAGTGTAAGTAGACAGTGTAATAGACAGTGTAATAGAGGTGTAATAGGCAGTGTAATAGACAGTGTAAGTAGGGAGTGTATACAGTGTAAGTGGAGTGTAAGTGGAGAGTGTAAGTGGACAGTGTAAAGTAGACGGTTAAGTAGAATGTAAGTAGACAGTGTAAGTAGACAGTGTAAGTAGAGGTGTAATAGAGAGTGTAAGTAGACAGAGTAAGTTGTAAGTGAGTGTAAGTAGACAGTGTAAGTAGACAGTGTAAGTAGAGGGTGTAAGTAGAGGTGTAAGTAGAGTGTAAGTAGACAGTGTAAGTAGACAGTGTAAGTAGGAGTGTAAGTAGACGTGTAGTACAGTGTAATAGAGTGTAAGTGACAGTGTAAGTAGCAGTGTAAGTAGAGGTTTAGTAGCAGTGTTTGATTGAGTGTAAGTAGTTAAGTGGTGTAAGTAGAAGTGTAAGTAAGAGTGTAAGTAGAGTGTAAGTAGAGAGTGTAAGTAGAAGTGTAAGTAGACGGTGTAAGTAGAGAGTGTAAGTAGACAGTGTAAGTAGAGTGTAGTAGAGTGTAAGTAGGTTAAGTAAAGTGTAAGTAGACAGTTAAGTAGAGAGTGTAAGTAGACAGTGTAAGTAGGTGTAAGTAGAGTGTAAGTAGAGAGTGTAAGTAGACAGTGTAAGTAGAAGTGTAAGTAGAGAGTGTAAGTAGACAGTGTAAGTAGAAGTGTAAGTAGAGAGTGTAAGTAGACAGTGTAAGTAGAGAGTGTAAGTAGAGTGTAAGTAGAGGTGTAAGTAGACAGTTAGAGTGTAATAGAGAGTGTAAGTAGACAGTGTAAGTAGAGGTGTAAGTAGAGAGTGTAAGTAGACAGTGTAAGTAGAGAGTGTAAGTAGAGAGTGTAAGTAGACAGTGTAAGTAGAGGTGTAAGTGACGTGTAAGTGAGAGTGTAGTAGAGTGTAATAGAGAGTGTAAGTAGACAGTGTAAGTGAGAGTGTAAGTAGAGAGTGTAAGTAGACAGTGTAAGTAGAGAGTGTAAGTAGAGTGAAATAGAGTGTAAGTAGAGGTGTAAGTAGAGAGTGTAAGTAGAGAGTGTAAGTAGACAGTGTAAGTAGACAGTGTAAGTAGAGTGTAAGTAGACAGTGTAAGTAGACAGTGTAATACAGAGTGTAAGTAGACAGTGTAAGTAGAGCAGTGTAAGTACAGAGTGTAATAGACGTGTAAGTAGACAGTGTAAGTAGAGAGTGTAATGACAGTGTAAGTAGAGTGTGTGGAGTGTAAGTAGAGAGTGTAAGTAGAGGTGTAAGTAGACAGTGTAAGTAGAGTTAAGTAGAGTGTAAGTAGGAGTGTAAGTAACAGTGTAAGTAGAGGTGTAAGTAGACAGTGTAAGTAGACAGTGTAAGTAGAGAGTGTAAGTAGACAGTGTAAGTAGAGTGTAAGTGAGAGTGTAAGTAGACAGTGTAAGTGAGAGTGTAAGTACAGTGTAAGTAGACAAGTGTGTAGCAGTGTAAGTAGAGAGTGTAAGTAGACAGTGTAAGTAGAGAGTGTAAGTAGACAGTGTAAGTAGAGAGTGTAAGTAGACAGTGTAAGTAGAGAGTGTAAGTAGAGAGTGTAAGTAGACAGTGTAAGTAGAGAGTGTAAGTAGACAGTGTAAGTAGAGAGTGTAAGTAGACAGTGTAAGTAGACAGTGTAAGTAGAGAGTGTAAGTAGACAGTGTAAGTAGACAGTGTAAGTAGGTGTAAGTAGACAGTGTAAGTAGACGTGTAAGTAGAGAGTGTAAGTAGACAGTGTAAGTAGGGAGTGTGTGGTGTAATAAGTGTAAGTGAGGTGTAAGTAGAGTGTGTAGACAGTGTAAGTAGACAGTGTAAGTGAGTGTAAGTGGACAGTGTAAGTAGACAGTGTAAGTAGGGTGTAAGTAGACAGTGTAAGTAGACAGTGTAAGTAGAGTGTAAGTAGACAGTGTAAGTAGACAGTGTAAGTAGAGAGTGTAAGTAGACAGTGTAAGTAGAGAGTGTAATAGACAGTGTAAGTAGACAGTGTAAGTACAGAGTGTAGTAGACAGTGTAAGTAGACAGTGTAAGTAGGAGTGTAAGTAGAGAGTGTAAGTAGAGCAGTGTAAGTAGACAGTGTAAGTAGACAGTGTAAGTAGAGAGTGTAAGTAGAGGTGTAAGTAGAGAGTGTAAGTAGAAGTGTAAGTAGAGAGTGTAAGTGACAGTGTAAGTAGACAGTGTAGTAGAGAGTGTAAGTAGAGTGTAAAGTGAGACAGTGTAAGTAGAAGTGTAAGTAGAGAGTGTAAGTAGACAGTGTAAGTAGCGGTGTAATTGAGAGTGTAATAGACAGTGTAAGTAGAGAGTGTAAGTAGACAGTGTAATGGGTGTAAGTAGAGAGTGTAAGTAGACGTGTAATAGAGAGTGTAAGTAGAGAGTGTAAGTAGACAGTGTAAGTAGAGTGTAAGTAGAGTGTAAGTAGACAGTGTAAGTAGACATGTAAGTAGAGAGTGTAAGTAGACAGTGTAAGTAGACAGTGTAAGTAGAGAGTGTAAGTAGGAGTGTAAGTAGACAGTGTAAGTGAGTGTAAGTAGAGAGTGTAAGTAGAGAGTGTAAGTAGACAGTGTAAGTAGAGAGTGTAAGTAGAGAGTGTAAGTAGAGAGTGTAAGTAGAGAGTGTAAGTAGAGAGTGTAAGTAGAGAGTGTAAGTAGACAGTGTAAGTAGAGTGTAAGTAGGAGTGTAAGTAGAGGTGTAAGTAGAGCAGTGTAAGTAGACAGTGTAAGTAGAGAGTGTAAGTAGACAGTGTAAGTAGACAGTGTAAGTAGAGTGTAAGTAGAGAGTGTAAGGAGTGTAAGTAGAGTTAAGTAGGGTGTAAGTGGAGTGTATGTTGGTAAGTAGAGGTGTAAGTAGAGTGTAAGTAGACAGTGTAAGTAGACAGTGTAAGTACAGAGTGTAAGTAGACAGTGTAAGTAGACAGTGTAAGTACGAGTGTAAGTAGACAGTGTTAGTAGATGTAAGTCAGAGTGTTAGTAGAGAGTGTAAGAAGACAGAGTAAGTACAGAGTGGAAGTAGACAGTGTAAGTAGACAGTGTAAGTAGACAGTGTAAGTAGAGAGTGTAAGTAGAGAGTGTAAGTAGAGAGTGTAAGTAGACAGTGTAAGTAGACAGTGTAAGTACAGAGTGTAAGTAGACAGTGTAAGTAGACAGTGTAAGTAGAGAGTGTAAGTAGACAGTGTAAGTAGACAGTGTAAGTAGAGAGTGTAAGTAGAGAGTGTAAGTAGACAGTGTAAGTAGAGAGTGTAAGTAGAGAGTGTAAGTAGACAGTGTAAGTAGAGAGTGTTAGTAGAGAGTGTAAGAAGACAGAGTAAGTACAGAGTGGAAGTAGACAGTATAAGTAGACAGTGTAAGTAGACAGTGTAAGTAAACAGTGTAAGTAGAGAGTGTTAGTGGAGAGTGTAAGTAGACAGTGTAAGTACAGAGTGTAAGTAGAGAGTGTAAGTAGAGAGTGTAAGTAGACAGTGTAAGTAGAGAGTGTAAGTAGAGAGTGTAAGTAGACAGTGTAAGTATAGAGTATAAGTACAGAGTGTAAGTATAGAGTGTAAGTAGACAGTGTAAGTAGAGAGTGTAAGTAGAGAGTGTAAGTAGACAGTGTAAGTAGAGAGTGTAAGTAGAGAGTGTAAGTACAGAGTGTAAGTAGACAGTGTAAGTAGAGAGTGTAAGTAGATAGTGTAAGTAGACAGTGTAAGTAGAGAGTGTAAGTAGAGAGTGTAAGTAGAGAGTGTAAGTAGAGAGTGTAAGTAGACAGTGTAAGTAGAGAGTGTAAGTAGAGAGTGTAAATAGACAGTGTAAGTAGACAGTGTAAGTAGAGAGTGTAAGCAGAGAGTGTAAGTAGAGAGTGTAAGTAGAGAGTGTAAGTAGAGAGTGTATGTATACAGTGTAAGTAGAGAGTGTAAGTACAGAGTGTAAGTAGACAGTGTAAGTAGACAGTGTAAGTAGAGAGTGTAAGTAGACAGTGTAAGTAGACAGTGTAAGTACAGAGTGTAAGTAGACAGTGTATAGTAGACAGTGTAAGTAGAGAGTGTAAGTAGACAGTTAAGTAGACAGTGTAAGTAGAGAGTGTAAGTAGACAGTGTAAGTAGACAGTGTAAGTAGAGGTGTAAGTAGAAAGTGTAAGTAGAGGTGTAAGTAGACAATGTAAGTAGAGAGTGTAAGTACAGAGTGTAAGTATAGTGTGTAAGTAGACAGTGTGTAGAGTGCAAGTAGAGAGTGTAAGTAGACAGTGTAAGTAGAGTGTAAGTAGAGAGTGTAAGTAGACAGTGTAAGTAGAGAGTGTAAGAAGAGAGTGTAAGTAGACAGTGTAAGTAGAGGTGTAAGTAGAGAGTGTAAGTAGACAGTGTAATAGAGAGTGTAAGTAGACAGTGTAAGTAGACAGTGTAAGTAGAGAGTGTAAGTAGACAGTGTAAGTAGACAGTGTAAGTACAGAGTGTAAGTAGAGGAAGTGTAAGTGTGTAAGTAGACAGTGTAAATAGACAGTGTAATAGAAGTGTAAGTAGAGAGTGTAAGTAGACAGTGTAAGTAGAGGTTTAAGTAGACAGTGTAAGTGAGGTGTAAGTAGACAGTGTAAGTAGACAGTGTAAGTAGAGAGTGTAAGTATACAGTGTAAGTAGAGGTGTAAGTACCGAGTGTAAGTAGACAGTGTAAGTAGAGAGTGTAAGTAGAGTGTAAGTAGACAGTGTAAGTAGACAGTGTAAGTAGAGTGTGTAAGTAGAGAGTGTGTAGACAGTGTAAGTAGAGGTGTAAGTAGACGTGTAAGTAGGGAGTGTAAGTAGAGAGTGTAAGTAGACAGTGTAAGTAGACAGTGTAAGTACAAGTGTAAGTAGACAGTGTAAGTGAGAGTGTAAGTAGAGAGTAAGTAGACAGTGTAAGTAGACAGTGTAAGTACAGAGTGTAAGTAGAGAGTGTAAGTAGACAGTGTAAGTAGGGTGTAGTAGAGGTGTAAGTAGACAGTGTAAGTAGACAGTGTAAGTACAGAGTGTAAGTAGACAGTGTAAGTAGACAGTGTAAGTAGAGAGTGTAAGTAGACAGTGTAAGTAGACAGTGTAAGTAGAGAGTGTAAGTAGAGAGTGTAAGTAGAGAGTGTAAGTAGAGTGTAAGTAGAGAGTGTAAGTAGAGGTGTAAGTAGAGAGTGTATATAGACAGTGTAAGTAGACAGTGTATGTAGAGAGTGTAAGTAGACAGTATAAGTAGACAGTGTAAGTAGACAGTGTAAGTAGACAGTTAAGTAGGTGTAAGTAGAGAGTGTAATAGACAGTGTAAGTACAGAGTGTAAGTAGAAGTGTAAGTGAGAGTGTAAGTGGGTGTAAGTAGAGTGTAAGTGAGAGTGTAAGTAGACAGTGTAAGTAGAGAGTGTAAGTAGAGAGTGTAAGTAGACAGTGTAAGTAGAGAGTGTAAGTGAGAGTGTAAGAAGAGTGTAAGTAGAGAGTGTATGTATACAGTGTAAGTAGAGAGTGTAAGTACAGAGTGTAAGTAGACAGTGTAAGTAGACAGTGTAAGTACAGAGTGTAAGTAGACAGTGTAAGTAGAGAGTGTAAGTAGAGAGTGTAAGTAGACAGTGTAAGTAGACAGTGTAAGTAGAGTGTAAGTAGACAGTGTAAGTAGAGAGTTTAAGTAGACAGTGTAAGTATAGAGTTTATGTAGACAGTGTAAGTAGACAGTGTAAGTAGAGAGTGTAAGTAGACAGTGTAAGTAGAGAGTGTAAGTAGAGAGTGTAAGTAGACAGTGTAAGTAGAGAGTGTAAGTAGAGAGTGTAAGTAGACAGTGTAAGTAGAGAGTGTAAGTAGAGAGTGTAAGTAGAGAGTGTAAGTAGACAGTGTAAGTAGAGAGTGTAAGTAGACAGTGTAAGTAGAGAGTGTAAGTGAGAGTATAAGTAAAGTGTTAGTAGACAGTGTAAGTACAGAGTGTAAGTAGACAGTGTAAGTAGACAGTGTAAGTAGAGAGTGTAAGTAGACAGTGTAAGTAGACAGTGTAAGTACAGAGTGTAAGTAGACAGTGTAAGTAGACAGTGTAAGTAGAGAGTGTAAGTAGGAGTGTAAGTAGACAGTGTAAGTAGAGAGTGTAAGTAGAGAGTGTAAGTAGACAGTGTAAGTAGACAGTGTAAGTAGAGAGTGTAAGTAGACAGTGTAAGTAGACAGTGTAAGTAGAGAGTGTAAGTAGAGAGTGTAAGTAGACAGTGTAAGTAGAGAGTGTAAGTAGAGTGTAAGTGAGGTGTAAGTAGAAGTGTAAGTAGACAGTGTAAGTACAGAGTGTAAGTAGACAGTGTAAGTAGACAGTGTAAGTAGACAGTGTAAGTAAACAGTGTAGTGAGTTGTGGAAGTGTAAGTAGACAGTGTAAGTACAGAGTGTAAGTAGAGAGTGTATGAAGTGTAAGTAGACAGTGTAAGTAGAGGTGTAAGTAGAGAGTGTAAGTAGACAGTGTAAGTAGACAGTGTAAGTAGAGAGTGTAAGTAGAGGTGTAAGTAGACAGTGTAAGTAGAGGTGTAAGTAGAGTGTAAGTAGACAGTGTAAGTAGAGTGTAAGTACAGAGTGTAAGTAGACAGTGTAAGTAGGAGTGTAAGTAGAAGTGTAAGTAGAGAGTGTAAGTAGAGAGTGTAAGTAGACAGTGTAAGTAGAGAGTGTAAGTAGAGTGTAAATTAGACAGTGTAAGTAGACAGTGTAAGTAGAGAGTGTAAGCAGAGAGTGTAAGTAGACTGTGTAAGTAGAGTGTAAGTAGAGAGTGTAAGTGACAGTGTAAGTAGAGTGTAAGCAGAGTGTAAGTAGACAGTGTAAGTAGAATGTAAGTAGAAAGTGTAAGTAGACAGTGTAAGTAGACAGTGTAAGTAGACAATGTAAGTAGAGAGTGTTAAATAGAGTGTAAGTAGAGTGTGTAAGTAGACGTGTAAGTAGAGAGTGCAAGTGGTGTAAGTAGACAGTGTAGTAGAGAGTGTAAGTAGAGAGTGTAAGTAGAGAGTGTAAGTAGAGAGTGTAAGTAGAGAGTGTAAGTAGACAGTGTAAGTAGAGAGTGTAAGTAGAGAGTGTAAGTAGAGAGTGTAAGTAGAGAGTGTATGTAGACAGTGTAAGTAGACAGTGTAAGTACAGAGTGTAAGTAGACAGTGTAAGTAGACAGTGTAAGTACAGAGTGTAAGTAGAGAGTGTAAGTACAGAGTGTAAGTAGACAGTGTAAGTATACAGTGTAAGTAGACAGTGTAAGTAGAGAGTGTAAGTAGACAGTGTAAGTAGAGAGTTTAAGTAGACAGTGTAAGTATAGAGTTTATGTAGACAGTGTAAGTAGACAGTGTAAGTAGACAGTGTAAGTAGAGAGTGTAAGTAGAGAGTGTAAGTAGAGAGTGTAAGTAGACAGTGTAAGTAGAGAGTGTAAGTAGAGAGTGTAAGTAGACAGTGTAAGTAGACAGTGTAAGTAGAGAGTGTAAGTAGAGAGTGTAAGTAGACAGTGTAAGTAGAGAGTGTAAGTAGACAGTGTAAGTAGGGAGTGTAAGTAGAGAGTGTAAGTAGAGAGTGTAAGTACAGAGTGTAACTAGACTGTGTAAGTAGACAGTGTAAGTAGACAGTGTAAGTACAGAGTGTAAGTAGACAGTGTAAGTAGACAGTGTAAGTAGAGAGTGTAAGTAGACAGTGTAAGTAGAGAGTGTAAGTCGAGAGTGTAAGTAGAGAGTGTAAGTAGACAGTGTAAGTAGAGAGTGTAAGTAGAGAGTGTAAGTAGACAGTGTAAGTAGAGTGTAAGTAGGGAGTGTAAGTAGACAGTGTAAGTAGACAGTGTAAGTAGAGTGTAAGTAGACAGTGTAAGTAGAGAGTGTAAGTAGAGAGTGTAAGTAGACAGTGTAAGTAGAGAGTGTAAGTACAGAGTGTAAGTAGACAGTGTAAGTAGAGAGTGTAAGTAGATAGTGTAAGTAGACAGTGTAAGTAGAGAGTGTAAGTAGAGAGTGTAAGTAGACAGTGTAAGTAGAGAGTGTAAGTAGAGAGTGTAAGTAGACAGTGTAAGTAGAGAGTGTAAGTAGAGAGTGTAAATAGACAGTGTAAGTAGACAGTGTAAGTAGAGAGTGTAAGCAGAGAGTGTAAGTAGAGTGTGTAAGTAGAGAGTGTAAGTAGAGAGTGTATGTATACAGCGTAAGTAGAGAGTGTAAGTACAGAGTGTAAGTAGACAGTGTAAGTAGACAGTGTAAGTAGAAAGTGTAAGTAGACAGTGTAAGTAGACAGTGTAAGTACAGAGTGTAAGTAGACAGTGTTAGTAGACAGTGTAAGTACAGAGTGTAAGTAGACAGTGTAAGTAGACAGTGTAAGTAGAGAGTGTAAGTAGACAGTGTAAGTAGACAGTGTAAGTAGAGAGTGTAAGTAGAAAGTGTAAGTAGAGAGTGTAAGTAGACAATGTAAGTAGAGAGTGTTAATACAGAGTGTAAGTATAGAGTGTAAGTAGACAGTGTAAGTAGAGAGTGCAAGTAGAGAGTGTAAGTAGACAGTGTAAGTAGAGAGTGTAAGTAGAGAGTGTAAGTAGACAGTGTAAGTTTGAGTGTAAGAAGAGAGTGTAAGTAGACAGTGTAAGTAGAGAGTGTAAGTAGAGAGTGTATGTAGACAGTGTAAGTGGAGTGTAAAGTGGACAGTGTAAGTGAGAGTGTAAGTAGAGAGTGTATGTAGACAGTGTAAGTAGACAGTGTAAGTAGACAGTGTAAGTAGACAGTGTAAGTAGAGAGTTTAAGTAGACAGTGTAAGTATAGAGTTTATGTAGACAGTGTAAGTAGACAGTGTAAGTAGAGAGTGTAAGTAGACAGTGTAAGTAGAGAGTGTAAGTAGACAGTGTAAGTAGAGAGTGTAAGTAGAGAGTGTAAGTAGACAGTGTAAGTAGAGTGTGTATAAGTGGTGTAAGTAGACAGTGTAAGTAGACAGTGTAAGTAGAGAGTGTAAGTAGAGAGTGTAAGTAGACAGTGTAAGTAGAGAGTGTAAGTAGACAGTGTAAGTAGACAGTGTAAGTAGAGAGTGTAAGTAGACAGTGTAAGTAGATAGTGTAAGTAGAGAGTGTAAGTAGAGAGTGTAAGTAGACAGTGTAAGTAGACAGTGTAAGTAGACAGTGTAAGTACAGAGTGTAAGTAGACAGTGTAAGTAGAGAGTGTAAGTAGAGAGTGTAAGTAGACAGTGTAAGTAGAGAGTGTAAGTAGAGAGTGTAAGTAGAGAGTGTATGTATACAGTGTAAGTAGAGAGTGTAAGTACAGAGTGTAAGTAGACAGTGTAAGTAGACAGTGTAAGTAGAGAGTGTAAGTAGACAGTGTAAGTAGACAGTGTAAGTACAGAGTGTAAGTAGACAGTGTTAGTAGACAGTGTAAGTACAGAGTGTAAGTAGACAGTGTAAATAGACAGTGTAAGTAGAGAGTGTAAGTAGACAGTGTAAGTAGACAGTGTAAGTAGAGTGTAAGTAGAGTGTAAGTAGAGAGTGTAAGTAGACAATGTAAGTAGAGAGTGTTAATACAGAGTGTAAGTAGAAGTGTAGTAGACAGTGTAGTAGGTGTAAGTAATGTAAGTAGACAGTGTAAGTAGAGTGTAAGTGAGTGTAAGTAGACAGTGTAAGTTTGAGTGTAAGAAGAGAGTGTAAGTAGACAGTGTAAGTAGAGAGTGTAAGTAGAGAGTGTATGTAGACAGTGTAAGTAGAGAGTGTAAGTAGACAGTGTAAGTAGAGAGTGTAAGTAGAGAGTGTATGTAGACAGTGTAAGTAGAGAGTGTAAGTAGACAGTGTAAGTAGACAGTGTAAGTAGACAGTGTAAGTAGAGAGTTTAAGTAGACAGTGTAAGTATAGAGTTTATGTAGACAGTGTAAGTAGACAGTGTAAGTAGACAGTGTAAGTAGAGAGTGTAAGTAGACAGTGTAAGTAGAGAGTGTAAGTAGAGAGTGTAAGTAGACAGTGTAAGTAGACAGTGTAAGTAGAGAGTGTAAGTAGACAGTGTAAGTAGACAGTGTAGTAGATCAGTGTAAGTAGAGAGTGTAAGTAGAGAGGTGTAAGTAGACAGTGTAAAGTAGAGAGTGTAAGTAGACAGTGTAATTAGACAGTGCAAGTAGAGAGTGTAAAGTAGACAGTGTAAGTAGAGAGTGTAAGTAGAGAGTGTAATTAGAGAGTGTAAGTAGAGTGTAAGTAGAGTGTAAGTAGAGAGTGTAAGTAGACAGTGTAAGTAGAGAGTGTAAGTAGAGAGTATAAGTAGACAGTGTAGACATTGTAAGTAGAGAGAGTGTAAGTAGACAGTGTAAGTAGACAGTGTAAGTAGAGAGTGTAAGTAGAGAGTGTAAGTAGAGAGTGTAAGTAGACAGTGTAAGTAGAGAGTGTTAGTAGAGAGTGTAAGTAGACAGTGTAAGTAGAGAGTGTAAGTAGAGAGTGTAAGTAGACAGTGTAAGTAGAGAGTGTAAGTAGAGAGTGTAAGTAGACAGTGTAAGTAGAGAGTGTAAGTAGAGAGTGTAAGTAGACAGTGTAAGTAGACATTGTAAGTAGAGAGTGTAAGTAGACAGTGTAAGTAGACAGTGTAAGTAGAGAGTGTAAGTAGAGAGTGTAAGTAGAGAGTGTAAGTAGACAGTGTAAGTAGAGAGTGTTAGTAGAGAGTGTAAGAAGACAGAGTAAGTAGAGTGTAAGAGAGAGTGTAAGTAGACAGTGTAAGTAGAGAGTGTAAGTAGAGTGTAAGTCGACAGTGTAATTAGACAGTGTAAGTAGAGATGTAAGTAGAACAGTGTAAGTAGAGAGTGTAAGTAGATGTAAATAGAGGTGTAAGTAGAGAGTGTAAGTAGACAGTGCAAGTAGAGAGTGTAAGTAGAGAGTGTAAGTAGACAGTTAAGTAGAGAGTGTAAGTAGAGACTATAAGTAGACAGTGTGAGTAGACATTGTAAGTAGACAGTGTAAGTAGAGAGTGTAAGTAGACAGTCTAAGTAGAGAGTGTAAGTACAGAGTGTAAGTAGACAGTGTAAGTAGAGAGTGTAAGTAGACAGTGTAAGTAAACAGTGTAAGTAGAGAGTGTTAGTAGAGAGTGTAAGTAGACAGTGTAAATACAGAGTGGAAGTAGACAGTGTAAGTAGAAAGTGTAAGTATGGAGTGTAAGTAGAGAGTGTAAGTAGACAGTGTAAGTAGACAGTGTAAGTAGAGAGTGTAAGTAGACAGTGTAAGTAGAGAGTGTAAGTAGAGAGTGTAAGTAGACAGTGTGTGAGAGTGTAAGTAGACAGTGTAAGTAGAGAGTGTAAATAGAGATTGTAAGTAGAGAGTGTAAGTAGACAGTGTAAGTAGAAGTGTAAGTAGAGAGTGTAAGTAGACAGTGTAAGTAGAGAGTGTAAATGAGAGTGTAAGTAGACAGTGTAAGTAGAGAGCGTAGTATCACAATGACATGTTCAGTAGATTGATTGAGTTTGACTGTTATAAGCTGCATCAGTCTGTATTATAAACTTTGGAATCTCACTTATTTACAGCATCTTATTACTATCAAAACAATCAATATTGTAATCTATGTTTCTTGCAATGGCACACCATATAGCAATATACAGTGGGGAAAAAAAGTATTTAGTCAGCCACCAACTGTGCAAGTTCTCCCACTTAAAAAGATGAGAGGGCCTATAATTTTATCATAGGTACACGTCAACCAGAAAATCACATTGTAGGATTTTTAATGAATTTATTTCCAAATTATGGTGGAAAATAAGTATTTGGTCACCTACAAACAAGCAAGTTTCTGGCTCTCACAGACCTGTAACTTCTTCTTTAAGAGGCTCCTCTGTCCTCCACTCGTTACCTGTATTAATGGCACCTGTTTGAACTTGTTATCAGTATAAAAGACACCTGTCCACAACCTCAAACAGTCACCTCCAAACTCCACTATGGCCAAGACCAAAGAGCTGTCAAAGGACACCAGAAACAAAATTGTAGACCTGCACCAGGCTGGGAAGACTGAATCTGCAATAGGTAAGCAGCTTGGTTTGAAGAAATCAACTGTGGAGCAATTATTAGGAAATGGAAGACATACAAGACCACTGATAATCTCCCTCGATCTGGGGCTCCACGCAGATCTCACCCCCGTGGGGTCAAAATGATCACAAGAACGGTGAGCAAAAATCCCAGAACCACAGGGGGGACCTAGTGAATGACCTGCAGAGAGCTGGGACCAAAGTAACAAAGCCTACCATCAGTAACACACTACGCCCAGGGACTCAAATCTTAAGCTAAGCCAGTACATGTTTCAGCCCCGTCTGAAGTTTGCTAGAGTGCATTTGGATGATCCAGAAGAGGGATTGGGAGAATGTCATATGGTCAGATGAAACCAAAATAGAACTTTTGGTACAAAAACTCAACTCGTCGTGTTTGGAGGACAAAGAATGCTGAGTTGCATCCAAAGAACACCATACCTACTGTGAAGCATGGGGGTGGAAACATCATGCTTTGGGGCTGTTTTTTCTGCAAAGGGATCCAGGACGACTGATCTGTGTGAGGAAAGAATGAATGGGGCCATGTATCGTGAGATTTTGAGTGAAAACCTCCTTCCATCAGCAAGGGCATTGAAGATAAACGTGGCTGGGTCTTTCAGCATGACAATGATCCCAAACACACCGCCCGGGCAACGAAGGAGTGGCTTCGTAAGAAGCATTTCAAGGTCCTGGAGTGGCCTAGCCAGTCTCCAGATCTCAACCCCATAGAAAATCTTTGGGAGGGAGTTGAAAGTCTGTGTTGCCCAGCGACAGCCCCAAAACATCACTGCTCTAGAGGGAGATCTACATGGAGGAATGGGCCAAAATACCAGCAACAGTGTGTGAAAACCTTGTGAAGACTTACAGAAAACGTTTGACCTGTGTCATTGCCTAACAAGGTATATAACAAAGTATTGAGAAACTTTTGTTATTGACCAAATACTTATTTTCCACCATAATTTGCAACTAAATTCATTAAAAATCCTACAATGTGATTTTCTGGATTTTTTTTCTTCAATTTGTCTGTCATAGTTGGCGTGTACCTATGATTGAAAATTACAGGCCTCTCTCATCTTTTCAAGTGGGAGAACTTGCACAATTGGTGGCTGACTAAATACTTTTTTTCCCCACTGTAACTGTTGGTGTCAATAAACAATCTATACTTGGCCTATTCAATTATTATTTGTGATTTATTTATATTCTTATCAAATGTTTTTAATTATTTTATATACAATTGAGCATGGTATGTGTCAACCTGTCTGTGAGACTATGGTATGTGTCAACCAGTGTGTGTGTTGTGGATGACATGGAGTTGATGGTGACAGAGTGGACCATAGACTCATTATAGGGTTTAGAGTTCAGTGATGACCAGTTTTTGTTCAGCCCTGCATCATGCTGTGTCACTGTATCTCTGGCACAATAATAAACAGCAGTCTTTAGTCTTCAGTGTTCATCTGGAGATACACATGTTTCATGCTATTATCTCTGGAGATGGTGAACAGACCCTGAACAGACTGGGGGTAGAAATTACTGCCAACATCACTGCCAGTAACAGCTGCAATCCACTCCAGTCCTTTCCCAGGAGCCTGTCTGATCCAAGCTATCCAGTAGCTACTGAATGTGAACAGGTCAGTTTGTGTGATTCTTCAGTCTTTTTGACCACTGGTCCAGACTCAGTAAATGACTGACCCTGAACACCTTTGGAAACAAAGTAGCATTAGGGAAAATCCCTGGACTGAAAACGTCTGTGATTATTCTGTATCAAATAAAAACTGTCTAAAAGTATTCACCAGTCAAGCCTATTGTCATCAGTAGAAGCACAATAATAAACGACATGATGAACTATTAGTAGGTATGGTGTGTCTCTGTTCTTCAGTCTAGTCAGAGATTCAGTTCCTCTCCGCCACTTTGCAGTGAGATAAGTAGTAGATGGAACAGCTCAGAGTTTTGCATTAACTCCTCCTCACTGGGTGGGAAGATCACACAGAGATTAAATAGAGAATTCAGAGATGGGGAACAGGTTCATATGTTCTGGATACTTTGTTTATTACTTGTTGATGTGACAACCAGAAAGATCGAGCTGACTGGGCAAGAGATAGTTTGATTGTGTAGTTTGAATGTTGGAGGCTGGACTCTTTTATAGCATAGTGCTTTGTGATATTGTTGCTGTATTCTTTACAGTAATGATACTCAGTATTATTCTAGTGTGACACAAAGAGAGGAAGTAGTACACCACCTATCCATGTTGTTAGGGGTTTTTTGTGCAGCTGCTTCACCAGCTTCAGTCGCTGTGTCTCTCGAGCACAATAATAAACAGCTGAGTCCTCTGATCTCAGACTCTTGACCTCTAAGAACTGTGTGCTTGTAGACACGTCCTCAGTCAGGGTGAACTGGCCTTTCAGGGAGTCCGCATAGATAACATCTGTGCCTGAACCAGTGTTCATTCTCCCAATCCACTCAAGTCCGTTCCCTGGTTTCTGCCTTATCCAGTGAATGTTCCAGCTAGTCATTGAATAACCAGAGATTGTACAGGACACTTTAACAGAGTGTCCAGGTATTTTCACCTGCGAAGGTGTCTGATCCAGTCTGATATCACAACAAACACCTGCAAAAAAACAAAAAAAACATTGACACAATTGAAGATGTGGTATTTAAATTGATTTAGAGTTAACCATGATACTCAGACATTTCTTCAGTCACCATGTAATGCTTTACTTACTGTGTATGGACATCACCATGACAACTAAACTCCAGACAGGCTTCAGTTCCATTGTTCAAGTATTAGTTAGTACAGGACTTGTAATGTTGTAATATCAGTCCAAGCTGTCTATAATGAGAAGGTCAGAGCTGAGTGTCTGATTATAAAGGGATGAAGGGGAGGGAGACTTTGCATAGACCGCCCTCTAGAGGTTTAAATATCCTGACAGGGAGAGATCTTCTGTTCTATTCCTTGATTCTCTTCTCCCTGTCCTTTATTCTACTCTCTGTAGTTCAGATTTTACTGATGAGATGTGTTGACTATATATAATGGCTTTAATATGATGTGTTGACTATATATAATGGCTTTAGTATGATGTGTTGACTATATATAATGGCTTTAGTATGATGTGTTGACTATATATAATGGCTTTAGTATGATGTGTTGACTATATATAATGGCTTTAGTATGATGTGTTGACTATATATAATGGCTTTAGTATGATGTGTTGACTATATATAATGGCTTTAGTATGATGTGTTCACTATATACAATGGCTTTAGTATGATGTGTTGACCATATATAATGGCTTTAGTATGATGTGTTGACTATATATAATGGCTTTAGTATGATGTGTTGACTATATATAATGGCTTTAGCATGATGTGTTGACTATATATAATGGCTTTAGTATGATGTCTTGACTATATATAATGGCTTTAGTATGATGTGTTGACTATATATAATGGCTTTAGTATGATATGTTGAAGATCAGCAACATGGGAACAAAAAGTTCAACATTTTGTTTGGGTTTACATTTCATTAAAACTTTTAATGATGTATGGTTTTAACGTTTTTTGTAAGGTTAACTTACAAATTATAATTTGACCGTTTATGAGACTGATTATTAGTCTGAATATCTTGATGTGGAAATACTTTTACATTACTATGTGTTGTGCTGGCACCATTCTCACATGGGTAAATAATAATTGTATCCATTTTAGAATAAGGCTGTAACGTAACAAATTGTGGAAAAAAGGGAAGGGGACTGAATACTTTCCGAATGCACTTTACATGTATTTGTTTAAAATCTATCACTTGATGGTTTCATTTCAGAGATACAAATGATCATGTTTTTTTTGCAAAATGCTATATATCTGCCTCACTCAGAAATAAATAAGTAGTGCATAACTACATTTGTAATAAAGAACTGTACAAATTATACATTTCTGACATTCATATTTTAAAAATGTATATTTTTATTTTTATAATTCAATACAGTAATTTGAGATCAGTATGTAAAACATTTACACTAATCCCGAGCGATTTACAGTATGTGCATTCATCGTAAGATAGCTAGGTGAGACAACCACATATCACAGTCAAATATATAGGATAGTAAAATGTCATTTCCAGCTAAACATTGGATATATAGTGTTTTGCAAAAATATATATATTTATACACATCTCAAATCTATGAATAAAAAATCTGAGAACAGTAATATTTTGCACACACATGAAGGTACCCATAAGTAATAATTTCTGATGAAAAATCACAAATGTAACATTTTTAGATATACCCCAGCACAACAACACCTCCTTCACATCTCCATAGGGATTCCATATGACTCTGTCTGCTCTCAGTCAGGTATAAGAAACATAAAACCATGGCTAAAACTATACATTGTAGCATTACTACAGATTCTTACAGTATTATATTCTCTATGAGTTGGTGGATTAATCTTCAATGTTTGTGCCATTGTCAGTTTGTGACTGTTGTTTGCAAATTTATGTATTTATGTTGCAGTATAAAATCCAATAACATGGCTATGGACAAAATCATGTTTATATTGAAGTTTCAGTAGGTTTATATTGGTACCATTGTCATGGGGGGTGTTTATTTGACCTGTTCAGTGTTAATGTGTCCATACAGGAGCAAAGGGTTTTGTACGGCATAATATCACTGTGGCCCTCCAATAGACCCCAACCATAACTGTATAGTCACAGTGATACACACCATAACAAAAACCTCCCACCAGTACCACACACCTGCTCTATGAGGATAGCAACACATTCAGATGGTATGTGGATAGGTGAAAATACAAATATATATAATTTGTTCAAATATTTTGAATATTTTTTTCACCATCAGTTAACTGTTTTGTAAAGTACTATATATTATAAATGGGTGGTTTAAGCCCTGAATGCTGATTGGCTGACAGCTGTGGTATACCAGACCGCATACCATGGGTATGACAAAACATAAATGTTTACGTTGGTAAACAGATTATAATAGCAATAAGGCACCAAGTGGATAATTAAACAATATTCCTACTTAAAAGAATGTGGGAAATGGTCAGTGGGGATCTAAAGAATAATCATGTCATATTGTTTATTATTTTGTGATGTCATTAAGGATGGTATCAAGTAATAACTGTAACTCGGAAAGTTTACATCTAAATGTTGTATAAAATATATGATTAAGTATGAGAGTATTTTGGTGAAGATAGGATTGTGATTTTAGTCTTATAATGAGATAATAGTTTGCACAGTGCACAGTGACTAGCCACGCCCCGAGTGACATCAGAGATTGTGTAAACATAATTTAACGACCCTTTTACCACGAGTGCATAAAAAGCCTTGAAAAACAAATCAACCTTTAAACCAGCAGACGTGAAGCGTGAGTCAAACGTTGCAAATGGTTGAATTTCTACCAGACCAGTAAGCCCCACGATTAAAAATGGTTGACACTCTACAAGACCAAGAAGCGTGAAGCTGAAGCTACACGTTACAAAATGGATAGACTAGAAAGACTAGAAAACGTGAGACGTAGAGATAAGTAGTGATGGAAGAGGTCAGAGTTTTGCATTGACTCCTCCTCACAGGGTGGGAAGATCACATGGAGAGTCAGAGATGGGAAACAGGTTCATTTTACCTGAAAACTTCACTTGTCGAGACAGTGAGTTAATTTACATTTGAATAAGGAGAATGAATAACAGTAGTGGTCCTCTGTAGCTCAGCTGGTAGAGCACGGCGCTTGTAACGCCAAGGTAGTGGGTACGATCCCCGGGACCACCCATACACAAAAATGTATGCATGCATGACTTTAAGTCGCTTTGGATAAAAGCGTCTGCTAAATGACATATTATTATTATTATAATGATACCTTACTATAAAAACCATTCAGTTCACCTTAGCCTAGCTCGCCCTCTAGTGGCCTGAAGAAGGGGTGATTACTCTCCACATAGAGACAGAATTCACCAAACAAATGAAAAGGGGTGCATGATGCTAATCATACTTTGATTTGAATATGAATGTTTATAATACATTTTTTAGCAGATTTGATGGACGGAATATCACTGTTATGGAATTGTAGTAATACTGTTTTCATGTATCCCACAAAGTATGTGTTTTAATTGATATTTCTTATATATACTGTATATACACCTGTTTAGTGTTCAGCTACTTTTCTATTCATATGAGTGTGATGGAGTTTTAGTACAGGTCCTGTCCTGGTTTGTATCACTGTGGAGGTGAGCACAATAATACACAGCTGTGTCTTCAGTCTGCAGACTCTGTCCTGTTAAAGTCACAGTATTGCTGGAGGAGTCTACTGTGAGGCTGAACTTGTTTTTCAGTGAATCTTTGAATCTAAACATTCCACCACCCCAAATATGAGTAATCCCTTCCGGTGCTTTCATAGCCGCAGGAAGTAGTTTGGGGGTATGTCGGTCCGCTAGTACATGACTAGTAAAGGCCGCACCCCCAGCACCCCTACTTTCTGTGGCTATGGGTGCTTTCCCCTACAAACATTTTAATAAAATGCACACCCTCCCCCTCATAGAATTAACTCAAAATAATGTGTACGACCACAAATAACAATAACTGTAGCGACCCTGTGTTTATGAAGTGGATATCGACTTTGCCACTTCAGCATACTTTTGTGCCACAGTCGATGCCACGCTGGGCTAAAAGGCAAGAAGGTTGAGGGTTTGCCGACCACCACAAACGAGCTCACTCTCCCAGCCTGTTTCATCAGGCCAACGCTACGATCAGAGCCGGCTGCAGACATTGAGTATGTTTACATGCACACTAATAATTTGATATTAAACTACTTATGGCAGGAGGCCGAGCATAGCATTAGTCATGTAAACACCTTACTCTGCTTATCTTAATCAGCGAAGGTCATAATCGAAGTAAAGATTTACAGATTAAAAAACCTGGTTTTCTGAGGAATCTTTCTAGCTATTAGGACAGCTTAATCAGCATTCCAGCGGTGTATTGGATCTACACGTGTCAGAACCAGTAGCACAAGCACCACTCTGATGCGCAAGTAAAGTGAGTTGAGAAAAACTGAATGTGTGTATCTTAGAAATACACCACATGACCAACAGTATGTGGACAAATGCTAGTCGAACATCTCATTCCAAAATCATGGGCATTAATATGGAGTTGGTCCCCCCTTTGCTGCTATAACAGCCTCCACTCTTCTGGGAAGGCTTTCCACTAGATGTTGGAACATTGCTGCGAGGACTTGCTTCCATTCAGCAACAAGAGTGAAGTTGGGCACTGACGTTGGGCGATTAGGCCTGGCTCGCAGTCGGTGTTCCAATTCATCCCAAAGGTGTTCAATGGGGTTGAGGTCAGGGCTCTGTTTAGGCCAGTCAAGTTCTTACACACCAATCTCAACAAACCATTTCTGTATGGACCTCGCTTTGTGCACGGGGGCATTGTCATGCTGAAACAGGAAGGGGCCTTCCCCAAAATGTTGCCACAAAGTTGGAAGCACAGAATTGTCGAGAATGTCATTGTCTGCCGTAGCAGTAAGATTTCCCCTTCACTGGAACTAAGGGGCCTAGCAAGAACCATGAAAAACAGTCTGTTAAGTGAATTTTTGAACTCAACTATTTCAGTGTCTCTGTGCGTCTCCCAAAAGGTTGTAATGCTTTTGGATCAAGAAATGGACAGAGTCCCAGTCTGCATAGTCAGGTCTTTATTCATTGAGAATTCTGTTATCACAATTTCAGAGTACATCTTTTTATACTCACACGTCATACAAAAATCCCACCCGCTTTAGGCGGGCCTGTATTTTTCCACTGTACATGGGTTTAGCTCATGTTTTCCTCTGCTCACACACATATGTTCATATCATAGTTTACTCCCTGCATTCCTCAGTTATCGCCGTTCTCACAATATTCTGACTGCCTCATTTTACTTCTAACTAAGCTACACATATTATCAGATTATAGTCTTATGATTCTAACACTTTTCACACAGTTTCAGGGTGTAATAATTAGTCATTATTAATTTACCAAATTCTTCTATCACAGCCCCAGACCATTATTCCTCCTCCACCAAACTTTACAGTTGACACTATGCATTGGGCAGGTAGCTTTCTCCTGGCATCCGCCAAACTCAGATTTGTTTGTAGGACTGCCAGAAGGTGAAGCGTGATTCATCACTCCAAAGCAGCGTTTCTCACTGCTCCAGAGTCTGATGGCTGCGAGCTTTACACAACTCCAGCCGAGCGCTTGGCATTGCGCATGGTGATCTTAGGCTTGTGTACGGCTGCTCGGCCATGGAAACCCATTTCATGAAGCTCCCGACTAACAGTTATTGTGCTGATGTTGCTTCAGAGGCAATTTGGAACTTCGGTAGTGTGTTTTGCAACCGAGGACAGACGCGCTTCAGCAGTCAGCAGTCCCATTCTGTGAGCATGTGTGGCCTACCACTTTGCAGCTGAACCGTTGTTGCTCCTAGACTATTCACTTGCACAATAACAGCACTTACAGTTGACCGGGGCAGCTCTAGCAGGGCAGAAATTTGAAGAACTGAGTTGTTGGAAAGGTGGCTTCTTATGACGGTGCCATGTTGAAAGTCACTGAGCTCATCAGTAAGGCCATTCTACTGCCAATGTTTGTCTATGGAGATTGCATGTCTGTGTACTCAATTTTATACACCTGTCAGCAACGGGTGTGACTGAAATTGCCGAATCCACTAATTTGAAGGGGTGTCCACATACTTTTGTATAAATAGTGTTGTTTTCACACACAAAATGTATATTTCTGAACTCAGAATCAAATAGGCTTCACAAAAATATTATGGTCACTGTCGTAGAACATTTATTTAGATTTTACAGATTTTTTGCATTTATCAAAAGTCAGATGTGGACATGTAAACAGGATTATTAGGGAAATAATTATTCTTGCAAAGCATGTAAACATTTTAAACAAACTATTATATTAATCTGACTATCCATGCTCAATGATCAGCTAGGGGGAAATCCCATTTTCAACATTTTGATGCCATATGTGACCCGTTTCAGGAAACTAGGCGTATGTCGCGCGTCACTACTTCACAGGAGCGCCATTTGAACGTAAACTTTTTTTTTCTTCATCAAAAAGCCTTTTTTTTTCAGAAATGCCTTCGGGAACATGTGAACTTTCATGTGCCTTAATAACAAACTTGTATGTCATCTGTAAATACGAATACAATTGTTAAATTAGGAGCCTACTTGGTTTAGCCACGGAAAAAGACAGCAACCTTCCCGCTAGCCATGATTGGATGAGATAATGAGTGGGCTGGACATACCAAGAGATGAGTTCGGATTGGTCTGCCATGTACAGTGGGGAAAAAAAGTATTTAGTCAGCCACCAATTGTGCAAGTTCTCCCACTTAAAAAGATGAGAGAGGCCTGTAATTTTCATCATAGGTACACGTCAACTATGACAGACAAATTGAGATTTTTTTTCTCCAGAAAATCACATTGTAGGATTTTTATGAATTTATTTGCAAATTATGGTGGAAAATAAGTATTTGGTCACCTACAAACAAGCAAGATTTCTGGCTCTCACAGACCTGTAACTTCTTCTTTAAGAGGCTCCTCTGTCCTCCACTCATTACCTGTATTAATGGCACCTGTTTGAACTTGTTATCAGTATAAAAGACACCTGTCCACAACCTCAAACAGTCACACTCCAAACTCCACTATGGCCAAGACCAAAGAGCTGTCAAAGGACACCAGAAACAACATTGTAGACCTGCACCAGGCTGGGAAGACTGAATCTGCAATAGGTAAGCAGCTTGGTTTGAAGAAATCAACTGTGGGAGCAATTATTAGGAAATGGAAGACATACAAGACCACTGATAATCTCCCTCGATCTGGGGCTCCACGCAAGATCTCACCCCGTGGGGTCAAAATTATCACAAGAACGGTGAGCAAAAATCCCAGAACCACACGGGGGGACCTAGTGAATGACCTGCAGAGAGCTGGGACCAAAGTAACAAAGCCTACCATCAGTAACACACTACGCCGCCAGGGACTCAAATCTTAAGCTTAAGCCAGTACATGTTCAGCCCCGTCTGAAGTTTGTTAGAGTGCATTTGGATGATCCAGAAGAGGATTGGGAGAATGTCATATGGTCAGATGAAACCAAAATAGAACTTTTTGGTAAAAACTCAACTCGTCGTGTTTGGAGCACAAAGAATGCTGAGTTGCATCCAAAGAACACCATACCTACTGTGAAGCATGGGGGGTGGAAACATCATGCTTTGGGGCTGTTTTTTCTGCAAAGGGACCAGGACGACTGATCCGTGTAAAGGAAAGAATGAATGGGGCCATGTATCGTGAGATTTTGAGTGAAAACCTCCTTCCATCAGCAAGGGCATTGAAGATGAAACGTGGCTGGGTCTTTCAGCATGACAATGATCCCAAACACACCGCCCGGGCAACGAAGGAGTGGTTTCGTAGAAGCATTTCAAGGTCCTGGAGTGGCCTAGCCAGTCTCCAGATCTCAACCCCATAGAAAATCTTTGGAGGAGTTGAAAGTCCGTGTTGCCCTGCGACAGCCCCAAAACATCACTGCTCTAGAGCAGATCTGCATGGAGGAATGGGCCAAAATACCAGCAACAGTGTGTGAAAACCTTGTGAAGACTTACAGAAAATGTTTGACCTGTGTCATTGCCAACAAAGGGTATATAACAATGTATTGAGAAACTTTTGTTATTGACCAAATACTTATTTTCCACTACAATGTGATTTTCTGGATTTCTTTTTCTCATTTTATCTGTCATAGTTGACGTGTACCTATGATGAAAATTACAGGCCTCTCTCATCTTTTTAAGTGGGAGAACTTGCACAATTGGTGGCTGACTAAATACTATTTTTCCCCACTGTAGCAAGCTTCTGTCTATAGCATGAGCTGGTCAGTATGTGTAGGTAATCCTTGGCTTTTTTGAAATATATCACGTAGTGGAACTGCATAAATGTTGCTCTCCACTTTCTGGAGGAACGAGTTTTGAAATCAGTGGAATTGGAGTATGATAGCTAAGGAGATGGAGAAAATTCTGTCATTTGATTGCAGCTAGCTAACATTGAATATGGTTGGTTAGCTACCTGCAGATTCATGCAGGGTAGTAACGTTATGAGTTGGGATTATTGTTCATTGTTTAGCTAGCTAGCTAGCTACATGTCTAAACAAAAGACTCCACTATGCAAGTAACTATTTAAATAGAATGTTTATGATGTCACTGCGACAACTGTCGATAGACGTAGCTGGTAAATTCACTCTGTCTATCTACTCCGATTTCAGAGCACTCTCGTCTGAGTGTGCCAGATTGCAGAATAACTGACGAATTTACGAACGCTCAACACCCGTTGAATATGGCAGATGTCATTAAACGTTGGCAAAAAAGTGTAATTAACTTATTGCCAGTAGCACAGTTGCAGTCATCAACGCTCTGGATAACATAAAAACAGCCTAACCATCTCTGCTAGAGCGAGTTAAATGGTCAGTGAGCTGTTCTCTCATTTGTGTCTGGAAGTAGCTAGCAAGCTAGCCAACGTTAGCCCTTTAGTGTGGGTGCTTGATTGCTGTTGTTAGGTCAGAATGCTCGGATCAACCCTACTCCTCGTCCAGAGCGTCCAGTGTGCGCTCTGAACGCTCCAAGAGTGAAATGCTCTGAATTTACGAACGGACAATCTGACAACGGTCTGAGTTTACGAAATCCCAGAGTACACTCTGGCACACCAGATTAAATTCCCGAACACACCCGTAGTATAAACCAGCCTTTAGTCTTGAAATCTTTGGTTGTTTAGTACACAGCCTCACATGTGAATCCTTAAAAAAATGGTTGGGGCTAAATCTTAAGAGGGTGTGAATGATGCTGAATGGGTGTAGACAAAGAAGATCTCTCCAGTAGTTACCAAAACATTAAAGGGCCATTTTCTCAAAAGTGAGGTTAAACGTTTATCAACTTTCAAAGCAGAATTATATTCCCATTGTTCCTCAACTGTAGGTCAAGGACTTATTTCCATTGAGGTCCTTATTTTTTTGCATAAATACATATACAATTACATAGCTACAAACACATTACAGAGATTAAAAGGTTCTACTATTCACACTTTTGACATTCTTTTTAAAAGTGATTATGGTTGGTATGGCATTGAGTTGCTGTGGTAGTGTGTTCCACTCAACAGCATTGGTATATAGAAATGTGTTCTCACCAGATAGACTCTTATATTTTAAACAGTGAATATTAGAGTCTCTGGCTCTGGTATTATGCAGGTAGAAATCTCTAACAAATAAAAAATAGTTGGATTAATAATACTATTTTTCCACAGATAACCAGCTTAGCTGCTTAAAATGCTTGGGCTCCAGTTCAGTATGAGGGGGAGTTTAAGTACAATTCTTACAAGATTGTTTTGGCTGGTCTGTTGACACTGGACCTGTGCACTTGCACATGTTCTAACCTATCTGGATTACAACCAAATTATGATAAATGTACTATATTGGATCACTAAAAATAAAAAATTTACATTACCTTGTAGTTTACCAATAAAATGGTAGAATACATATCCCAAATGAAATAAATGATCTCACTCCAACAAATTTTAATAGAAAGTTAGCAAAAATAGATAAGATCTTGCTACCATGGAAAGGTAAATACCTGTCAATTTGTGGAAAAATCACCCCAATTAACTCTTTGGTATTATCCCAGTTTACCTATTTGCTTATGGTCTTGCCTACGCCTAGCGAACAGTTTTTTAAAATTATATGAGAAAGAAATATTCCATTTTATTTGGAACGGCAAGCCAGCTAAATTAAACGGTCCTATTTATATAATGAATATGAATTCGGAGGACAGAATTATTAAATATTAAAGCATTAGACCTATCACTAAAAGCTTCAGTCATACAAAAGTTATACTTGAATCTGAACTGGTTCTCTAGCAAATTAATAAGATTGTCTCACCCAATGTTCAAGAATGGCCTTTTTCCCTTTATTCAGATTACAACCTCTCACTTTCAGTTATTTGAAAAGGAAATCATATTGCAAATATCACTATTTCTAAAACAAGCCATAGAAAGTTGGTTGCAATTTCAATTTAATCCTCTAGAAATGACAGAACAAATAATGCAACAAATATTGTGGTTAAACTCAAATATTGTAATTGATTAAAAAAACATGTCACACATGCAGCTAACAAAAAGGGATCTGGCCGTGTGGTGCCAGGACAACAACCTCTCCTCAACGTGACCAAGACAAAGGAGATGATTGTGGACTACAGGAAAAAAAAGAGGACTGAGCACGCCCCCATTCTCATCGACGGGGCTGTAGTGGAACAGGTTGAGAGCTTCAAGTTCCTTGGTGTCCACATCACCAACGAACTATCATGGTCCAAACACACCAAGACAGTCGTGAAGAGGGCACGACAAAGCCTATTCCCCCTAAGGAGACTAAAAAGATTTGGCATGGGTCCTCAGATCCTCAAAAAATTATACAGCTGCACCATCGAGAGCATCCTGACTGGTTGCATCACCGCCTGGTATGGCAACTACTTGGCCTCTGACCGCAAGGCACTACAGAGGGTAGTGCGTGACGGCCCAGTACATCACTGGGGCAAAGCTTCCTGCCATCCAGGACCTCTATACCAGGCGGTGTCAGAGGAAGGCCCTCAAAATTGTCAAAGACTCCAGCCACCCTAGTCATAGACTGTTCTCTCTGCTACCGCACGGCAAGCGGTACCGGAGTGCCAAGTCTAGGTCCAAAAGACTTCTCAACAGCTTCTACCCCCAAGCCATAAGACTCCTGAACAGCTAATCATGGCTACCCGGACTATTTGCACTGCCCCCCCCACCCCCATCCTTTTACGCTGCAGCTACTCTGTTAAGTATTTATGCATAGTCACTTTAACTCTACCCACATGTACATATTACCTCAAATACCTCAACTAGCCGGTGCCCCCGCACATTGACTCTGCAACGGTACCCCCCTGTATATATAGCCTCCCTACTGTCACTTTATTTTACTTCTGCTCTTTTTTTCTCAACACTTTTTTTGTTGTTGTTTTATTCTTACTTTTTTTTGTTTAAAATAAATGCACTGTTGGTTAAGGGCTGTAAGTAAGCATTTCACTGCAATGTCTGCACCTGTTGTATTCGGCGCATGTGACCAATAAAATTTGATTTGATTTGATTTGAAAACATCTGGAAATGTCTGCTCTACCCAAAATAGTTGCGAAGAGATTTTGACGTACCGATTCCATTCCATAGTGTTTATGAACTGATATGCAAAACGACGCCGGATTCAAAACTTGTAATTTTTCTATATAAATTATTATACAAAATTCTTGCTACCAATAGAATGTTATTTATATGGGGGATACAATCTTCCCAGCTCTGCAGATTTTGCTGCGAAGAGACAGAATCATTAGATCATTTGTTTTGGTACTGTCCATTTGTAGCTTGTTTTTGGACACAGGTCCAGGAATGGCTAAAGGTTTGAAATATTTACTTGAAACTAACCCTGCAGATAGCACTACTGGGTGATCTGAAAAGTCATAGTCAATCGATCAATAATATAATAATACTTTTAGCAAAAATGTTTATTTTCAATTTACAATCTGTAGAAACAATGAGAATAGAAGGGTTCAGAACTTTTGTCAAATATCACAGTACAGTTGAAAAATATATGGCAAATAGAAATCCAATATGGATGGTGATAAGAGATAGATGGGTGAAGCACGGGGGCGGCAGCATCATGCTGTGGGGGAGCTTTGCTGCAGGAGGGACTGGTGCACGTCACAAAATAGATGGCATCATAAGGAAGGAAAATGGAGTTGAAGGATGGGATAGGGAAATCCAATATGGATGGTGTTAAGACATAGATGGGAGGTGTTGAATGGAGTTGAAGGATGGGACTAACAACAACTAATAACAACATTATAACTAATGTAAAGCATACTGTGTCGATAATAAGTATATAGGTTATAGGTTGAGAGCTTCTGTGAAAGAGCACAGTTAGAAAGATATGGCATATAGAAGCAAACCGGATGGACATCATGAAAATAATCAGAGAGGTTGAGGGTAGAGAAAGTTCAGGAGTAAAAACAAACAAAATATAATTATTGTAAAATGGACTGGGTCCATAAAATGTATATAGCATGTATAAGCTGGAAGTAGATGCCTAAGCATTGTTGTTCATTAGTTTACTCCAATTAGGGAAGGGGTGGTGGGGGTTGGAAAGTAATAAAGGGAAATATATTTTAAAAAAGTATATGTATATATGTATGTACAGTGGGAAAAAAGTATTTAGTCAGCCACCAATTGTGCAAGTTCTCCCACTTAAAAAGATGAGAGAGGCCTGTAATTTTCATTATAGGTACACGTCAACTATGACAGACAAAATAAGAAAAAAAAATCCAGAAAATCACATTGTAGGATTTTTTATGAATTTATTTGCAAATTATGGTGGAAAATAAGTATTTGGTCAATAACAAAAGTTTCTCAATACTTTGTTATATACCCTTTGTTGGCAATGACACAGGTCAGACATTTTCTGTAAGTCTTCACAAGGTTTTCACACACTATTTTGGCCCATTCCTTCATGCAGATCTCCTCTAGAGCAGTGATGTTTTGGGGCTGTTGCTGGGCAACACGGACTTTCAACTCCCTCAAAGATTTTCTATGGGGTTGAGATCTGGAGACTGGCTAGGCCACTCCAGGACCTTGAAATGCTTCTTACGAAGCCACTCCTTCGTTGCCCGGGCAGTGTGTTTGGGATCATTGTCATGCTGAAAGACCCAGCCACGTTTCATCTTCAATGCCCTTGCTGATGGAAGGAGGTTTTCACTCAAAATCTCACGATACATGTCCCCATTCATTCTTTCCTTTACATGGATCAGTCGTCCTGGTCCCTTTGCAGAAAAACAGCCCCAAAGCATGATGTTTCCACCCCCATGCTTCACAGTAGGTATGATGTTCTTTGGATGCAACTCAGCATTCTTTGTCCTCCAAACACGACGAGTTGAGTTTTTACCAAAAAAGTTCTATTTTGGTTTCATCTGACCATATGACATTCTCCCAATCCTCTTCTGGATCATCCAAATGCACTCTAGCAAACTTCAGACGGGCCTGGACATGTACTGGCTTAAGCAGGGGGACACGTCTGGAACTGCAGGATTTGAGTCCCTGGCGGCGTAGTGTGTTACTGATGGTAGGCTTTGTTACTTTGGTCCCAGCTCTCTGCAGGTCATTCACTAGGTCCCCCTGTGTGGTTCTGGGATTTTTGCTCACACGTTCTTGTGATAATTTTGACCCCACAGGGTGAGATCTTGCGTGGAGCCCCAGATCGAGGGAGATTATCAGTGGACTTGTATGTCTTCCATTTCCTAATAATTGCTCCCACAGTTGATTTCTTCAAACCAAGCTGCTCACCTATTGCAGATTCAGTCTTCCCAGCCTGGTGCAGGTCTACAATTTTGTTTCTGGTGTCCTTTGACAGCTCTTTGGTCTTGGCCATAGTGGAGTTTGGAGTGTGACTGTTTGAGGTTGTGGACAGGTGTCTTTTATACTGATAACAAGTTCAAACAGGTGCTGTTAATACAGGTAACGAGTGGAGGACAGAGGAGCCTCTTAAAGAAGAAGTTACAGGTCTGTGAGAGCCAGAAATCTTGCTTGTATGTAGGTGACCAAATACTTATTTTCCACCATAATTTGCTACAGTGTGATTTTCTGGAATTTTTTTTCTTAATTTGTCTGTCATAGTTGACGTGTACCTATGATGAAAATTACAGGCCTCTCTCATCTTTTTAAGTGGGAGAACTTGCACAATTGGTGGCTGACTAAATAATTTTTTCCCCCACTGTATATGTATTTATAGTGGGGAGAACAAGTATTTGATACACTGCCGATTTTGCAGGTTTTCCTACTTACAAAGCATGTAGAGATCTGTAATTTTTTTATCATAGGTACACTTCAACTGTGAGAGACGGAATCTAAAAAAAATCAGAAAATCACATTGTATGATTTTTTAAGTAATTAATTTGCATTTTATTGCATGACATAAGTATTTGATACATCAGAAAAGCAGAACTTTATATTTGGTACAGAAACCTTTGTTTGCAATTACAGAGATCATCACGTTTCCTGTAGGTCTTGAACAGGTTTGGACACACTGCAGCAGGGATTTTGGCCCACTCCTCCATACAGACCTTCTCCAGATCCTTCAGGTTTTGGGGCTGTCGCTGGGCAATACGGAATTTCAGCTCCCTCCAAAGAATTTCTATTGGGTTCATGTCTGGAGACTGGCTAGGCCACTCCAGGACCTTGAGATGTTTCTTACGGAGCCACTCCATAGTTGCCCTGGCTGTGTGTTTCGAGTCGTTGTCATGCTTGAAGACCCAGCCACGACCCATCTTCAATGCTCTTACTGAGGGAAGGAGGTTAATGGCCAAGATCTTGCGATACATAGCCCCATCCATCCTCCCCTCAATACGGTGCAGTCGTCCTGTCCTCTTTGCAGAAAAGCATCCCCAAAGAATGATGTTTCCACCTCCATGATTCACGGTTGGGATGGTGTTCTTGGGGTTGTACTCATCCTTCTTCTTCCTCCAAACACGGCGAGTGGAGTTTAGACCAAAAAGCTCTATTTTTGTCTTATCAGACCACATGACCTTCTCCCATTCCTCCTCTGGATCATCCAGATGGTCATTGGCAAACTTCAGACGGGCCTGGACATGCGCTGGCTTGAGCAGGGGGACTTTGCGTGCGCTGCAGGATTTTAATCCATGACGGCGTAGTGTGTTACTAATGGTTTTCTTTGAGACTGTGGTCCCAGCTCTCTTCAGGTCATTGACCAGGTCCTGCCGTGTAGTTCTGGGCTGATCCCTCACCTTCTTCATGATCATTGATGCCCCACGAGGTGAGATCTGGCACGGAGCCCCAGACCGAGGGTGATTGACCGTCATCTTGAACTTCTTCCATTTTCTAATAATTGCGCCAACAGTTGTTGCCTTCTCACCAAGCTGCTTGCCTATTGTCCTGTAGCCCATCCCAGCCTTGTGCAGGTCTACAATTTTATCCCTGATGTCCTTACACAGCTCTCTGGTCTTGGCCATTGTGGAGAGGTTGGAGTCTGTTTGATTGAGTGTGTGGACAGGTGTCTTTTATACAGGTAACGAGTTCAAACAGGTGCAGTTAATAGAGGTAATGAGTGGAGAACAGGAGGGCTTCTTAAAGAAGAACTAACAGGTCTGTGAGAGCCGGAATTCTTACTGGTTGGTAGGTGATCAAATACTTATGTCATGCAATAAAATGCAAATTAATTACTTAAAAGTCATACAATGTGATTTACTGGATTTTTGTTTTAGAATCCATATCTCACAGTTGAAGTGTACCTATGATAAAAATTACAGACCTCTACATGCTTTGTAAGTAGGAAAACCTGCAAAATCGGCAGTGTATCAAATACTTGTTCTCCCCACTGTATGTGTATATGTATGTATACAGTCGTGGTCAAAAGTTTTGAGAATGAGACAAATATTAATTTTCACAAAGTCTGCTGCCTCAGTATTTATGATGGCAATTTGCATATACTCCAGAATGTTATTAACAGTGATCAGATGAATTGCAATTAATTGCAAAGTCCCTCTTTGCCATGAAAATGAACTTAATCCCCCAAAAACATTTCCACTGCATTTCAGCCCTGCCACAAAAGGACCAGCTGACATCATGTCAGTGATTCTCTCGTTAACACAGGTGAGAGTGTTGACAAGGACAAGGCTGGAGATCACTCTGTCATGCTGATTGAGTTAGAATAACAGACTGGAAGCTTTAAAATGAGGGTGGTGCTTGAAATCATTGTTCTTCCTCTGGATATTGCTGCTGGTAAGATTGCACCTAAATCAACCATTTATCGGATCATCAAGAACTTCAGAGAGGAGAGAGGTTCAATTGTTGTGAAGAAGGCTTCAGGGCGCCCAAGAAAGTCCAGCAAGCGCCAGGACTGTCTCCTAAAGTTGATTCAGCTGCGGGATCGGGGCACCACCAGTGTAGATCTTGCTCAGGAATGGCAGCAGGCAGGTGTGAGTGCATCTGCACGCACAGTGAGGTGAAGACTTTTGGAGGATGGCCTGGTGTCAAGAAGGGCAGCGAGGAACCAACTTCTCTCCAGAAAAAACATCAGGGACAGACTGATATTCTGCAAAAGGTACAGGGATTGGACTGCTGAGGACTGGGGTAAAGTCATTTTCTCTGATGAATCCCCTTTCCAATTGTTTGGGGCATCCGGAAAAAAGCTTGTCCGGAGAAGACAAGGTGAGCGCTACCATCAGTCCTGTGTCATGCCAACAGTAAATCATCCTGAGACCATTCATGTGTGGGGTTGCTTCTCAGCCAAGGAGTGGGCTCACTCACCATTTTGCCTAAGAACACTCCTAGAGCAACTTCTCCCAACCATCCAAGAACAGTTTGGTGATGAACAATGCCTTTTCCAGCATGATGGAGCACCTTGCCATAAGGCAAAAGTGATAACTAAGTGGCTCGGGGAACAAAACATCGAAATGTTGGGTTCATGGCCAGGAAACTCCCCAGACCTTAATCCCATTGAGAACTTGTGGTCAATACTCAAGAGGCGGACAAACAAAAACCGACAAATTCTGACAAACTCCTAGCATTGATTATGCAAGAATGGGCTGCCATCAGTCAGGATGTGGCCCAGAAGTTAATTGATAGCATGCCAGGGCGGATTGCAGAGGTCTTGAAAAGAAGGGTCAACACTGCAAATATTGAGTCTTTGCATAACTTAATGTAATTGTCAATAAAAGGCTTTGACACTTATGGAATGCTTGTAATTATACTTCAGTTTACCATAGTAACATCTGACAAAAATATCTAAAAACACTGAAGCAGCAAACTTTGTGAAGACCAATACTTGTGTCATTCTCAAAACCTTTGACCACGACTGTATGTATGTATATGTGTATATGTATATACAGTGAGGGAAAAAAGTATTTGATCCCCTGCTGATTTTGTACGTTTGCCCATTGACAAAGACATGATCAGTCTATAATTTTAATGGTAGGTTTATTTGAACAGTGAGAGACAGAATAACAACAACAAAAAATACAGAACAATGCATGTCAAAATGTTATAAATTGATTTTGCATTTTAATGAGGGAAATAAGTATTTGACCCCTCTGCAAAACATGACTTAGTACTTGGTGGCAAAACCCTTGTTGGCAATCACAGAGGTCAGACGTTTCTTGTAGTTGGCCACCAGATTTGCACACATCTCAGGAGGGATTTTGTCCCACTCCTCTTTGCAGATCTTCTCCAAGTCATTAAGGTTTCGAGGCTGACGTTTGGCAACTCAAACCTTCAGCTCCCTCCACAGATTTTCTATGGGATTAAGGTCTGGAGACTGGCTAAGCCACTCCAGGACCTTAATGTGCTTCTTCTTGAGCCGTGTGTTTTGGGTCATTGTCATGCTGGAATACCCATCCATGACCCATTTCCAATGCCCTGGCTGAGGGAAGGAGGTTCTCACCCAAGATTTGACGGTGCATGGCCCTGTCCATCGTCCCTTTGATGCGGTGAAGTTGTCCTGTCACCTTAGCAGAAAAATAATGTTTCCACCTCTATGTTTGACGGTGGGGATGGTGTTCTTGGGGTCATCTGACCACAACACTTTCACCCAGTTCTCCTCTTAATCATTCAGATGTTCATTGGCAAACTTCAGAGGGGCCTGTATATGTGCTTTCTTGAGCAGGGGGACCTTGCGGGCGCTGCAGGATTTCAGTCCTTCATGGCGTAATGTGTTACCAATTGTTTTCTTGGGGACTATGGTCCCAGCTGCCTTGAGATCATTGACAAGATCCTCCCGTGTAGTTCTGGGCTGATTCCTCACCGTTCTCATGATCATTGCAAGTCCACAAGGTGAGATCTTGCATGGAGCCCCAGGCCGAGGGAGATTGACAGTTCTTTTGTGTTTCTTCCATTTGCGAATAATCTCACCAACTGTTGTCACCTTCTCACCAAACTGCTTGGTGATGGTCTTGTAGCCCATTCCAGCCTTGTGTAGGTCTACAATCTTGTCCCTGACATTCTTGGAGAGCTCTTTGGTCTTGGCCATGGTGGAGAGTTTGGAATCTGATTGATTGATTGCTTCTGTGGACAGGTGTCTTTATACAGATAACAAGCTGAGATTAGGAGCACTCTCATTAAGAGTGTGCTCCTAATCTCAGCTCGTTACCTGTATAAAAGATAGCTGGGAGCCAGAAAATCTTTCTGATTGAGAGGGGGTCAAATACTTATTTCCCTCATTAAAATGCCAATCAATTTATAACATTTTTTACATGCGTTTTTCTGGATTTTTTTGTTGTTATTCTGTCTCTCACTGTTCAAATAAACCTACCATTAAAATTATAGACTGAGCTTTTCTTTGTCAGTGGGCAAACGTACAAAATCAGCAGGGGATCAAATATGTTTTTCCCACACTGTATATATTTGCAGAAAAAAATAAATAATAAAAAAATAATAATAAATAATAATAATAATACTATCATTCTAGTGTGACACAAAGAGAGGAAGTAGTACACCAGCGTGCCATGTTGTTCGTTTGGGTTTTATACAGCTGCTTCACCAGCTTCAATCAGTGTGTCTCTTGAGCTCAATAATAAACTGCAGTGTCCTCTGCTCTCAGACTCTTTGCCTCTAAAAACTGTGTGCTCGTGGAGACGTCCTCAGTCAGGGCAACTGTCCTTTCAGGGAGTTTGTGTAGAATGGAGAATTGCTATTCATTCTCCCGATCCACTCCAGGGCTTTGCCTCGCTTCTGCCTCATCCAGTGTATCCAGTAGCCACTCATTGAGAAACCAGAGATTTTACAGGACAATTTAACAGTGTCTCCAGGTCATTTCACTTGAGGAAGAGACTGATACAGCCTGATATATCAACAAACACCTGCGAAACAAAAACGTTTCAAGATTAAGTTGAAGATGTGATATTTACATTGATTTCGGGTTTAACCATGATTCATTCTTCAGTCACCATGTAATGATTTATTTACTATGTATGGACATCACCATGAGAACTAAACTCCAGACAGTCATCAGTTCCATTGTTCAGTGATAGTTAGTGCTGACTATAATGAAAATGCCAGAGCTGAGTTTCTGATTATAAAGGGATAAAGGGGTGAGACTTTACATAGACCTCCCTCTAGAGGCTAAAATATAGCCTGAGATGGAGATGTTCTTTGAGAGTTCATATTGGTAGCATTGTTTCTCAGAACAGTACAGGATTAAATAATCTATTGGGATTAATACAATAAACTTGTTCCATCTAAACTTGTTCCATCTATAATTGTTCCATCTAAACTTGTTTCATCTATACTTGTTCCATCTATACTTTTTCCATCTATACTTGTTTCATCTATACTTGTTTCATCTATACTTTAACATTATTGACCTTCATGGTTCTGTATTACATATTGTACTAATTCTGTTTGCTGAAATTTGACATTTGGTTTCATTCAAATAAACTCACCAAATTGAAAGACATTATGAAGTAAATGGTTTTAGCTGCTTGTCACAACGCTGATGTGGATGCGGTGTTGGAGTCAGGCGCAGGACACAGAAGCTCAGTCAAAACGACTTTACTAGTCTTCAGAGACAATGCAAAAATAACGGGCCTCAAACACTGGAGGCGAGCGATTACGCAAACAGTGCGTAAATACACCATCAACAAAAGTACAATGATACACCAACGGACAGGCGGACAATCACACACAACTGCAAACAAAACCAAAGGGAAACTTATAGGTGACATAATCAATACATAAGACGAAACAGGTGTACCAACAAGACAAAACCAAACAAACATCGAGGACATCAAGCGGTAGCAGCTAGTACTCCGGGGACGACGAACCAAGCCTGCCCGAGCAAGGAGGAGGAGCAGTCTCGGCGGAATTCGTGACACTGCTAGAGATTGATAATTAATTTGACTGAATGACTGCACACATTATCGAATGGCTGTAAAGACATTTATGTATTTATCTTTCAAAAAATGACAAGTATGTTTTATGCTTTCAAATAATTATGGTTATAATTTAGAGTAGTATGTGTCTACTCTCTCCTAGTGTTGGTGGGGCGATGGGATTGATGTTGACAGAGACTAGAGCTCAGAATTGTTTCACAGACTCTCACAGTAAGAGAAATGCTTGCTTGATCAGTTTTTGTACGGTGCTGCAGCCTCCTGTGTCACTGTGTCTCTCTGGCACAATAATAAACAGCAGAGTCTTCAGTCTTCAGACTATTCATCTGGAGATACACCTGCTGCTTGCTGTTGTCTCTGGAGATGGTGAACTGACCCTGAACTGACTGGGAGTAGTAAGTGCTGCCACCACCATTACTAATAGTTGCAACCCACTCCAGTACTTTCCCAGGAGCCTGTCTGATCCAAGCCATGTAGTAGCTACTGAAAGTGAACCCAGAAGCTGTACAGGTCAGTTGGTGTGATTCTCCAGGCGTTTTAACCACTGGTCCAGACTCAGTCAGTGTCTGACCCTGAACACCTTTGGAAATAAAATTATAAAAAATCCATCAATGTTTCAAGCAGTTCATAAAACATTTTTAAAAAACATTAAAATGACGGTACATTAATTTTACTTGACACATAATATTGTCACTTACTTTTTACAGACACCAACATGAGTACTAAACTCCAGACAGTCCTCATTGTTCAGTATTAGTTAGTACAGAACTCGCTGTAATATGAGTCCAAGCTGATTATAATGAGAAGGCCAGAATTGAGTGTCTGATTATATAGGGATGAATGGGAGGGAGACTTTGCATAGACCGCCTCTAGAGGTTTAAATACAGACTGAGAGGGAGAGATTGTCTGCTCTATGCCTTAGTACTCCACCCTGTCCATCATTTTTCTCCCTGTTATTATCAGATGTTTCATATGAGATGTTCAGACTGGATATGTTTTGTATTTTATGCAATGCTGAACAGCACAAAAACAAGAATATTTCCGTTAGTATTGAATTGGATTTATCTCTTAGTCCCCAAATCCAGAACAAATTCAAGAATGCATACAGTATTATATTGAGCCATTATTGCATGGAACTCCCTTCCATCTCATATTGCTCAAATGAAAAGCAAACCTGGTTTGAAAAAAACAGATAAAGCAACTCCTGCCGGCACAACACCTCTCCCCTATTTGACCTAGATATTGTGTGTATGTACTGATATGTAGGCTATGTGTGCCTTTTTTTAAAATGTATGTAGTTCTGTTCTTGAGCTGTTCTTGTTGTGAACTGATCTGCTTGTCCGAAGCACCCTAACACAAGCGGGAGGCATGAAATGAACAGACCAGAGGCAGTGGTTGTGGTTCCTTTTCTTTTGTATTGTTACTGAACAGGTTTTCTTTCACCCAACAAAATAATTCCAATACAGGGTAATGTCCAACGCAGCGTAACAAAACAAATAAACATAAACTAAGCCGTTGACCAAAAGGCCGTGGCCCAAAAAGTGAAAGCAAAAAAACAAACGTCTACTCCTGTCTTTAGACTTTCGTCTACATATAATAGTTACAGGAGGAGTGTTTCTCTCTATCTATAATCTGCCTTGGTTAACAGAGAGACTAGGTGCCCCAGACGAAGAAGCTTTCTCTGAGGTAGGTCTATACGATGTCCTCACAGGTCCCCGTCTCTACTCCCAATCCTCCCAATCCTCCCTCAGCTCCTCTCCTGGCACACCTATATAGAGGAAGACACCAAGCAATTAGTGGGCCCAGCTGTGTGCTAATTGGCTTTACACTAGTACCTATCACCCTGAGGAGGGTACTGTCGTGTTGTCTTCCTCCGTCTGGTCACTGAACTCTCACATTGTTTATTAATGTTCTGTACTATGTCATGTTTCATGTTTTGTGTGGACCCCAGGAAGAGTAGCTATTGCTTTTGCAACACTTAATGGGGATCCTAATAAAATAACATAAAAACTGCTTATCCCCTCTTGGGAACCTACAGTTGAAGTCGGAAGTTTACATACACATTAGCCAACTACATTTAAACTCAGTTTTTCACAATTCCTGTCATTTAATCCTAGTAAAAATTCCATGTCTTAGGTCAGTTAGGATCACCACTTTATTTTAAGAATGTGAAATGTCAGAATAATAGTAGAGAGAATGATTTATTTCAGCTTTTATTTCTTTCATCACATTCCCAGTGGGTCAGAAGTTTACATACACTCAATTAGTATTTGGTAGCATTTAAATTGATTAACTTGGGTCAAACGTTTCGGGTAGCCTTCCACAAGCTTCCCACATAAAGTTGGGTGAATTTTGGCCCATTCCTCCTGACAGAGCTGGTGTAACTGAGTCAGGTTTGTAGGCCTCCTTGCTCGCACACACTTTTTCAGTTCTGCCCACACATTTTCTATTGGATTGAGGTCAGGGCTTTGTGATGGCCACTCCAATATCTTGACTTTGTTATCTTTAAGCCATTTTCCCACAACTTTGGAAGTACGCTTTGGGTCATTGTCCATTTGGAAGACCCTTTTGCGACCAAGCTTTAACTTCCTGACTGATGTCTTGAGATGTTGCATCAATATAACCACATAATTTTCCTTTCTCACGATGCCATCTATTTTGTGAAGTGCACCAGTCCCTCCTCCAGCAAAGCACCCCCACAGCATGATGCTGCCACCCCCATGCTTCACGGTTGGGATGGTGTTCTTCGGCTTGCAAGCCACCCTCTTTTTCCTCCAAAAATAACGATGGTCATTATGGCCAAACAGTTCTATTTTTTGTTTCATCAGACCAGAGGACATTTCTCCAAAAAGTACGATCTTTGTCCCCAAGTGCAGTTGCAAACCGTAGTCTGGCTTTTATGGCGGCTTTGGAGCAGTGGCTTCTTCCTTGCTGAGCGGCTTTTCAGGTTATGTCGATATAGGACTCGTTTTACTGTGGATATAGATACTTTTGTACCTGTTTCCTCCAGCATCTTCACAAGGTCCTTTGCTGTTGTTCTGGGATTGATTTGCACTTTTCGCACCGAGGTACGTTCATCTCTAGGAGACAGAACGTGTCTCCTTCCTGAGCGGTATGACGGCTGCGTGGTCCCATTGTGTTTATACTTGTGTACTATTGTTTGTACAGATGAACGTGGTACCTTCAGGCGTTTGGAAATTGCTCCCAAGAATTAACCAGACTTGTGGAGGTAAACAACTTTTTTTCTGAGGTCTTGGCTGATTTCTTTTGATTTTCCCATGATGTCAAGCAAAGAGGCACTGAGTTTGAAGGTAGGCCTTGAAATACATCCACAGGTACACCTCCAATTGACTCAAATGATGTCAATTAGCCTATCAGAAGCTTCTCAAAGCCATGACATAATTTTCTGGGATTTTCCAAGCTGTTTAAAGGCACAGTCACCTTAGTGAATGTAATCTTCTGACCCACTGGAATTGTGATACAGTGAATTATAAGTGAAATAATCTGTCTGTAAACAATTGTTGGAAGAATTACTTGTGTCATGCACAAAGTAGATGTCCTAACCGACTTGCCAAAACTATAGTTTGTTAACAAAAAATGTGTGGAGTGGTTGAAAAACAAGTTTTTAATGACTCCAACCTAAGTGTATGTAAACTTCCTACTTCAACTGTATTGTGGAGTTCAGACCTGGGCAGAAAATAGTTGTATGTTGTAGTTTATTTTAAAATACTAAAGGTAGTCAAATACTGTTTGTAAAGAGTTATATAGAGTTTCAACTAAAAGGCAACTATTTTCTAAGGGTTCTAAGATGACATATGGAATTGTTTTAAACTGGTTGTACCATGGATTATTTAGCTATTTGTTTTTGAATTGTAGGACACCTTTAGGTATCTACTATAGCCCATAGAAACACATTGAATAAAACATTCATAAATTGCAAAAAAGACAGTAAAATAAATCATAAGGAATAAGGTTTTGAAGTGTCTGTCCTACAGTGGGGAAAAAAAGTATTTAGTCAGCCACCAATTGTGCAAGTTCTCCCACTTAAAAAGATGAGAGAGGCCTGTAATTTTCATCATAGGTACACGTCAGCTATTACAGACAAAATGAGAAAATCACATTGAAGGATTTTTAATGAATTTATTTGCAAATTATGGTGGAAAATAAGTATTTGGTCATCTACAAACAGGCAAGATTTCTGGCTCTCACAGACCTGTAACTTCTTCTTTAAGAGGCTCCTCTGTCCTCCACTCGTTACCTGTATTAATGGCACCTGTTTGAACTTGTTATCAGTATAAAAGACACCTGTCCACAACCTCAAACAGTCACACTCCAAACTCCACTATGGCCAAGACCAAAGAGCTGTCAAAGGACACCAGAAACAAAATTGTAGACCTGCACCAGGCTGGGAAGACTGAATCTGCAATAGGTAAGCAGCTTTGTTTGAAGAAATCAACTGTGGGAGCAATTATTAGGAGATGGAAGACATACAAGACCACTGATAATCTCCCTTGACCTGGGGCTCCACGCAAGATCTCACCCGTGGGGTCAAAATGATCACAAGAATGGTGAACAAAAATCCCAGAACCACACAGGGGGACCTAGTGAATGACCTGCAGAGAGCTGGGACCAAAGTAACCAAGCCTACCATCAGTAACACACTACGCCGCCAGGGACTCAAATCCTGCAGTGCAAGACGTGTCCCCCTGCTTAAGCCAGTACATGTCCAGGCCTGTCTGAAGTTTGCTAGAGTGCATTTGGATGATCCAGAAGAGGATTGGGAGAATGTCAGATGAAACCAAAATATAACTTTTTGGTAAAAACTCAACTCGTCGTGTTTGGAAGACAAAGAATGCTGAGTTGCATCCAAAGAACACCATACCTACTGTGAAGCATGGGGGTGGAAACATCATGCTTTGGGGCTGTTTTTTCTACAAAGGGACCAGGACGACTGATCCGTGTAAAGGAAAGAATGAATGGGGCCATGTATCGTGAGATTTTGAGTGAAAACCCTCCTTCCATCAGCAAGGGCATTGAAGATGAAACGTGGCTGGGTCTTTCAGCATGACAATGATCCCAAACACACCGCCCGGGCAACGAAGGAGTGGCTTCGTAAGAAGCATTTCAAGGTTCTGGAGTGGCCTAGCCAGTCTCCTGATCTCAACCCCATTGAAAATCTTTGGAGGGAGTTGAAAGTCTGTGTTGCCCAGCGACAGCCCCAAAACGTCACTGCTCTAGAGGGGATCTGCATGGAGGAATGGGCCAAAATAGCAGCAACAGTGTGTGAAAACCTTGTGAAGACTTACAGAAAACGTTTGACCTGTGTCATTGCCAACAAAGGGTATATAACAAAGTATTGAGAAACGTTTGTTATTGACCAAATACTTATTTTCCACCATAATTTGCAAATAAATTCATTAAAAATCCTACAATGTGATTTTCTGGATTTTTTTTCTCATTTTGTCTGTCATAGTTGACGGTACCTATGATGAAAATTACAGGCCTCTCTCATCTTTTAAGTGGGAGAACTTGCACAATTGGTGGCTGACTAAATACTTTTTTCCCCACTGTATATCTAGGAGATATAAGAAAGCTCAGGAAATAGATATATTTTTGGACACATATTTAACCCCTTTCTTTGTGTAGGCACAAAACTACCTTCATACTTCCATTTATTTTTTAAACTGGTACCGTGACCTTCAGACAAGTCACGTGACACTTCTGGGGGTCATAGAGCAAAACGGAGAACAGCATCGTGTTCATGGAATCTCCCCCATCCACAGTGGGGTAACATTCCAAACAGTTGGCACATGGACGGTACCGGTTACCTTCAGATGAGTCCTGTGGGGCTTGTGGGGGTCAGTGATCATATTAGTTAGTAGGCCAAACCGTTTGGACACTGCAGACCATGTCTCATGGTCTGACAAACACCACTTTAGCTCGGCCACCTTCCACGGCAGATGCAGAAGGCTGCCATAGGCGGGTGCATTTTTTATTATTTCTGTCCTCCTAATCATTCAAAATGTAACGAGTACTTTTGGGTGTCAGGGAAAATGTATGGAGTAAAAAGTACATTATTTTCTTTAGAAATGTAGTGGGGTAAAAGTTAAAGTTGTCAAAAATATAAATAGTAAAGTAAAGTACAGATACCCCAAAAAACGACTTAAGTAGTACTTTAAAGTACACTGCTCAAAAAAATAAAGGGAACACTAAAATAACACATCCTAGATCTGAATGAATGAAATAATCTTATTAAATACTTTTTTCTTTACATAGTTGAATGTGCTGACAACAAAATCACACAAAAATTATCAATGGAAATCAAATGTATCAACCCATGGAGGTCTGGATTTGGAGTCACCCTCAAAATTAAAGTGAAAACCACACTACAGGCTGATCCAACTTTGATGTAATGTCCTTAAAACAAGTCAAAATGAGGCTCAGTAGTGTGTGTGGCTCCACGTGCCTGTATGACCTCGCTACAACGCCTGGGCATGCTCCTGATGAGGTGGCGGATGGTCTCCTGAGGGATCTCCCTCCCAGACCTGGACTAAAGCATCCGCCAACTCCTGGACAGTCTGTGGTGCAACGTGGCGTTAGTGGATGGAGCGAGACATGATGTCCCAGATGTGCTCAATTGGATTCAGGTCTGGGGAACGGGCAGGCCAGTCCATAGCATCAATGCCTTCCTCTTGCAGGAACTGCTGACACACTCCAGCCACATGAGGTCTAGCATTGTCTTGCATTAGGAGGAACCCAGGGCTAACCGCACCAGCATATGGTCTCACAAGGGGTCTGAGGATCTCATCTCGGTACCTAATGGCAGTCAGGCTACCTCTGGCGAGCACATGGAGGGCTGTGCGGCCCCAAAGAAATGCCACCCCACACCATGACTGACCCACCGTCAAACCGGTCATGCTGGAGGATGTTGCAGGCAGCAGAATGTTCTCCACGGCGTCTCCAGACTCTGTCACGTCTGTCACATATGCTCAGTGTGAACCTGCTTTCATCTGTGAAGAGCACAGGGCGCCAGTGGCGAATTTGCCAATCTTGGTGTTCTCTGGCAAATGCCAAACGTCCTGCACGGTGGTGGGCTGTAAGCACAACCCCCACCTGTGGACGTCGGGCCCTCATACCACCCTCATGGAGTCTGTTTCTGACCGTTTGAGCAGACACATGCACATTTGTGGCCTGCTGGAGGTCATTTTGCAGGGCTCTGGCAGTGCTCCTCCTGCTCCTCCTTGCACAAAGACGGAGGTAGCAGTCCTGCTGCTGGGTTGTTGCCCTCCTATGGCCTCCTCCACGTCTCCTGATGTACTGGCCTGTCTCCTGGTAGCACCTCCATGCTCTGGACACTACGCTGACAGACACAGCAAACCTTCTTGCCACAGCTAGCATTGATGTGCCATCCTGGATGAGCTGCACTACCTGGAGCCACTTGTGTGGGATTGTAGACTCCGTCTCATGCTACCACTAGTGTGAAAGCACCGCCAGCATTCAAAAGTGACCAAAACATCAGCCAGGAAGCATAGGAACTGAGAAGTGGTCTGTGGTCACCACCTGCAAAACCAGTCCTTTGTTGGGGTGTCTTGCTAATTGCCTATAATTCCCACCTTTTGTCTATTCCATTTGCACAACAGCATGTGACATTTATTGTCAATCAGTGCTGCTTCCTAAGTGGACAGTTTGATTTCACAGAAGTGTGATTGACTTGGAGTTACATTGTGTTGTTTAAGTGTTCCCTTTATTTTTTTGAGCAGTGTCTTTTTACTTAAGTACTTTACACCACTGCATGAGGGACATGGAATCACCTCAACATTAGAGTAGACCACTTTTGCAGCTTCAAGATGACTAACAAATATATTTTCATAATGAGTGAGACATAAGGTAATACAGTAACACTTGACATCAAGTTATTATATGTGTGGTAACGGTTGTGATTATTACAATAGCAACATTGTTGTTACATAAGACTTTGCATAATTCTTTCAGATAAAGATGCTCAAAATATAATAGCTAATGAAGTGCATAAAAATGACTTCGGAAAGTATTCAGACACCTTTACTTTTTCCACATTTTGTTACATTACAGCCTTATTCTTGAATTGATTTCGTTTTTTTAATCCCTCCTCAATCTACACACAATGCCCCATAATGACGAAGGAAAAACAGGTTTGTAGAAATGTTTGCCCCCTAATTTTTTTTTAGGTCATTTACGTAAGTATTCAGACCATTTACTCAGTACTTTGTTGAAGCACCTTTGGCAGCGATTACAGCCTCCATTACATTTTTACATTTTAGTCATTTAGCAGACACTCTTATCCAGAGCGACTTAGAGTTAGTGAATACATATTTTTTTTATACTGCCCCCCGTGGGAATCGAACCCGCAACCCTGGCGTTGCAACGCCATGCTCTTTCAACTGAGCTACATCCCTGCCGGCCATTCCTCCCCTACCCTGGACGACGCTGGGCCAATTGTGCGCCGCCCATGAGTCTCCCGGTCGCGGCCGGCTGCGACAGAGCCTGGATTCGAACCAGGATCTCTAGTGGCACAGTTAGCACTGTGATGCAGTGCCTTAGATCACTGCGCCACTCAGGAGTGATGTATTCTTGGGTATGCCTCTACAAGCTTGGCACACCTGTATTTGGGGAGTTTCTCAGATTCTTCTCTGCAAATCCTCTCAAGCTCTGTCAGGTTGGATGGGGAGCGTTGCTGCACAGCTATTTTCAGGTCTCTCCAGAGATGTTCGATTGGGTTCAAATCCGGGCTCTGGCTGGGCCACTCAAGGACATTCAGAGACTTGTCCCGAAGCCACTCCTGCGTTGTCTTGGCTGTGTGCTTAGGGTCGTTGTCCTGTTGGAAGGTGAACCTTCACCCCAGTCTGAGGTCTTGAGTGCTCTGGAGCAGGTTTCCATCAAGGAACTCTCTGAACTTTGCTCCGTTTCAACTTTGCCTCGATCCTGACTGGTCTCCCAGTCCCTGCCGCTGAAGAACATCCCCACAGTATGATGCTGCCACCACCATGCTTCACCGTAGGGATGGTGCCAGGTTTCCTCCAGCCATGATACTTGGCATTCAGGCCAAAGAGTTCAATCTTGGTTTCATCAGACCAGAGAATCTTGCTTCTCATGGTCTGAGAGTCTTTAGGTGCCTTTTGGGAAACTCCAAGCGGGCTGTAATGTGTATTTTACTGAGGAGTGGCTTCCGTCTGGCCACTCTACAATAAAGGCCTGATTGGTGGAGTGTTGCAGAGATGGTTGTCCTTCTGGAAGGTTCTCCCATCTCCACAGAGGAACAAGAGCTCTGTCAGAGTGACCATCGGGTTCTTGGTCACACCCTGAGGAGACACACAGACTGGGAGTGGTTGTCGTGACTGAGGGATATGTGGAGGGCAACTACAGTATATCAGACTCTAATGAAATGGGAGATCTTGAGTCTATGAGCACAGAAATACATTTGCATCTCTATGGTGTTAAATGTCTCTCCCCGTCATGTTTTTGGTCTAAATACTACATATCTTGGCACTGTTGTGTAATGTTTTGGTGAAGAATTAAGTTGTACATGTTATAGTAACAGTGTATCAATAAGAAGTTTTATTTTACAGAGCAGTTCTTCGATTGATATTATATTGAATCAATGAGGGCCATATGTTGCACTTGTGCTTTGTCACGATCGTCTACCAATGAGGAGGACCAAGGCGCAGCGTTGAAAGCGAACATATTTATTAAATTGGAATGATCACACGATCAAAACAACAGGCGATAACGTGATGTCTACGTGTTATACACAAACCAAAATAGAACAAAATCCCACAAACCCGAATGAAAAACAGACAGTTTAAATATGGCTCCCAATCAGAGACAACCCACGACAGCTGACACTCGTTGCCTCTGATTGGGAGTCACTCACAACATAGAAATAAACACCCATAGAAACAAAACCCATAGATCTACACACCCTGGCTCAACATAACAGTGTCCCCAGAGCCAGGGCGCGACAGTACCCCCCTAAAGGCGCTGGGACTCGACCGCGTCAACCAAAACCCACAGGGAGGGACCGGGTGGGCACTCCGCCTAGGCGGCGGATCCGGCCCGGACCTGATGCCCGCTCCTCTCCCAACCCCCCAAAGTACCCCTGGTCCGGTCTGGCCCCGCTGGCCGGGAGCTGGACTGCACACTGGTGGAGCGGATTGCTCTAGCTCCGGGCGTGAAGCATCTGACCGGTGCCGGACCAGCCACCGGTGGAACAGGCACGGGCCGTGCCGGACTGACGGCGCACACCACTGGCTTGGTGTGGGGAGCAGGAGCGGCCGAGCCGGTTGTCGAGCGCACCCCTGACTTGGTGCGGGGAACAGGCACGCGCGCGGCCGGACTGACGACGCACACCACTGGCTTGGTGTGGGGAGCAGAAGCGGGCCGAGCGGTTGTCGGGCGCACCCCTGACTTGGTGCGGGAGCAGGAACGGCCGAGCCGGGCTGGACGGCGCAAACTGACTTGGTGCGGGAGCAGGAACGGGCCGAGCCGGAGCTGTCGGGCGCACCCTAACTTGCGCGGGAGCAGGAACGGGCCGAGCCGGCTGACGAAGCGCACCACTGACTTGGTGCAGGGAGCAGGAACGGGCCGAGCCGGGCTGTCGAGCGCACCCCCTGACTTGGTGCGGGAGCAGGAATGGGCCGGACTGGGCTGGCGACGCCACCGTAGACTTAGTGCGAGTGGCAGGAACAGGCCGGACCGTACTGGGAACACACACCACTGGCCCACGTGGGGATCAGGAACAGGCCGGACCGGACTGGCAACACCGCCAGTACCTCTCGCCGTGCCTCTACATCCTCCCTCCCCCTGGTGACCAGTGACTCCCGTAACCTGGCGGCCTCCTCCTGCCCCGTCGTCCCACGGCGTTAGCCCCCCTAAAAATTTATGGGCGTCTCCCCACCCGTGGACCAGGTCTCCATGTCCCTCGCCAGCCTCTCGCCCTTCTGCCACAAGGTCAAGCAATTCTCTTCCTCACTCGGCTTGACCCAGTCGAGGAGGCGAAGGAGATCTGTTAGGGATCTCCTGGCGATGGCTCCTGGACACGCTGCTTGGTCACATCTTGGTGGGATTTTCTGTCACGATCGTCTACCAATGAGGAGGACCAAGGCGCAGCGTTGAAAGCGAACATATTTATTAAATTGGAATGATCACACGATCAAAACAACAGGCGATAACGTGATGTCTACGGTTATACACAAACCAAAATAGAACAAAATCCCACAAACCCGAATGAAAAACAGACAGTTTAAATATGGCTCCCAATCAGAGACAACCCACGACAGCTGACACTCGTTGCCTCTGATTGGGAGTCACTCTCGCCAACATAGAAATAAACACCCATAGAAACAAAACCCATAGATCTACACACCCTGGCTCAACATAACAGTGTCCCCAGAGCCAGGGCGTGACATGCTTGATTCACATGGGTATTCCGTTTTTGTACTCCTGTCCTGGTTTGTATCACTGTGGTCTTCGAGCACAATAATACACAGCTGTGTCTTCAGTCTGCAGACTCTGTCCTGTTAAAGTTACTGTGTTGTTGGAAGGGTCTCTGGAGATAATGAACTTGTTTTTCAGCTTATCACTGTAATATAAAAATAACATATGCCATTTAGCAGACGCTTTTTTCAAAAGCGACTTAGAGTCATGAGTGCATACATTTTACATATGGGTAGTCCTGGGAATCAAACCCACTATCCTGGCGTTGCAAACTCCATGCTCTAGCAACTGAGCTACAGAGGACTATATATACAGTGCATTCAGACCCCTTTACTTTTTCCACATTTTGTTAAGTTACAGCCTTTTTCTAAAATGGATTAAATTGGTTTTTATCCTCATCAATCTACAGACAATACCTCATAATGACAAAGCAAAAACAGGTTTTTAGAAATATCACATTTACAAAAGTATTCAGACCCTTTACTCAAGACTTTATTGAACCACCTTTGGCAGAAATTAAAGCTTCCAATCTTCTTGGGTATGAAGCTACAAGCTTGGCACACCTGTATTTGGGGAGTTTCTCCCATTCTTCTCTGCAGATCCTCTCAAGCTGTGTCAGGTTGGATGGGGAGTATCGCTGCACAGCTTATTTTGGGTCATTCTAGAGATGTTCAATCGGGCCAAAGCGTTCAATCTTGGTTTCATCAGATCAGAGAATTTTGTTTCTCATTGTCTGAGAGTCTTTAGGTGCCTTTTGGCAAACTCCAGGCGGGCTGTCATGTGCCTTTTACTGCAGAGCGGCTTCCGTCTGGCCACTCTACCATAAAGGCCTGATTGGAGTGATGCAGAGATGGTTGTCCTTCTGGAAGGTTCTCCATTCTCCACAGAGAAACTCTGGAGCTCTGTCAGAGTGACCATCGGGTTCTTGGTCACCTCCCCTGACCAAGGCTCAGTTTGGCTGGTCGGCCAGCTCTAGGAAGAGTCTTGGTGGTCTTCAATGGAGGACACTGTGTTCTTGGTGACCTTCAATGCTGCAGAAATATTTCTGTACCCTTCCCAAGATCTGTGCCTCGACACAATCATGTCTCGGAGCTCTACGGACAATTTATTCGATCTCATGGCTTGTTTTTTGCTCTGACATGCACTGTCAACTGTGGGACCTTATATAGACAGGTGTGTGTCTTTCCAAATCATGTCCAATCAATTGAATTTACCACAGGTGGACTCCAATAAAGTTGTAGTGTCACGACTTCCCTCCGAAGCTGCCTCCTTTCCTTGTTCGGGCAGGCTTCGGCGTTTGTCGTCACCGGCCTTCAAGCCACTGCTGCATCTGCATCACATTCCCTCTGCCCCCTTGTCCTTGTGGGTGATTGTTTAATGTGAGGAGAGAGTAGCTCGGTTGAGCTCCGTGTAAATTGTATTGCCGGGGTATATTTTCCCTGTGTGCCTGTTTTGTTTGACGCTATCCTGCGTAACTCTGTATTCCGGAATAAACTCTGTATTCTGTGATTTACCCTCCTGCGCCTGACTCTTTCAAATCACCCATCATATGTAGAAACATCTCAAGGAGGATGAATGGAAACAGTATGCAACTGAGCTCAATTTAGAGTCTCATAGCAAAGGGTCTGAATACTTGTGTAAATAAGGTATTTAAAAACCTGTTTTTGCTTTGTCATTATGGAGTATTTTGTGTAGATTGATGAGGGAAAATTTTAATTTAATCAATTTTTGAATAAGGCTGTAATTTAACAAAATGTCGAAAAAGGGAAGGGGTCTGAATCTTCTCCGAATGCACTGTACACCTACTGCTGTTGTCTCTGGAGATGGTGAACCGACCCTGAACTGACTGGGGGTAGTAGAACAACTACCACTGCTATTAGAGGAAACCCACTCCAGTCCTTTTCCAGGAGCCTGTCTGATCCAAGCTGCATCAATATTTCCACCAAACACACATTTGTACAGGTCAGTTGTTTTTTCTCCAGGCTTTTTAACCACTGTTCCAGACTCAGTCAGTGTCTGACCATGAAACCCTGTGAAAATGAAATACCAAAAACTTTAGAGTGGAAACATTCATACACATAAACAGTTACATCTTTAAACATTTTGATAGACAACTTTGTAGCAGATGAATTCTGAAGAATTCCTGAAAATGATGAGCCATTCATTCTAGTGGACAGAATATTGTCACTTACTTATTTCAGACATCACCATGAGAACTAAACTCCAGACAGTCCACATTGTTAATGAGAAGGCCAGAGCTGAGTGTCTGATTCTAAAGGATGAAGGGGAAGGAGGCTTTGCATAGACTGTCATCTAGAGGCTTAAATAGGAACTGAGAGGGGAGAAATCCGCTCCATACCCTGATTCCCTCCCCTCCCTGTCCTTCATTCGGCTCTCTGTTTTTCATACTGTATCTTTTATATTTTGTATACAGTATAATGCTGAACAGCACATAAACAAGCATTTTTCCCTAAATGGGACAACATAATTATTATCTCCCCTTTCAAAAATCTAACTTGTGGAGTTTCCCAAAGATCTATACATGGTCCATTACTCTTTAGTTTTAGTTTATTTCTGTTTGCTGATTTCTGTTTTGCATGATTATAATTATGTTGGATAAAGATGATCAAATTGTGATAGCTAGTATGAACTGAATTGTTTAAATAATGTGTTTTTCACTGTTTATAATGTGTGTGGACGATTTTAGGCAGATAACATTGATATCAGTGGACAACTTGTTTTCCCACTACAGTTCAGTGGTTCTGCTCCTGTCATGAGCCCTGTTTATACAGGCGCTCCTTTGTCCTGATCTTATCCACATTCTGATTGTGCCCACATTGTAGCCGTTGCATGTACACATGGTAGTAAAATGTGTCTCTGTTAGGCCTACTGCTGCTAGGTAGCTCTCTCTCTGCTCTCCCCCTCCCCTCTGTCTGTTCTTGATTGCAGGAGTGAAGTCTGGTGTCGCGGGAGTCAGGGTTCCAGCTGCAGCTCATTCATCATAATCACCTCAGCCTTAAAGACCCGGTCAAACTTGCACTCATCGTCAGATCATAGTCAAGACGACCATGTTAGTCTCGCTGCTGACTCAACCTGCTTGCTTTCGCTCTTTGTGTTTTTGGCCTGTTCTATTTACTTTTCTCCTGTGCCACAGATTATTGGAACCTGACTCCTGCCTCCGCTTCACTCCTGCCACCACCATCCTGCTTTCCACTACTGGACCTCCCTTTGGACTCACCACGGACACTAGGACGTTACGGTACCACTCCTGCTCAGAACCTGGATCTGTTACCCTCCCTGTAGACCTGGACTTGCTCTTCCCCTATTTTTGGAAACCTGGACAATTGAACTTTGTAAATAAACCTGTTAAATCTTCTCTGGCTCGGTGTAGTTGTCTGCATTTGGGTTCATATCCAGTTAAATCGTGACAGTATGATCTGACCAACATGAACCCAGCAGACAGTAGCTCGGATACCACCCCAGAGTGCACTCAAATTCGGACTGCCATAGCCAATCAGGGCATTTTACTTGGCCAACATGATAATTTGTTTAAGACTATTTCTGAGAACAGTCAGATGCTGCTTAATCAGGTTCAATTACTCACCAATCAAGTGTCTGCCCTTACTACCCAAGTTAATAATGCACCCCTCGTTCATGGCATACAAAGTGCTCCTTCTCCTGCTCCACCTGTTTTTCCTGCTCCTCCAGCCCAGATCAGAGAGCCTTTGTTCCTGCTCCAGAGCGCTATGACGGGAACATGGGAACCTGTGGTGTTTTTTTGACTCAATGCTCGTTAGTGTTTGAACAACAGCCCCCTCACCAACGCCTCAGAAAGAGCCCGTATTGCCTACCTTATCAACTCTACTAGCGGTTCCCGCTTCGTTCCTGGGGATCCGCGGTCTGGGAGAGTCAGTCGGACATTTGCAACGCTTACGCTTGCCTTCACCACTGAGATGAGGAAGGTTTTCGACCACCCCGTACGGGGCAAGGAGGCTGCTAAACGGTTGTTTTCTCTTCGGCAGGGGTCTCGTAGTGTGGCGGAGATGGCAGTGGAGTTTCGGACTTTAGCGGCAGTGAGTGGTTGGAATGACGAGGCATTACAAGGAGTGTTCATTAATGCTTTGTCTGAGACTTTGAAAGATGAATTGGTGTCATATGATGAATCGCCTACGCTGGATAATCTTATTTCACTCACCATCAGGTTGGATAATCGGATTCGGGAGCGCCGCCGGGAGAGGAGTGTTAGTTCCAAGCAACCTGTCTGTCGTCAACCAACTCCTCCCCGCCTCTTCCCCTACGGAGAAGGCAGAGTCTTCCCGAGTCGATACTAGGAGCACTGAACCCGAAGCCATGGAGGTGGGTCATGCACGGTTGTCCTCAGAGGAGCCTGCACGTCGTATTCAGGCTCGGGTCTGCCTGTATTGTGGAGAAGCTGGTCATTTCGTTCCTTCCTGCCCAGTTCGTCCGGGGAAAAGGGCCGGCTCATCATTAATGGGAGAAGTTTTGATGAGCCGAGCAGCGGATTCTTCCTCTTCTCCCGCATTCTGCTCCAGGCATCCCTCCAGTGGCAGTCCCAGAATTTCCCTGTTAGTGCGCTGGTTGACTCTGGTGCCCATGAAAGCTTTTTTGGGTCGAGTTGGCTCAACAAATGGATTTAGAGACTGTTCCTATGGACCGTCCGCTGCAGGCTAAGGGTCTAAATGGACAATTGTTGACCCGTATTACTCATCAGACTGTTCCTGTTTGTCTCAGAGTGTCGGGTAATCATCAGGAGAACATTCAATTTCACATAATTGACTGCCCACAGACCCCCCTGGTCCTTGGTATCCCCTGGCTCATAAGACACAATCCACACATTGATTGGGTGACAGGTAGAATTGTTTCATGGAGCACATTTTGTCATGTGAACTGTTTGTGTTCTGCTCAGACCCCTGCCAGCACTGTGCCTCAACCTCCACTGGAGTCCATGGATCTCTCTGAACTGAAAACATCTGTGATTATTCTGTTTCAAATAAAAACGGTCTAATAGTGTTCACCTGTCAAGCCTATTGTCATCAGTAGAACCACAATAGTAAACGTCATGATGAACTATTAGTAGTTATGGTGTGTCTCTGTTCCTCAGTCTAGTCAGAGCTTCAGTTTCTCTCCTCCACTCTGCAGTGAGATAAGTAGTGATGGAAGAGGTTAGAGTTTTGCATTGACTCCTCCTCACAGGGTGGGAAGATCACACAAAGATTAAATAGAGAATTCAGAGACGGGAAACAGGTTCATATGGCCTCAATAGTTTGTTAAATATGAAATATTTTCTGTGTAAATATTAAGAACCATACTGTGATTGTTTTCAATGAAAACGGTCAATTTTTTTAGATAAAAGCTTTATAGCAAAGAGCAATTTCTCAAGCATGATTTTTGCTAGGACTATCTGGGAGTGGTCTGAGTGGGGAGGGAAAACAGAAAAAGTGTTGTTATTGGCAGAGAGGTTTCAAACTCTCCTTCTTATTGGTCTGTTAACTAATTTACTGCATGGTGATGTCACCATGGAAGGCCAAAACTCCCTCCCGCCAAAACAGGCTGAAATTTCAGGCGGTCTTTTCAAAAAGCTCTTAAACTAATATGGCATTATCATAATTGTGTGGAAAAAATATATATAAAACACAGGAAATCACGTTTTTGACTGCGCTGGGCCTTTAAATACTTGTTCATGTGACAACAAGAAAACTTGACCTGACTAGGCAAGAGATAGTTGGAATGTTAGAGACTGATCTCTTTTATAGTGTAGTGCTTTGTGATATTGTTGTTGTATTATTTACAGTAATGATACTCAGTATTATTCTAGTGTGACACAAAGAGAGGAAATAGTACACCAGCTATCCATGTTGTTAGGGGGTGTGGGTTTTTATACAGCTGCTTCACCATCTGCGGTCAGTGTTTATCTCGAGCACAATAATAAACAGCAGAGTCCTCTGATCTCAGACTCTTGACCTCTAAGAACTGTGTTCTTGTGGAGACGTCCTCAGTCAGAGTGAACTGGCCTTTCAGGGAGTCCGCATAGATAACATCTGTGCCTGACTGGAGAATTGCTATTCATTCCCCTGATCCACTCCGTGGCTTTGCCTGGGTTCTGCCTCATCCAGTGTATCCAGCATCCACTCATTGAGAAACCAGAGGTTTTACAGGACAATTTAACAGTGTCTCCAGGTCTTTTCACCTGAGGAGGAGACTGATCCAGCCTTATATCTCAACAAACACCTGCACAAAAAAAAATGTAACACTCTGTTGAAGATGTGGTATTTACACTGATATCGATTTAACCACTCAGCCATTCTTCGGTCACCAATGTGTAATGTTTTACTTACTGTGTATGGACATCACCATGAGAACTAAACTCCAGATAATCATCTGTTCTATTGCTCAGTATTAGTTAATACAGGACTTGTTGTAATGTCAGTCTAAGCTGCCTATAATGAGAAGTCCAGAACTGAGTGTCTGATTATAAAGGGATGAAGGGGAAGGAGACTTGGCATACAGTGGGGAAAAAAGTATTTAGTCAGCCACCAATTGTGCAAGTTCTCCCACTAAAAAAGATGAGAGAGGCCTGTAATTTTCATCATAGGTACACGTCAACTATGACAGACAAATTGAGGAAAAAAATTCAGAAATTCACATTGTAGGATTTTAATGAATTTATTTGCAAATTATGGTGGAAAATAAGTATTATGTCAATAACAAAAGTTTCTCAATACTTTGTTATATACCCTTTGTTGGCAATGACACAGGTCAAACGTTTTCTGTAAGTCTTCACAAGGTTTTCACACACTGTTGCTGGTATTTTGGCCCATTCCTCCATGCAGATCTCCTCTAGAGCAGTGATGTTTTGGGGCTGTCACTGGGCAACACAGACTTTCAACTCCCCTCCAAAGATTTTCTATGGGGTTGAGATCTGGAGACTGGCTAGGCCACCCAGGACCTTGAAATGCTTCTTACGAAGCCACTCCTTGGTTGCCCGGGCGGTGTGTTTGGGATCATTGTCATGCTGAAAGAATAATATTTGCCTATGTGGGACCATATAACTAGTATCCCCTCTTGGGAGTCTATTGTGGAGTTCCTCAAGGGTCTATAACTGGTTCATTACTGTTTTTAGTTTAAATGTATTTCTGTTTGCTGATCACATTAATATAATTCTGTCCAAAGATGCTCAAAACGTAATAACTATTATGAAGATTGAGTTGCATAAAATGTACTGTCACGATCGTCAGGAACAGATGAGGACCAAGGCGCAGCGTTGCATGCAAACATACTCTTTATTGAGCGAAACGCCGAACAAAACAACAAAGACGGTAACGTGACAGTACACGGTCAAACACAACCAACTTGAAACAAGAACCCACAAAAACAAAGGAAAAACCGACAGTTTAAATATGGCTCCCAATCAGAGACAACCAGCAAACAGCTGACACTCGTTGCCTCTGATTGGGAGTCACTCAGGCCAACATAGAAATAGAGAACATAGATCTACACACCCTGGCTCAACATAACAGTGACCCCAGAGCCAGGGCGTGACATGTACTTCTGTATTTAATGTAAATAGTGTGCTTTTCACTGTTTATAATGAGTGTGCATGTTTTATGTTTATAACATTGACATCAGTGGACAGTGTGTTTTCCACTACTGTTGAGTGGTGTACGTGTGTGTGTGTTTAAAGAACAGACATGCCTCACTGCCTCTTATCAGTGTTGATCAGTTTTTGTACGGTGCTGCAGGATCCTGTGTCACTGTGTCTCTGGCACAATAATAAACAGCAGAGTCTTCAGGCTTCAGGCTTTTCACCTCTAAGTACAGCTGGTTTTTGGAGCTGTCTTTGGTGATGATGAACTGGCCCTGGAGAGACTGGGCAAATATAGTGCCAGTGCCACTGTCAATGCGTCCAATCCACTCTAGTCCTTTCCCTGGTTTCCTGACATATCCAATGTAGATAGCTTAGAGAAAGCCCAGACACACTACAGGACAAGGTCACTGGCTCTCCAGGTCTCTTCACCTCTGGCTCAGAGGAGGTGAGTGACTTCCCTGAACAGCTGAAAAACAGACAGAGAGTTTAGATGACTATCACCCACCAGCCAAATAGTATTGCTCTTCTCCTCTCTCTTTCACTGGACAGAAATGACTCCAGTTAACTCACCTGAGATGAGAGCCAGTAGAAACACATATTCTAGAACTCTCATTGTGGGACGGATCTAAAATTCTGTAAAAGTAGGAGCACAGACTGGGAGTGGTTGTCGTGACTGAGGGAGATGGTCTGTGGAGGGCACTTATATCAGACTACTGAAATGGGAGGAGAAATACATTTGCATCTCTATGGTGTTAAATGTCTCTCCCTGTAGCTCTAGTGGTCTAAATACTACATCTCTTGGTTCTGTTGAGAAATGTTTTGGTGAAGACACAAGGTGTTCATGTAATAGTGACATAGCCACTTATTGTGCCAATGTATCAATAAGAAGTTTTATTTTATAGAGCAGTTCTTCGATTTATTTTATTATATTATATTGAATCACTGAGAGCCATATGTCGCACTTGCGGTTGATTCGCATACATATTCATTTTTTGTACAGGTCCTGTCCTGGTTTGTATCACTGTGGTCTTCGAGCACAATAATATACAGCTGTGTCTTCAGTCTGCAGACTCTGTCCTGTTAAAAACAACGTGTTGCTGGAAGTGTCTCTGGTGATGCTGAACTTGTGTTTCAGTGAATCTTTATAAACTGTGCTTTCATCATAACAAATTACTCCAATCCACTCCAGTGTTTTTCCTGCAGACTGTGGAATCCAAGCTGTACAGTAGGTGCTGGTTACTGAATACCCAGAGACCTTACAAAACAGGGTCAGAGGCTGTCCAGGCTGCAGGGTCATGTAACCTGGCTGTGTGAGCTCAGTCTGACAGAACACACCTGTAAAACAAAACAAACAAATCAGTATTCAATTTTCAGTTAATCATATTTTCACAGAATAGCCCTGCCAGCAGCAGCAGCAGCAGAGATGCAGGAAGCATGGTTTGTGTTGAAGTTAGACTGGTGGGAGCTGCACTTGTTTACTTTAACTGAGTGACAGACAGATGCACACTTTTCTTTATATACAGAGAGAAGAGGGGTGGGACTTTTCATACAGTAAAGAGAGTTGGTAGAAGTAGAGAGTGTAAGTAGACAGTGTAAGTAGAGAGTGTAAGTAGACAGTGTAAGTAGACAGTGTAAGTAGACACTGTATGTAGACAGTGTTAGTAGAGAGTGTAAGTAGACAGAGTAAGTAGAGAGTGTAAGTAGAGAGTGTAAGTAGACAGTGTAAGTAGAGAGTGTAAGTAGAGAGTGTAAGTAGACAGTGTAAGTAGAGAGTGTAAGCAGAGAGTGTAAGTAGAGAGTGTAAGTAGAGAGTGTAAGTAGAGAGTGTAAGTAGACAGTGTAAGTAGACAGTGTAAGTAGACAGTGTAAGTAGAGAGTGTAAGTAGACAGTGTAAGTAGACAGTGTAAGTAGAGAGTGTAAGCAGAGAGTGTAAGTAGAGAGTGTAAGTAGAGAGTGTAAGTAGAGAGTGTAAGTAGAGAGTGTATGTAGACAGTGTAAGTAGAGAGTGTAAGTAGATAGTGTAAGTAGACAGTGTAAGTAGAGAGTGTAAGCAGAGAGTGTAAGTAGAGAGTGTAAGTAGAGAGTGTATGTATACAGTGTAAGTAGAGAGTGTAAGTAGACAGTGTAAGTAGAGAGTGTAAGTAGAGAGTGTAAGTAGAGTGTGTAAGTAGAGAGTGTGAGTAGAGAGTGTACGTAGAGAGTGTAAGTAGACAGTGTAAGTAGAGAGTATAAGTAGACAGTGTAAGTAGAGAGTGTAAGTGGACAGTGTAAGTAGAGAGTGTAAGTAGACAGTGTAAGTAGAGAGTGTAAGTAGAGAGTGTAAGTAGACAGTGTAAGTAGAGAGTGTAAGTAGATAGTGTAGTAGACAGTGTAAGTAGAGAGTGTAAGCAGAGAGTGTAAGTAGAGAGGTGTAAGTAGAGGTAAGTAGAGAGGTAAGTAGAGAGTGTAAGTAGACAGTGTAAGTAGACAGTGTAAGTAGAGAGTGTAAGTAGAGAGTGTAAGTAGACAGTGTAAGTAGAGAGTGTAAGCAGAGAGTGTAAGTAGAGAGTGTAAGTAGAGAGTGTAAGTAGAGAGTGTAAGTAGAGAGTGTATGTAGACAGTGTAAGTAGAGAGTGTAAGTAGATAGTGTAAGTAGACAGTGTAAGTAGAGAGTGTAAGCAGAGAGTGTAAGTAGAGATTGTGTAAGTAGAGAGTGTATGTATACAGTGTAAGTAGAGAGTGTAAGTAGACAGGTGTAAGTAGAGAGTAGTAAGTAGAGAGTGTAAGTAGAGTGTGAGTAGAGAGTGTACGTAGAGAGTGTAAGTAGACAGTGTAAGTAGAGAGTGTAAGCAGAGAGTGTAAGTAGAGAGTGTAAGTAGACAGTGTAAGTAGAGAGTGTAAGTAGATAGTGTAAGTAGACAGTGTAAGTAGACAGTGTAAGTAGAGAGTGTAAGTAGAGAGTGTAGGTAGACAGTAAGTAGAGAGTGTAAGTAGACAGTGTAAGTAGACAGTGTAAGTAGAGAGTGTAAGTAGAGAGTGTAAGTAGAGAGTGTAAGTAGAGAGTGTAAGTAGAGAGTGTAAGTAGACAGTGTAAGTAGACAGTGTAAGTAGACAGTGTAAGTAGAGAGTGTAAGTAGAGAGTGTAAGTAGACAGTGTAAGTAGAGAGTGTAAGCAGAGAGTGTAAGTAGAGAGTGTAAGTAGAGAGTGTAAGTAGAGAGTGTAAGTAGAGAGTGTAGACAGTGTAAGTAGAGTGTAAGTAGATAGTGTAAGTAGACAGTGTAAGTAGAGAGTGTAAGCAGAGAGTGTAAGAGAGAGTGTAAGTAGAGAGTGTATGTATACAGTGTAAGTAGAGAGTGTAAGTAGACAGTGTAAGTAGAGAGTGTAAGTAGAGAGTGTAAGTAGAGTGTGTAAGTAGAGAGTGTGAGTAGAGAGTGTACGTGAGAGTGTAAGTAGACAGTGTAAGTAGAGAGTATAAGTAGACAGTGTAAGTAGAGAGTGTAAGTGGACAGTGTAAGTAGAGAGTGTAAGTAGACAGTGTAAGTAGAGAGTGTAAGTAGAGAGTGTAAGTAGACAGTGTAAGTAGAGAGTGTAAGTAGATAGTGTAAGTAGACAGTGTAAGTAGAGAGTGTAAGCAGAGAGTGTAAGTAGAGAGTGTAAGTAGAGAGTGTAAGTAGAGAGTGTAAGTAGAGAGTGTAAGTAGACAGTGTAAGTAGACAGTGTAAGTAGACAGTGTAAGTAGAGAGTGTAAGTAGAGAGTGTAAGTAGACAGTGTAAGTAGAGAGTGTAAGTAGAGAGTGTAAGTAGAGAGTGTAAGTAGAGAGTGTAAGTAGAGAGTGTAAGTAGAGAGTGTATGTAGACAGTGTAAGTAGAGAGTGTAAGTAGAGAGTGTAAGTAGACAGTGTGAAGTAGAGTGTAAGCAGAGAGTGTAAGTAGAGAGTGTAAGTAGAGAGTGTATGTATACAGTGTAAGTAGAGAGTGTAAGTAGACAGTGTAAGTAGAGAGTGTAAGTAGAGAGTGTAAGTAGAGTGTGTAAGTAGAGAGTGTGAGTAGAGAGTGTACTGAGAGAGTGTAAGTAGACAGTGTAAGTAGAGAGTGTAAGTAGACAGTGTAAGTAGAGAGTGTAAGTAGACAGTGTAAGTAGAGAGTGTAAGTAGACAGTGTAAGTAGAGAGTGTAAGTAGAGAGTGTAAGTAGACAGTGTAAGTAGACAGTGTAAGTAGAGTGTGTAAGTAGAGAGTGTAAGTAGAGAGTGTACGTAGAGAGTGTAAGTAGACAGTGTAAGTAGAGAGTGTAAGTAGACAGTGTAAGTAGAGAGTGTAAGTAGAGAGTGTAAGTAGAGAGTGTAAGTAGACAGTGTAAGTAGAGAGTGTAAGTAGAGAGTGTAAGTAGAGAGTGTAAGTAGACAGTGTAAGTAGAGAGTGTAAGTAGACAGTGTAAGTAGACAGTGTAAGTAGAGAGTGTAAGTAGAGAGTGTAAGTAGACAGTGTAAGTAGAGAGTGTAAGTAGAGAGTGTAAGTAGACACTGTATGTAGACAGTGTAAGTAGAGAGTGTAAGTAGACAGTGTAAGTAGAGAGTGTAAGTAGATAGTGTAAGTAGAAAGTGTAAGTAGACAGTGTAAGTAGAGAGTGTAAGTAGTAGAGAGTGTAAGTAGAGAGTGTAAGTACAGAGTGTAAGTAGAGAGTGTAAGTAAATAGTGTAAGTAGACAGTGTAAGTAGACAGTGTAAGTAGAGAGTGTATGTAGACAGTGTAAGTAGAGAGTGTAAGTAGACAGTGTAAGTAGATACTGTAAGTAGAGAGTGTAAGTAGTAGAGAGTGTAAGTAGAGAGTGTAAGTAGAGAGTGTAAGTAGAAAGTGTAAGTAGACAGTGTAAGTAGAGAGTGTAAGTAGTAGAGAGTGTAAGTAGAGAGTGTAAGTACAGAGTGTAAGTAGAGAGTGTAAGTAAATAGTGTAAGTAGACAGTGTAAGTAGAGAGTGTAAGTAGACAGTGTAAGTAGAGAGTGTAAGTAGACAGTGTAAGTAGAGAGTGTAAGTAGAGAGTGTAAGTAGACAGTGTAAGTAGACAGTGTAAGTAGACCATAGCAACACCCACCCGTAGTATGCGCTCCAGCAGTTATATCTCACTGGTCATCCCCAAAGTCAACACCTCCTTTGGTCGCTATTCCTTCCAGTTCTCTGCTGCCAATGACTGGAACGAACTGCAAAAATCTCTGAAGCTGGAGACTCTTATCTCCCTCACTAACTTTAAGCATCAGTTGTCAGAGCAACTTACTGATCACTGCACCTGTACACAGCCTATCTGAAATTAACCCACCCAACTACCTCATCCCCATATTGTTATTTATTTAGCTCATTTGCACCCCAGTATCTCTATTTGCACATCATCTCTTGCACATCTATCATTCCAGTGTTAATACTAATTGTAATTATTTTGCACTATGGCCTATTTATTGCCTTACCTCCATAACTTGCTACATTTGCACACACTGTATATATATTTTATATTTTCTGTTGTATTTTTGACTTTATGTTTTGTTTTACCCCATATGTAACTCTGTGTTGTTGTTTTTATCGCACTGCTTTTGCTTTATCTTGGCCAGGTCGCAGTTGTAAATGAGAACTTGTTCTCAACTGGCTTACCTGGTAAAAAAATAAAGTGCTATTTTACCAAGAAGGTTAGTGATGGAGTGCTGCATAAGATGACCTGGCCTCCACAATCCCCCGACCTCAACCCAATTGAGATGGTTTGGGATGAGTCGGACCGCAGAGTGAAGGAAAATCAGCCAAACAAGTGCTCAGCATATGTGAGAACTCCATCAAGACTGTTGGAAAAGCATTCCACGTGAAGCTGGTTGAGAGAATGCCAAGAGTGTGCAAAGCTGTCATCAAGGCAAAGGGTGCCTATTTGAAGAGTCTCAAAAATTTAATATATTTTGATTTGTTTAACACTTTTTGGTTACTACATGATTCCATGTGTGTTTCATAGTTTTTATGTCTTCACTAATATTCTACAATGTAGAACATAGTAAAACATTAAGAAAAACCCTTGAATGAGTAGGTGTTCTAAAACTTTTGACTGGTGGTGTATGTCTGAGGGGTTTTTGTACACCTCCACCACTCACATCACTGTACCCAGCATGCCCAGTAACACACAGCAGAGTATTCTGCCTTCAGACCAGACATTTTCAGATGTCATGCTCACTGAGCTGTCTTTGGTCAGTTCAATCCGTCCCTCCAGTATTGGTGTTGATCCAGCCCATCCATTCCAGTGTTTTTCCTGTAGGTTTGCGAATCCAGTTCATACTATAGCTTGTAAAGGTATACCCAGTTCCTCTACAAGAGAGATTGAGAGTTTCTCCAGGCTTTTTCTGGAATGGACTGGAGTGAAGGGACACAACAGTCTGACCATTTAAACCTGAAGGAGAGAAAGAGAGAGAGGAAACAAGGTGAGGGGAGAAAGGAGAAGTGTTGAATATTGAGGAAAAACATGAAGGAGATAGAGGTTACAATGGAAAATCGTATGGCTTCTTTGCTCAGCATAGGAACAGTTGATATGGAGTAAAACCAAACAGAACTCACAGGGCAGACAGAGAGAGAGCAGCAGAAGGTAGAGTTTTCCCATCATACTGAGGGTGGAGATATGAACTCAGCTGCTTAGTTCTACTAGCACCACTCCATATAGCGCCAATCCATTCTAGAGCTTTTCCTGCTGGTTGTCTTATCCAGCGCATGCCATGGCCACTAAAGGTATACCCAGATCCTTTACAAGAGATACTGACAATTTCTCCAGGCTTTTTTAGGACTGGACCGGAGGAATGGACTCCAGACTCTGGCCATTTAAACCTGATGGAGAGAAAGAGATATTAAAGAAATGGAGGTTATAACAAAATAATGTCAATGTTCAGTCATTCCTCATAGTAAAAGTAGTTGATAAAGGAGTAGGTGACTGCAGAACTCACAGGGCTGACAGAGAGAGAGCAGCAGAAGGTAGAGTTTGCCCGTCATACTGAGGGTGGAGATATGAACTCAGCTGCTCCACACAAGACAACAAGACAACAAGTCAGCAGCAGAACATAAGTATATATGAACTCTGAGGGATCTGGATTTACATCATGATGTCATGGGGGGAGGGACTGGTGACTCTGAGGTCAGAGGTCAATTTCTGGCTCATCAGTAGTGCCAGGAGATGTCCTTTATCACATGACATGACCAGGAAAAAAACGAGTTTTTCCTGGTCAGGTCACAAACATCCAGGGCCTACTCACCACACACATAACTGACTCAAGGACTTGAGGAACTGTGGGGAACATAATGAGTTTCTAAATATTGATAACCTTCCTGATTTAATTTAATTGTGGGTTCATTTAAATGGCATATGCTGTATAAAAATAAATTTTTCAAGGAAATAATTAACAAGTATTGAAATTGATATACATAAAAAGGCATGGGTGCCAAAAACAGTACACTAGTATTCACAGGACATGTTTCCAATAGGGCAGTTAAGCAAAATCAATCATTACAAAAAAGAATCTGTTTTACATTTATATTTTTCTCATGAATGAACACAACTTAATGAGATTCAACACCTCACATAGCCTGTACTTTGTTTTTTTTCTGCATACATGTGTATAGATGATGCAATAAGCAATAAGGGACTAGAGGCCGTGCTATGTGCTGAATACAGTCACAGGTAAATGGCGTTGTTCGGCCCGAAGCAATAGCCCAGGCGTTGCTGATGCCTACCAAATCTTACAACACCTGGATAGGTATTTTACCTATCAGCTAATCACATTGCATGTTATAGCAATTTGCATAGAACTAGGAATTAGAAATGTAATAGGATCTCTATGGCAATCTGTCAGTCGATGACACAGTCAATGATGTGGCACGCAACCATTGGTTGATGCATGCAACGTCTGAGCAGGGGAAACGCGACCATTCTCTCTACAGGGGAGTTTGCATTTCAAATGTAAAACAAATCTTCCGAGGTCTGATAGGCAAAAAAGTTAGGCTTATATTAACTATACCAAACTTAATGCTAGGCTGGAAGCAAGGGGAAATAATGTACAAGTTGAGATAAATACAAGAGATGATTCGGACAACAACATGAACATGATATTCTTATGGAGGTGCAGTGATCATTTTCAGATGGAACTGTCAGCAGGCATTGGTCAAATAATATATCAGTATGTATTGTGGAGTGACACTTTAATAATTTTTTTCTAACTTCTAACTTTCTACTCTTGCCTATAGGACAATGCTCATGTTAATAGTAGTTCAGTTGATGGTTTACTGGTTGCTTGGTTCTCAGGGGAATATGTGCAGTTTGTAGGCTGTTGTACTGATACCCTACTGCCCTCTGTTGACTCTGCTGGCAGTTAGATTCTCTGAGGGGTTTTTGTACAGATCCTCCTCTCACTCACACCACTGTGTCTCTTGCACAGTAATACACAGCAGAGTCCTCTGCTCTCAGACCAGACAGCTTCAGATACACCATGCTGTTAGAATTGTCTCTGGTGATTTCAATCCGTCCTTCAACACTTTTTGCATATGCAGTTCCACTAGCATCATTCCATATAATGCCTATCCATTCAAGTGCTCTTCCTGCAGGTTGACGTATCCAGGCCATGTGGTAGCTACTAAATGTAAATCCAGATCCCTTACAGGAGAGGCTGAGAGGTTCTGCAGGCTTTTTCAGGACTGGACTGGAGGGAATGGCCTCCAGACTCTGACCATACACCCCTAATAGAGAAAAGAGAATGAAGACAATAGATCACTAATATGTTAACTCAATGGATATTATCATTATCTCTATACGTAAAATACTTTGTTCCAATAAATTGCTAGATTATTGAGTACATACTACAGAGGCCCAGCAAGACCAGGAGGAGGTGTAGTTTGCCTGTCATCTTTTCAGGATGGAAGACAATTCACCCACAGTAGAAAACATCATATAAGTACACAGAGACAGAATTTGCATGACAACCATGGTTGGGTGGTAGCATGTCACATGCATATAAAAGAGGTTTCAAGGTAAATATTAAATTCTAAGACAATGCCAGACATCAGCGTTCACTGTCAATCAGCAAACATTTTCTGTATTGTTCAGACAGTAAAGTCATAGTTTTTTCAAAAGTTAACATAAAGAACAGTCATTAAATAATGTATATTAAATCATATTGCACTTTGATATTATCACAACAATATCACAAACACATTCATACAAGTGGCGCCTGAAAGAATTGCGGTATCTTATCAAATGTTGTCAGCATAGGTTTGAATCCAGTCCTACTGCCCTTTGACACAACCTCTCTCTGTCTTTTATCACTGTCTTCTCTCTCTCTCATCTGATCAATAGTCAGAAAATACCTTTAAAATGTTTAAACTTTTTATTAAACACATAAAACAAGACAAGAAAATTCACATCCTGATGTACTGTACCCTGAAATGCTTCCTATTGTTTCAATGTCACATGGTCAGCAACTGTCACCAAACAACTTGCCTTAGATGGCTACCGACTGGGCGCACTACGTCATTTCAACGTGCAGAATTGGGTAATATTTGGTTGAGACGTTGATCAATGAGATTACAACCTATATTCACCCTCTGAAAAAAGAAAGCCAAAAGTTAGTTGAATTTCCAATGTGTAATCACTATGCTTTCAACCATCTAAAAGCACAACCGAATTCCAATGGAAAATGTCAGATTTTTGGTTTGGTTGTCACCCAAATGGATATCACTGCGCTTTCAACCATTCAAAAAGCACAGCGAAGTTCAAATGGGAATACAATGTCAGATATTTTGTTTATTTATACAACATATTAATGTGATATTACTGTGCTTCATCTAATATCAGAACCAATTGGCCTGGATTGCAGTTGAGATTACATTAAAAATACATGGTGCAGGTGATCAATGCTGGTGCAATTGTGAAGATCTCCACAGACCTGCAGATGGCCTATGCATGTTATCTCTTATCAAAAATATAAAACATACACATACAAACAACGACATCATACAAACATCAACTAAATCACACCTGCTCAGACCCACTAGCCCTCACCGCTATCTCCAGCTCCCGGATCACTTTCTGCCACAGGGCCTCAAACTTAACGATTCTGTTTCTCCCTGTCGCCCACGCACTTTCAATTTTTTGATGGTAAAGCATTTGACCTTTCCATTGCGTGAACGATGGACAATTGGTTGATTTCCAGTTTTTAAGTATACAGTTGTTTTAAGGTGATTGATGAGTAAAGAATTGTCCAACCCATCGGGTATCTCATTGCACCCTAATTTTCCATGTCTTGGAATATGTAGACAGACAAATTACATTTACAGTGTAATACTTCTGACAGCCATCTTTCCAACTCTGCCCATAACATTTTGACATTCCTAAAAGGCATGAATTATTGTGTCATTAGCAGTTTTACACTTCAGACATGACTCTGCCCTTGTGCTGTAGAATTTGTGAATATTGTCTCTTGTATAATACATTTTACATATTTAGCAGACACTCTTATCCAGAGCGACTTACAGTTAGTGAGGTGCATACATTTTCATACTTTTTTTTCATACTGGCCCCCCGTGGGAATCAAACCCACAACCCTGGCATTGCAAGCACCATGCTCTTCCAACTGAGCTACACGGGCTAATACAATCTATACATTAATGTATACTTGATTTAGAGTAAATTTGAGTTAACTGAAATCTTGTTAGTTATGTTCCAACATTCCCGCCAATATCAGTTTAAAAAAAATCTTGGTTCCAATGATTTATATTTTTTTCTAAGAGATTGTTTTGATTAGCTTACCTATCATATGAAAGTATGGTCACATTTCATTTGCTCTGTTAAACCTACCATTTGGAATGAGTTCGATAGCAACAGTGAATCTATTTCGTTTTTAATTGTGTTACTGCACTTTCACAATTATACATTGGTCAATTTTTTTGGGTTAATCAAGATGCTATACAAGGGAAAGGCTTTATCAGATTGCATGTGCATCCTGGGGTAAAGGTCATGCTTACGTAGCTTTGAACTATTACGTCCAACACTCATTTTAATAGACACGCCTGATAAAACACATTCTTAAACTCTCTCTCTTATAAACAATTATAATTATAATCACAAGCCACCTGCTGGCTTATGCAAAAAGGCTGTTTCTCCTCAGCTGAAACAAGGTAGTGAGAATTAGATCATGAAAGTGTATCGGGACAGTCCCTGCAGTCCCTGGGCTACTTAACTGCTTTAACTGTCTATCTTAATCATCAGAGATGCTAAACTGGGTCCCTGAAATGCTCAGGTGACAGACTGTAGTTCACCAAGCGTGGTGCCACAGCTGTGAGGGTCACAGACGGGAAGAGAGAGGGGTGGGGTGTGTGAGAGAAACAGACACAACTGATAAAAGGAGAGCAGGGCCTGTGTGGAACGGAATGGATTATCAAACATAAACCCTTAGACTATGGAATGGATGCATTAATAGTTACTTCTCATACAGTTTGACCAAAATGATGGAAAATATGCTGTTTCTATGACTTAAAGCATAATAATTATGACAAAAGTAACTATAAATATGTTTATTCCATACTCTAAGTATGTACGACTAAATAGTCCGTTTATTTTGATATGTTCAGTCAATTTGGTCAGAATCTGTGACTATTTGGCTACTTTTTACATTCTAGGTCTTAAATATGACATTACAGTTTCAATATCTCAGGCCCAGAAAATCAGATTCTTACGAGGTAAAGTTCTCCTGGTTCAGTTTTCTCAGAGGGTCTACGTCATCGGAGAATGGTCCTTGGTGGTGCGACAGACCACAACTGTAGCTGAAAACATCTGCATTTTCATCCTTTCTGTATATTTGCATGTCTTAAAGCATAATAACTGTTTGAAAAGTAACAGTTCACTGTAGTTGGAGTGCTCTTTCCATAATAAATCTGGCACCTAAGACAGGATATACTGGGCTTTAAGTTTAGTTAACAAGTCTCTACAGGTTCAAAATTCATTGGTTCTACTTAACAGGGCATGGGTTTTGTTTCAAAATGTCAATAACTCCTGTAAATAAAGCTATATGTCTGGACAACATGATAACCTTGATTGTTACATCTTTACAGTCAGGATGGACTACCTTTAAAGGGTGCTACACTATATATTTATATGGACAGGCATGTCAGAAAAATAAACATGATTGTCATTCAATAATTTGGCTAAAAACAGCACAGTAGAAATCAGTACGAAATCACAAACATAGGACACAATAGCAGAATAGCAACCAATAATGGAATGGAGATGAGAATATGACCATTCAGATTCATAGCAGTGAAATTATCTCCCATATGGGTCCAGAGTGCAGTCAGTGTGCAGTGTGCAGAGAGTAAAATCCTGTCAACCCTCATGTCCATGGAGAGGTTTTTGTATTGATGTTTATCACAGTGGCCACTCAGTTACACAGTGACTCACGCCATTACAAAACCCATGTCACCTACAGCCACAGAATCCTCTCAGTAAAACTCACCGAAACCTCCAATGTCTCCATGTGGACAATGTCTTTTCCAATCCTGTGTCATTTACAACCACCATGGAAGTTCAATTAAAAGCACATTTTTTGATCACATGATTTACAGTGTAAAGAAAATAGTTGTTCCCAGTGTATGTCTGTTTTAACGTTTTTAATGATGAGATTTCTTTCTCTGAAGTATGCCTAAAGAGTATGGACATTAGTTTGAGTTGATAATGTGTAGAAACGTACAAGCACGTTTAGGTTAGCTGCCTGTAGACAATCAGAATGTATATGCCTGTGTGCCTTTGGTGTCAGCACTCTCACACTCTGTGTTTGGTAGAGGTGGTAGGTTTTTGTCATGGACTGTATCATTGTGACCTGCTATATGGCACAGTGGTTTAACCCTGTACAAAAACCTACCCACAACTCTGTGCAGGGCCAAAGCTGGAATAAACATGTGCAGCTTTTCAAAACAACCATAACATGATCTATTGATTTTAATCTGATTAACAGTATGTCAAATGATGTTTACAACTTATTAATAACTCTTTGATTAGTTTGAGCTTTCAGCTTTTGCTCTGTCAGGCATTTTGACCATGACAATGATCAAAGAACCTTGCTGTGGCCAGTTTTATACACAGTAATTAAGTTAATGTTTAGTTCTTATTTAAAGTTAAATGTTTTTCTTTTGTTTTTTTATCAAATACATTCTGTTGTCAGAATCCAATAATTGGAGTAGCTGTTTAAATGTTTTCTCTTGTAATTGAGTTTGAGACTAAGTATGTAGCCATATTCCACCACAGTGGTTTTTGTTATGGTGTGTAACACTGTGCCCCCGTAGTTATCACGATGACACACACCCATACAAAAACCTCTCCACACACCAGAGACCAATACATCTATCAGGGACCTGTCATATGAATGATCTTATTTTTACCATGGAAATGTGTCTTTAGCCAGTAGAGTTGATCTTGCCAGATTTTATCATCCAAATGTATATGAAAAAATGCCAATCCATTCCGTTCTCACCGGCCATTGCGTTTGAAGGAGAACGTGCACAGATGAGCATGGATAATAATACATCTTAGAGTGAGTTATGCAGCATCTCTTTAGGTTGTAAAATATATGTTTTTTGCACTACAGGAATATGAATGAGAATGAGAATTTGTAAGAATGTGGAGTGTGTTACATATTATGGTACAGTATTGGGACATCATTATGTAGAACAGTGGTATTCTAAGAAGCGGCAGTGACCCCTAGGTCGGCCACAGAGGTATTGCGTGTGCATATGTGGCATAGTTTTGGCTGGGTAGTTTTGGTGCAGCTGCCCCAGCAATTTCAGTCACGGTGTCTCTCGAGCACAACAATAAACAGCAGAGTCCTCTGCTCTCAGACTCTTGGCCTCTAAGAACGGTGTGCTTGTGGAGACAATCTCAGTCAGGGTGAACTGGCCTTTCAGGAGTCTGAGTAGTCTGGAGCATCTGTTGAACCAGAGTCAACTCTCCCAATCCACTCCAGAGCTTTGCATGGTTTCTGCCTTATCCAGTTCATGTAGTAGCTTGTCATATCAAACCCAGAGATTTTACAGGACAATTTAACAGTGTCTCCAGGTATTTTCACCTGAGAAGGTGACAGATCAATGTCATCACAGCAAACTCCTGCAAACATCACGATGGTCATTCAATAAATTATTAATTCAACAAATGTAACTTTTCTGGTGAAAATGTACTGGCTTCATAGTCACCCTATATGCATGCTAGTGTGAAAATAACAAAACCACAGCTGTTCAAAATAATTCTGGTTTCTGAAATGTCATATAACTCTAGTAACTAATGTATGTGTTGAATGTTGAGTTGGCAACATGCTGCTTTATACACAGAGGGGAAGGGAAGTAAGTTAGCATAGCTCTCCCTCTGGAGGTTGGCCACAGCTAGCACTGGGCTATTCAACTTATCTCCTGTAGGTTCTACACCTATCACTGAATAGACTTACTATTTATTACCAAATGCTGCATAGGATAGACCTTTTCCATATTTTCCATCATTTGATTCCATATCCAAAAATAATTATTTTGAATAGCACTAGAGATCAAATCAAAGTTGCCGTAACACCTGCAAATCCTATACATGATCAATAAACTTTGATTTGATTTAATCTCCAGCACTATTCAACATTATTCTCTCTTAATAATACTTACTGTATTATATATGGCAGAGATGAGGGCCAGTCTCTTATTACAGTAAAAATACTTCCTTCATGGTGTGACTTCACAGACCTCCAATAGATGATAGTGTTTAACTGGTTTACAAGAGCTGCTGTCCTGAAGCTCCCTGTAATTGTTAGCAGAAGTAGCCTCATGCACTGAATACAAGAGTTGCTGTGGATAGCAGCTCTGATGCCCTGGCAGCCTGTTAGTCTCCAGTAGCATTTACACATATAAAAAGTGACCTGTATCTAAGTCAGTGGTTCACAACCGTGATGGGATATAACATTGGATAAAACATTAAAAATCAAAATCAGTCAGTTTAAGCTAGGGATATATCTGTTTTGTGTGAGATGCCTTCGGCATCTGAGGTGGGAAGTGGCAGGCTACAGTGCTGTTTTTCCAGACCAGGGGACATCTCGAAAATCGGTCTTGTCATTAAAATCTGTAGTGTCTGAATGGATTGGCCAACAGGATGAGACTCTCACAAACACAATGGTGTTCTCTGTTTTGTCCTACAACCCCCAGAGGTATCATAAACCCGGTACCGGTTTGTAAATAACTATATCCTGAGCTTTCTCATATCTTTAGATATAGGATAGACAGTTAAAAACCGTATTACTTTTAATAGATTTGTCTGTTTGCCATTTATAAATGTTTATAAAGGCCAAATTTACTATTTTATGAAATACAAGTAATTTGTTTATTTATTTTTGTTGATACCAGAAGGGGAGTCCTCAAATTCCAAATCAAATAGATAAATGATCCATGTTATGACCATCTTAGCAATTCCCTGTCACGGTTTCGGTGAGGCTGCTCCTTCTCCTTGTTCGGGCAGGCTTCAGCGGTCATTCGTCCCGGAGTACTAGCTGCCACCGTTCGATTTGTGTCTATGTGTGTTTGGTTTGGTCTGATTTGTTACACCTGTTGCTCATTTCGTCTTGATTATGTGTCCTTTAAGTTCTCGTTGTTTCTGTCTTGTGGTTGTGTGTAGTTGTTCTATGTCAGCAGGTGTTACCAGTCAGTTTGTGCTCTATGTTATTAGAGAGTCCATGCGTTGTGCGTTTGCTGTCTCCCTACGCTGAGTCGTTTATTTTCTCCTTGTTCAACCGGCTCTGTTTATAGCCTTGTTTCTGTGGACTTTATTAAAGTGTTTTTGGACTTGCATCTGCATCCTGCAATTGATTCCACACCACACCTACGCCTGGCCTTGACAGAACTACACACCATTCATGGAATCAGCAGGGAGCAGCAGCAGCGACCGAGTCATGGGAGGAGCGCGTCCATGAACAGGATAACAGGATAGCCCAGATCACCAACGCATTACAAGGGAGTAATGAATACTCTGCATCGCCTGAGACCAGTTGGGCACCACGCCTCCTCCCACAGTACCACCAGCACTGGTCAGTCCCTTAGTCCACGCTCCGGAACCCAGTGGGATTCGGCTCTCCTCCCGAGGGCGTATGATGGTACCCGCTGCCGGGTGTCAAGGTTTCCTCCTACAAGTAGAACTCTACCTCGCCACCGTACACCCGGTGCCCTCGGGACACGAGGCGTTTCCGCCCTCATCTCCTGTCTCACCGGCAAGGCGTTGGAGTGGGCCCAACGCCGAATGGAGGAGAATAGATCCCTACGATCACCTATGCGAGTTCTCCCGTCGCTTCAGGGCTGTGTTCGACCATCCACCTGAGGGAAGGCGGCGGAGAACGTCTATTCTACCTCCGACAAAGAGAAGCGCCAGATTTTGCACTGGAGTTCGGACTCTGGCGCAGACGCAGGGGTGGAATGAGCCGGCCCTCACTAGACCACTTCCCGCTGCAGCCTCACGGGACGTCCGTCGTGAGTTGGCCTGCAGGGACACCACCCTCACGTTTGACCAGTTAGTTGACATGGCCTTCGCCTCGACACCCTGTTGGCCACCCGCGGGCGTCCTGAGTGGGGGTCGTCCATTCCCACCCTCCAGCACCTCCGAGCCTAGACCTTGGAGCTCGAGGGTGCTGCGCTAAGAAGGAGAGGAGAAGGGAGCCCCAGGGGAACCGAACCCCTTTACCTACTGCGCCGTGGAGGACACAGCTGCGAAACCAGGTGCTGGGGGGTCTCCTAGGGGAGAGATGGCAGGCCACGCTCTGGGAGTCCCTCCAGGTGAGTAGGCGCCCCACTTACCCAGAGCTCTCTGTTGATCACCTAACCATACTGTTTCTTCCCCCAGGTTGCACCTCATTCCCATCATAAGGCGCTAGTAGATTCAGGCGCAGCTGGGAATTTTATAGATCGCGATTTTGTGCTGAGTTAGGAATTCCCCTCCTTCCAGTCAGTAGTCCCTTCCTGTACATGCTTTAGATAGCCGTCCGTTGGGATCGGGGGTTGATTAGGGAGGTCACAGTTCCACTTAGGATGGGGACGCATGAGGGTCATCCGGGGTTTTGGACAGGTGGCAGCTCCCATACGTCTCTACTAAAGGAGGTCCGGTGCGCTTGCAGTGGTCTGCTGAGGCAGATAGGGCTTTTGGGAGACTGAAGGACCTGTTTACCTCGCGCCGGTGTTGGCGCATCCGATCCCGACTCCCATTCCAGGTCGAGTAGACGCGTCTGAAGCCGATATCGGGGCCGTCTCTCGCAACGATCTGGCACGCCCTGAAACTCCGCCCCTGTGCTTTTTACTCTAAAAGCTCAGTCCGGCGAGGCGAAATTATGACGTGGGGGACAGGGAGCTGCTAGCCGTGGTCCAGGCCTAAAGGTGTGGAGGCATTGGCTAGAGGGGGCTCAACACCCTTTCCTCATTTTGACAGACCACCGAAACCTGGAGTACATCCGGGCAGCTAGGGAGACTGAACCCTCGCCAGGCTAGGTGGAATATGTTTCTGGCCGGTTCGTTTTTAAGATCACGTACATCCCTGGGTCCCAGAATGGTAAAGGCAGATGCTCTGTCCCGGCGGTATGACACGGAGGAGAGGTCCGTTGAGCCCACGCCCCATACTCCCGCCGTCTTGCCTGGTGGCACCGGTGGTGTGGGAGGTCGATTCGAAATCGGCCGGGCGTTGCGATGCAGATCCTAGCCCTCCACAGTGTCCTGTGGGTCGGACGTACGTGCCGTTCGAGGTTCGGGATCGACTTATATATTGGGCTCACACGTCACCCTCCTCTGGACATCCAGGGATTGGCCGGACGGTGCACTGCCTTAGCACTAAGTACTGGTGGCCAACGTTAGCCAGGGATGTGAGGGTTTATGTTTCCTCCTGTTCGGTATGTGCCCAGTGTAAGGCACCCAGACATTTGCCCAGGGGTAAGTTACAACCCCTGCCCGTTCCTCAACGACCCTGGTCTCACCTCTCGGTGGATTTCGGTTACTGATCTTCCCCTCTCCCAGGGAAATACCACCATCCTGGTCGTTGTGGATCGGTTCTCGAGGCCTGTCGTCTCCTTCCCATGCCGGGTCTTCCCACTGCCCTACAGACCGCTGAGGCACTATTCACTCACGTCTTCCGGCATTACGGGGTACCCGAGGATATAGTGTCTGATCGAGGCCCCCCCAGTTTACCTCTCGAGTCTGGAGAGCGTTCATGGAGCGCTTGGGGGTCTCGGTGAGCCTTACCTCGGGGTACCACCCGAGAGCAATGGGCAGGTTGAACGAGTAAACCAGGATGTGGGTAGGTTTCTGAGGTCGTATTGCCAGGGCCGGCCGGAGGAGTGGGCGAGATATGTTCCCTGGGCCGAGATGGCACAGAACTCTCTCCGCCACTCCTCCACTAAACTAACCCCTTTCCAGTGTGTGTTAGAGTACCAGCCGGTTCTGGCACCTTGGCATGAGAGCCAGATCGAGTCCCTGCGGTGGATGAGTGGGTGCGGCGCTCGGAGGAGACGTGGGAACGCTGCTCACGTACATCTGCAGCGGGCCATCCGTCGACACAAGGCGGCGCCGATCTCCCCGCAGTGAGGACCGTGTACGCACCGGGAGATCGAGTCTGGCTCTCGACCAGAAACCTGCCCCTCCGCCTGCCCTGCCGGAAGCTGGGTCGACGGTTTGTGGGGCCTTTTAAAGTCCTGAGGAGGTTGAACGAGGTGTGTTACAGATTACAACTTCCTGTTGAGTATAAGAATATTAACCCCTCGTTCCATGTGTCTCTCCTCAGGCCGGTGGTAGCTGGTCCACTCCAGGAGTGTGAGATAGCAGAGACTCCCTCCGCCCCGCTGGACATCGAGGGGGCTCTGGCGTACACAGTTCGGTCCATCCTGGATTCGAGACGCCGGATGGGGGGTCTCCAATATCTCGTGGAGTGGGAGGGGTACGGTCCAGAGGAGCGGTGCTGGGTGCCGAGGAGAGATATCTTAGACCCGTCTCTTCTGACTGAGTTCCATCGTGGTCATCCCACGCGCCCTGCTCCGCGTCCTCCTGGTCGTCCCCGAGGCCTGGGTCGGCGCACGGCTGGGGGCCGCAGCGTCCCAAGGGGGGTACTGTCACGGTTTTCGGCCGAGGCTGCTCCTTCCTCCTTGTTCGGGCAGGCTTCGGCGGTCGTCGTCCCCGGAGTACTAGCTGCCACCGTTCGTTGTGTCTGTGTGTGTTTGGTTTGGTCTGATTTGTTACACCTGTTGCTCATTTCGTCTTGATTATGTGTCCTTTAAGTTCTCGTTGTTTCTGTCTTGTGGTTGTGTGTAGTTGTTCTATGTCAGCAGGTGTTGCCAGTCAGTTTGTGCTCTATGTTATTAGAGAGTCCGCACGTTGTGCGTTTGCTGTACTTTACGCTGAGTGCGTTTATTTTTCCCTTGTTCAACCGGCTCTGTTTATAGCCGTTGTTTCTGTGGACTTTATTAAAGTGTTTTTGGACTTGCATCTGCATCCTGCAATTGATTCCACACCACACCTACGCCCGGCCTTGACATCCCCCCTCCCCCAAAGGCTTAAACTTTTAGGGTGAAGAGCGTCCCACAAATCTGCTCCAGAAATATATATTTTTAGCTCCAGTAAAATAGGTCTTTACTTTTGAATGGTTTGAGCTGGAGACAAGCTGTTTTCCGCATTGTAAAGGCACAACCACGGACACAAAGCCATGCTCCATTTGTTTATACCGGCAGATGCTGTGCTATAGCTAAGCCCAGAGCCATATAGAGAATACAATACTCTGGCTAAACATAATCATACTTTCGTGTGCTTAAATGGTTTTCACAGACTTTGCCCTTGTTGGTTGCCCCTCAACAGCCTGAGGGCACTGGACTTGAAACAACGATACAGATGTAACCATGTGTCATTTAATGTATTATCTGACCGTCACTAGTGCTCTCAAGTCAAAATTTAATGTGGATTAATTTCATGAGTGATCCAAGTTTCTAAGCATACCTGATAGTTTCTCAACTCACACCAGTGTGTGGCGGCACATCGGTTGGGAACCACTGATCTAAGTTACCAAGTAATCAACAACTTAGAAAAGAAACCTACGTTTGAACGAAATTAATGACTTTTATGACATAAACTAATTCCAACCTATTGGAAATAGTGGAAAAATATATTGTGTGCGTGGTAGCCCAATTATAGAAATACAAGCGACACACCCAAGTTCACACGACCATACGACATACATAGGAAAATCAAAGCACAAAAATACTTTAGGTTTTGTTTATATATATATTTATGTACTGTATATGGGTGTGTGCTTGTGTGTGTGTGTGCGTGCATGCGTTGCTTTCATACAAGCAGTGTTTCTCTTCTTTCAAATAAGTATATTTGTGTTCCTGGCAGTTGCTGGACAGTTTCAGTTCCACAGGTGTGGTATCAAGGGGATAGAGAGAGGAAGCTGCTTTTGCACGACACTATTATTAGACAAGTTAGAGAACCAAGAAACCACCTCAGATCAACTGATAACAGAATGTTGAAGTTTTAGTTGAGTATTACAGATATAGCCCAACGTTGTTTTCATCTGTCCTGGGAGGGACTACAGCCGTAAATTGGCTCCATAGATAACTCTGCCAAGCAGAAACACTCAAATCAGTAATGTCTTTGGATATAGGATGTGTCCTTCAATTACAATCCAGTCGATGTCTCGGTAAAACACAACAACTAAAAGTTAGACTTTATTAAAGTGAAAAAGAACACACAAACATCACAGGATACACAGGATACAATATAAATCAATGAATGAAAAATAACATATCACCACAATGCTTGTATAATATTGAGAACAACAATACTAATCAATCATAATCAATAACGTATTGGATATATACATAACATTATTACTAAAGAACACTATGCCATAACCATTCTAGACCATTTCCTTTCTAATCTAGACACATCTATCTATGCAGTCCATCATGTGTTCTTCACTGCTTCATCTGAAAAGAGGCAGAGACAGACACAGGTTATTACAATAAACAGACAGCGAAGTGGAAAAACGCAGGTTACCTTTGGCCCACAAAGAGTTTCTCACCTCTCCTCCGTGTATATAATCATATTTGGAAGAGAAAGGAGCAACCCTCGCTCACAATCAAATCAAATAAAATAAAATGTTATTGGTCACATACACATATTTAGCAGATGTTATTAAGGGTGTAGCGAAATGCTTGTGTTCAATTAAACACTTGATACCTTATTTTTCATTTAAAATCGTGACGTTTCAGCTGCCAATGGCCTTCATCAGAAGTCTACAATCACATGAAATAAGCGGTGTCAGTACCTTGACCAGGCTGAGCACTGTGCTGTACGTGAGGGAAAGAAGGAAGAGGTTGATGAAGGAGGAGGTGGTGGACCAAAGGCTGCTGAACTCATCCTCATCGTTGTCCGTGCAGCTCAGAGCGAAGCCCGCCTCAGGCTCAGTCAGTAGGATGTTCTCTGAGAACAGGGAGAGAGACAGGTGGTGAGGAACGGACATACGCTTGTGTCTGCGTGTGTGTGTGTGTTCATGTGTGTCTGCGTGTTTGCGTGTGTTTGCGTGTTCATGTGTATCTGCGTATGTGTGTGTGTGTGTTCATGTGTGTCTGCGTGTTTGCGTGTGTGTGTTCATGTGTGTATGTATATTGTACACCTGTATTAGTCTTTATCATATTCTAACAAATACAGCTACATGAGTTCAAATTATATGGACACACACAGACACACACATCAACACACAAAGAACACATGAAACTGAGCTGTGCAGACTTCTATCTTGGCCTAATGTTAACATGCACATCCACTCACATTTATGTCAAACTACACCTATACACTAAATAGTACATCCATGACCACCTTACTGGAAGCACAGTACTACTATGTAGGCTATTCAGTACTGTTGTGTCTTTTCATGCCAAAACAATTGTCTTCATTCTGTTTTTATATGTACAATAGACCAGTATATTTTCTAAGACTTGAAGTAATTGATATAGGAACACGGAACCATGTGATCTCATATGCGATATTGTTTATTAGCCAGCCTCCACATTAGGAAGGCACATTGAACAATGACAGAGGACAACAATGGCAACACAAGACTGTGCAATAGGACTGACATCTTACAACACAATAGACTGGACAATATCACATTAAACAATATACATGTCTACAGTCAACAAAACAATGACAACACTAACATGTTAACTTTAACTCAACAAGGACAACAAAGATGACAACAGTGGACACACCTAGTAATTGGCTATTCTGACCCACAGAGGAGTCAATAAGGAGACACAACGACACAACACACACAGATTAAAATCACTTGTCTTCACATGTGTTACCCATGGACTTCGACACACTCCTCTCCTTAGGTGCGGTGTTGTTGTCCGAGCCGGCGTACTTGACGGCGCATGTGAAATGCACGTTTCTCTGCCACTCATTCTTGGTGGTGGTGAAGACGCTGGTAACAGAGTCGTTGCCTTCCGGGGTTTTCTGAGGACGGCTGGTGAGCCCCTCCTGGTACTCGCCTCTGCCCACCTTCCACATGATGTAGACGTCACAGAGAGACGGGCTGACCACCAGGCACACCAGAGTCACTTCCCCTCCTCCTTCGTGTCTTCCTCCGGGAGAAGGTGGACGGACACTGAAGGGGCTCCGACCTGCAAGAGGATTGATTTTAAGGAGAAACGTTACACTCATGTACGTGTAGGCACCTATGAAAACCAGTGTGTGAATATCAGTTTAAAATCCAACCTAGTAGTCCTTAACCCTAGTTCTGGAGCACCACAGGGGTGTGCAGGTTTCTGTTCTAGCCCAGCACTGACACACCTGATTCAACTAAGCAAAGGTGATGATTAGTTAATGATTAGTTGATTTGCTGACTCAGGTGTGTTAGCGCTGGCTGGAGCAAAAGTCTGCACATCCTGTGGCTTCCTCTCCAGAACCTGGAGTATGTGACCACTTATCACAACCACATTGAGATGTCTCAGTGACCTACATCCTTTGGTGAAGCTGAGGTCCTGAATGACCGGTGTGACTTCACCACTCTTCATGGCCGAACACTGGAGTTTGTTCACTTTGGTCCACTCCTTCATGTCTATGGTCAGAGTACTGACCCTGCTGTTCAGGTTGCACTTTGATTCAATAGGTTTCAGAAGGATGCCATCCATTTTGGCCTGTCCATTGACCTGCCAGGTGATAGTGGTACCAGACACTGTGTCCTTGTCTGTACCAGTGATGACACAGTCCAGCACTGCTTGGTTGTTCAAGAACACCTCAAATCAAATCAAATCAAATCAAATTGTATTGGTCACATGCGCCGAATACAACAGGTGCAGACATTACAGTGAAATGCTTACTTACAGCCCTTAACCAACAGTGCATTTATTTTAAACAAAAAAGTAAGAATAAAACAACAACAAAAAAGTGTTGAGAAAAAAAAGAGCAGAAGTAAAATAAAGTGACAGTAGGGAGGCTATATATACAGTAAAATAAAGTGACAGTAGGGAGGCTATATATACAGGGGGGTACCGTTGCATAGTCAATGTGCGGGGGCACCGGCTAGTTGAGGTAGTTGAGGTAATATGTACATGTGGGTAGAGTTAAAGTGACTATGCATAAATACTTAACAGAGTAGCAGCAGCGTAAAAGGATGGGGTGGGGGCAGTGCAAATAGTCCGGGTAGCCATGATTAGCTGTTCAGGAGTCTTATGGCTTGGGGGTAGAAGCTGTTGAGAAGTCTTTTGGACCTAGACTTGGCACTCCGGTACCGCTTGCCGTGCGGTAGCAGAGAGAACAGTCTATGACTAGGGTGGCTGGAGTCTTTGACAATTTTGAGGGCCTTCCTCTGACACCGCCTGGTATAGAGGTCCTGGATGGCAGGGAGCTTTGCCCCAGTGATGTACTGGGCCGTACGCACTACCCTCTGTAGTGCCTTGCGGTCAGAGGCCAAGCAGTTGCCATACCAGGCGGTGATGCAACCAGTCAGGATGCTCTCGATGGTGCAGCTGTAGAATTTTTTGAGGATCTGAGGACCCATGCCAAATCTTTTTAGTCTCCTGAGGGGAATAGGCTTTGTCGTGCCCTCTTCACGACTGTCTTGGTGTGTTTGGACCATGATAGTTCGTTGGTGATGTGGACACCAAGGAACTTGAAGCTCTCAACCTGTTCCACTACAGCCCCGTCGATGAGAATGGGGGCGTGCTCAGTCCTCTTTTTTTTCCTGTAGTCCACAATCATCTCCTTTGTCTTGGTCACGTTGAGGGAGAGGTTGTTGTCCTGGCACCACACGGCCAGATCTCCTGACCTCCTCCCTATAGGCTGTCTCATCGTTGTCGGTGATCAGGCCTACCACTGTTGTGTCGTCGGCAAACTTAATGATGGTGTTGGAGTCGTGCCTGGCCATGCAGTCATGGGTGAACAGAGAGTACAGGAGGGGACTGAGCACGCACCCCTGAGGGGCCCCCGTGTTGAGGATCAGTGTGGCAGATGTGTTGTTACCTACCCTTACCACCTGGGGGCGGCCCGTCAGGAAGTCCAGGATCCAGTTGCAGAGGAGGTGTTTAGTCCCAGGATCCTTAGCTTAGTGATGAGCTTAGAGGGCACTATGGTGTTGAATGCTGAGCTGTAGTCAATGAATAGCATTCTCACGTAGGTGTTCCTCTTGTCCAGGTGGGAAAGGGCAGTGTGGAGTGCGATAGAGATTGCATCATCTGTGGATCTGTTGGGGCGGTATGCAAATTGGAGTGGGTCTAGGGTTTCTGGGATTATGCTGTTGATGTGAGCCATGACCAGTCTTTCAAAGCACTTCATGGCTACAGACGTCAGTGCTACGGGTCGGTAGTCATTTAGGCAGGTTATCTTAGAGTTCTTGGGCACGGGGACTATGGTGGTCTGCTTGAAACATGTTGGTATTACAGACTCAGTCAGGGACATGTTGAAAATGTCAGTGAAGACACTTGCCAGTTGGTCAGCACATGCTCGGAGTACACGTCCTGGTAATCCGTCTGGCCCTGCGGCCTTGTGAATGTTGACCTGCTTAAAAGTCTTACTCACATCAGCTACGGAGAGCGTGATCACATAGTCGTCCGGAACAGCTGGTGCTCTCATGCATGCTTCAGTGTTGCTTGCCTCAAGCGAGCATAGAAGTGGTTTAGCTCGTCTGGTAGGCTTGTGTCACTGGGCAGCTCGCGGCTGTGCTTCCCTTTGTAGTCTGTAATAGTTTTCAAGCCCTGCCACATCCGACGAGCGTCAGAGCCAGTGTAGTATGATTCAATCTTAGACCTGTATTGACTCTTTGCCTGTTTGATGGTTCGTCGGAGGTCATAGCGGGATTTCTTATAGCGTCCGGGGTTAGAGTCCCGTTCCTTGAAAGCGGCAGCTCTACCCTTTAGCTCAGTGCGGATGTTTCCTGTAATCCATGGCTTCTGGTTGGGGTATGTACGTACGGTCACTGTGGGGACGACATCATCGATGCACTTATTGATGAAGCCAGTGACTGATGTGGTGTACTCCTCAATGCTGTCTGAAGAATCCCGGAACATGTTCCAGTCTGTGCTAGCAAAACAGTCCTGTAGCTTAGCATCTGCGTCATCTGACCACTTTTTTATTAGCCGAATCACTGGTGCTTCCTGCTTCAGTTTTTGCTTATAAGCAGGAATCAGGAGGATAGAGTTATGGTCAGATTTGCCAAATGGAGGGCGAGGAGAGCTTTGTATGCGTCTCTGTGTGTGGAGTAAAGGTGGTCTAGAGTTTTTCCCCTCTGGTTGCACATATAACATTCTGGTAGAAATGAGGTAGAACGGATTTAAGTTTCCCTGCATTAAAGTCCCGGCTACTAGGAGCGCTGCATCTGGATGAGCGTTTTCCTGTTGATTAATGGCCTTGTACAACTCATTCAGTGCAATCTTAATGCCAGCATTGGTTTGTGGTGGTAAATAGACAGCTATGAAAAATATAGATGAAAACTCTCTTGGTAAATAGTGTGGTCTACAGCTTATCATAAGATACTCTACCTCAGGCGAGCAAAACCTTGAGACTTCCTTAGTATTTGATTTTGTGCACCAGCTGTTGTTTACAAATATACACAGACCGCCGCCCCTTGTCTTACCAGAGTCTGCCGTTCTGTCCTGTCGATGTAGCGTATAGCCTGCTAGCTGAATGTTATCATTGTTGTCGTTCAGCCACGACTCCGTGAAACATAAGATATTACAGTTTTTAATGTCCCGTTGGTAGGATAACCGTAATCTTAAATCGTCCATTTTATTCTCAAAAGCTTGAGCGTTGGCTAATAGGATTGATGGGAGAGGCAGTTTACTCGTTCGCCGTCGGATCCTTACAAGGCACCCGGATCTGCGTCCACGATATCTCTGTCTCTTCCTCACGCGAATGACGGGGATCTGGGCCTTGTTGGGTGTCTGTAGAATATCCTTGCGAACGCCTCGTTGAAGAAAAAGTCTTCGTCCAACGCGAGGTGAGTAATCGCTGTCCTGATATCCAGAAGCTCTCTTTGGTTATAAGAGACGATGGCAGAAACATTATGTACAAAATAAATTACAAATAACGCGGAAAAACACACATAATAGTACAATTGGTTAGAGGGCTGTAAAACGGCAGCCATCTTCTTCCGGCGCTGTTGGAGATCCTCTTTCACACTCGGTGGGTTCAGAGTCACCGTCAGTGGTTCTGAAAGGGAGGGAAGCAGTGGGAAAGCATGACATGTTACTGTTACTGATGAGGAACTTCAGTAAATAATAGAGATCCTGTATGTGAGCATGACATCAATTGTAGTACAGTCTACTCCTATGTACAGACCTGTTTTGGAGATCGTCTCGGTGATGGTTTGTTCCTGGTGCTGCACCACACAGCTGTACTGGACCTTGTTGTTCCAGTCAGTGTTGACGACCTTCAGCAGACTGCTGGCTGAGAAGAGGCCTGACTGCTGTTGGCCTACAGTAGGTTTCGGGCCCTCCACCTCCTTGTCATTCTTCTTCCAGGTGACAGTGACTTTCTCCGGGGCGAAATCTTCAATCATACACATCAGGTACTGGGTGGTGCCATTGGGCGCCGACAGCAAAGACACTGTTGGAATCTGTGAGACTGAATAGCGGGAGGTAAAAGAAATGGGCTCATGTTAGTTTAACACGTTATTGAAATTATATTGATATTTTCATACAGGGTAAACAACAAGCATCATTCTATAATCAGGTTTTCTAAACATAAATAGTTTACATCACAAACATTAAAATGCAATCTTTAGAAAAATAGAGCCAACTTCAATATAATATAATGACCACATCTTATCTGTTTTTTTAATGTCTGCTGTCTTTTCACCTCCAGGATGTTCCACTGAACATTTGAAAGTCGTTGAGGTTTTCCAGACATTCTCATCCACGCGGAGCTGACTGACTCCTGTGTAGGTTTCCCCGCTCTGGACCGCCGGGTACTGGATGAAGTCCGTCAGCGCACTCCCGCTGGCGTCTGTCCATTTGAAGGTGAGCGAGGAAGGAGAAAACCCGGTAGCGACACAACCGATGCTGTAGGCGTTGTTAGTAGGGGTTCCACAGTTCATAAGAGTGAGCAGAGTAGGGGGGCTGTGGTTGCTGCAATAAAGAAAGAAAGAAAGAAAGAAAGAAAGAAAGAAAGAAAGAAAGAAAGAAAGAAAGAAAGAAAGAAAGAAATGTAACACTTTATTTGAATGTACAGAAATGACATGGTAACTACTAGGAATTACCGTGGTAAAATGGTCATTACACAGTTATAACCTAAGAACTACATGTTAATTTAATCTTGCACTATAAGGCACCATTTAGTTATATGTAGTTGGTTGTCTTGATTTCTTTGAGATATAACTACCACTAAGTTTAATATTTTATTAGTCGTATGTACAGGATACACATGGTGTGCACCGTCTAATGTAATGCTTACTTGCAGGTTCCTTCTCAACAATGCAACAACAATAAGAAATAATAAAAGATAAGAATACAAACATTAAGTAACTGGCTCAGTAGAATAGAAAAAACTTTTTTGAAAAGGAACAATACAGGAAGGCACAATTAAGTACACATTAACTCATTCAATTGCAGACACATTTACCAGTGAAAACAACCATAAAATAAAACATGCTGTTCCTCTAATACCAATTAATTGAAATAATTTTAATTAAATGATGTATATGGATTTAGGTGATGCCAATTAACACTCAATTCCATATGGGCTAAGATGAACTCTGCTCATATTATCATACCCTTCATTTGGTTTATGTGTTTGACTCCTACATTTTCATTTTCATAGGGTCATTTTCGACTTAAAGCAAAGCCTACATAATTAACCAATTAAACACCAATCGCAAACAGTGAAAGAAGTATGTGAGGAGATGAACAAACAATACTGCCCTACCTAGGTGTACTACGCTAATAACAATATCCAAGTCATAATTTTAACTTTCCTCCATAAAACAATGATTTATCTACAAACTATAGCAATTTAACTGCGTAAAAAAGACACAAAACAATGGCTTACCTGATGATACTGTGACCATTGTCCCTTTCCCCCAATAGTCAAAGTAGCTGAACACAGTGTGACAAGGGCGTATGCCAAGCAATACAAAAACTACCCTCTTTACAGCAATCAGTTTCAACTAATCTTGATAACTTCATCACAAAAAAAATCTAAATAGATACTACATTCTAACATAGTCACACTTGGTCAACAATATATTTCCACAATATGGATCATTTTCTCTTAGACTGTCATTTTTTTCTAAGGAACGAAGGGTTTTCTATTTATAAGACTTTAGGAAACAAACTTCTGCATTATTCAACAACAGCAGAACCTAAAAATTGAGGAACTATTTGACTTTCAAGGAAATAAGTAAACCATTTCTTTAGTGGACCATGAACAGGTCTATTCAATGACGTTTTGCATCTGAAAAATGCACAAGACAACATATGTTATTTCTACACAGAAAATAGAATGGGAAAATTAAACATTTGATGGATGTAATAAATGTAAGTTTGCTTACCTGTTGAGACGGTGACTTGTGTCCCTTTACCCCAGTAGTCAAAAGCATCACAGTGCTATGTCTCCATTCACTGCCTGTACAAAAACCCTGCACCTCAATAGGCAGCTTTAAAGTCATGACACTGAATCCAACAGACATGAAGATATAACGCAATATCGTAATATTATTATACACCTGATTTCTTAAGGACTTACGCTGTGAATTCAGTTTTGTATACCTTTTAAAAACTGATGCTCAGGTCCATGTCATGACATCACTTACTCCATCAAAACATACTTTAAAAAATGTAAAACAATTTACAATGGGGTTATATCAATATCAGACGATCATTTGAAGAATATTGTATGGTTTCTCCCCATTTTCCTATCCTCAGGCAGATATAATGCAAGTTCTGTCTCTGAGGTTTTTTGTACAGCCTCATTTCACTGTGTACCCCACCCCATATCACAGTGATATACCCCAGCACAAAAACACCTCCTTCACATCTCCATAGGGATTCCATATGACTGTCTGCTCTCAGTCAGGTATAAGAAACATAAAACCATGGCTAAAACTATACATTGTAGCATTACTACAGATTCTTACAGTATTATATTCTCCATGAGTTGGTGGATTAATCTTCAATGTTTGTTATTATTGTTTGTGACTAAAGGTGTATCCATTGTCAGTTTGTGACAGTTGTTTGCAAATGTATGGATTTATGTCACAGTACAAAATCCAATATCATGGCTATGGCCAAATCATGTTTATGGTGAGGTTTCATTAGGTTTACATTGGTACCATTGTCGTGGGGGTGTTTATTTGACCTGTTCAGTGTTGATGTGTCCATACAGGAGCAAAGGGGTTTTGTATGCGGCGTAATATCACTGTGGCCCCGTATAGTCACAGTGATACACACCATAACAAAAACCTCCCACCAGTACCAAACACCTGCTCTATGAGGATAGCAACACATTCAGATGGTTGTGGATAGGTAATAACACACATATCTATTATTTCTTCAAATATTTTGAATATTTTAAAATATTATATATTATAACATGATTTAAGTATTCTTTAAAATTAGAACATTTTACCTAAATCCTGCAGGTACAGTGCTTTACAACTGTTATAAACATCTATGAGACTTTTTATTAATGAGCTTTATAATATTTTAATTTTCAACTCACTCAAAATAATTTAGTCAAAATTTGTATGAATGGTTTAACCTTTATTAATATTTGTTACAAAGTCAGCATCAATATGAATGATTTAACCTTTAATAGTTGTTATTTAGTCTGCATCATTATGAACGGTTTAACATTTAATAGCTGTAATTCAGTCAGCATCATTATGAATGGTTTAACCTTTAATATAGTTGTTATTTAGTCAGCATCACTATTAATGGTTTAACCATTAATAGTTGTTATTTAGTCAGCATCATTATGAATGGTTTAACCTTATAATAGTTGTTATTTAGTCAGAATCATTATGAATGGTTTAACTTTAATAGTTGTTATTTAGTCAGCATCATTATGAATGGTTTAACCATGAATAGTTGTTATTTAGTCATTATCATTATGAATGGTTTAACCTTTAATAATTGATATTTAATCGTCATCATTATGAACTGTTTTACATTTAATAGTTGTAATTTAGTCAGCATAATTACGAATGGTTTAACCTTTAATAGTTGTTATTTAGTCAGCATTATTATGAATGGTTCAACCTTTAATAGTTGTTATTTAGTCAGCATCATCATGAATGGTTTAACCTATAATAGTTGTTATTTTGTCAGCATCATTATGAATGGTTTAACTATTAATAGTTGTTATTTAGTCAGCGTCATCATGAATGGTTTGAGATTTAATAGTTGAATTTAGTCAGCGTCATCATGAATGGTTTAAGATTTAATAGTTGTTATTTATTCAGCATCATTATGAATGGTTTAACCTTTAATAGTTATTTAGTCAGAATCATTATGAATGGTTTAATCTTTAATAGTTGTTATTTAGTCAGCATCATTATGAATGGTTTAACATTTAATAGTTGTTATTTAGTCAGCATCATTATGAATGAATGGTTTAACCTTTCTGTTTAATACTAGGCACTCCAGCCCCTTTGGTGCATTTGGATATTCATTATTTCTATCACTAAAATAACGAAGAAAACACATAGTATCACTTCATAAGAAAAACCTGCTTATAACCTGCTTATAAACATTAAACAGTTTTGAACTTACATGTACAAGTCTGTTAATCATTACATTTACATTTACGTCATTTAGCAGACGCTCTTATCCAGAGCGACTTACAAATTGGTGCATTCACCTTATAGCCAGTGGGATAACCACTTTACAATGTGTTTTTTTTTTTTTTTTTTTGGGGGTAGAAGGATTACTTTATCCTATCCCAGGTATTCCTTAAAGAGGTGGGGTTTCAAATGTCTCCGGAAGGTGGTGAGTGACTCCGCTGTCCTGGCGTCGTGAGGGAGCTTGTTCCACCATTGGGGTGCCAGAGCAGCGAACAGTTTTGACTGGACTGGGCGGGACTATGCTTCCGCAGAGGAAGGGAGCCAGCAGGCCAGAGGTGGATGAACGCAATGCCCTCGTTTGGGTGTAGGGACTGATCAGAGCCTGAAGGTACGGGAGTGACGTTCCCCTCACAGCTCCATAGGCAAGCACCATGGTCTTGTAACAGATGCGAGCTTCAACTGGAAGCCAGTGGAGTGTGCAGAGGAGCGGGGGTGACGTGAGAGAACTTAGGGAAGGTTGAACACCACACGGGCTGCGGCATTCTGGATGAGTTGTAGGGGTTTAATGGCACAGGCAGGGAGCCCAGCCAACAGCCGAGTTGCAGTAATCCAGACGGGAGATGACAAGTGCCTGGATTAGGACCTGTGCCGCTTCCTGTGTAAGGCAGGGTCGTACTCTCCGAATGTTGTAGAGCATGAACCTACAGGATCGGGTCACCGCCTTGATGTTAGCGGAGAACGACAGGGTGTTGTCCAGGGTCACGCCAAGGCTCTTCGCACTCTGGGAGGAGGACACAACGGAGTTGTCAACCGTGATGGCGAGATCATGGAACAGGCAGTCCTTCCCGGGAGGAAGAGCAGGTCCGTCTTGCCAAGGTTCAGCTTGAGGTGGTGATCCGTCATCCATACTGATATGTCTGCCAGACATGCAGAGATGCGATTCGCCACCTGGTTATCAGAAGGGGGAAAGGAGAAGATTAGTTGTGTGTCGTCAGTGTAGCAATGATAGGAGAGGCCATGTGAGGATATGACAGAGCCAAGTGACTTGGTGTATAGCGAGAATAGGAGAGGCCTAGAACTGAGCCCTGGGGACACCAGTGGTGAGAGCACGTGGTGCGGAGACAGCTTTTCGCCACGCCACTTGGTAGGAGCGACCGGTCAGGTAGGGCCTTAATCGAAGAGTGAGCCGCGCCGGAGATGCCCAGCTCAGAGAGGGTGGAGAGGAGGATCTGATGGTTCACAGTATCAAAGGCAGCAGACAGGTCTAGAAGGACAAGAGCAGAGGAGAGAGAGTTAGCTTTAGCAGTGCGGAGAGCCTCCGTGACACAGAGAAGAGCAGTCTCAGTTGAATGACCAGTCTTGAAACCTGACTGGTTTGGATCAAGAAGGTCATTCTGAGAGAGATAGCAAGAGAGTTGGCTAAAGACGGCACGCTCAATAGTTTTGGAGAGAAAAGAAAGAAGGTATACTGGTCTGTAGCTGTTGACATCAGAGGGATCGAGTGTTGGTTTTTTGAGAAGGGGTGCAACTCTCTCTCTCTTGAAGATGGAAGGGACATAGCCAGCGGTCAAGGATGAGTTGATCAGCGAGGTGAGGTAGGGGAGAAGGTCACCGGAGATGGTCTGGAGAAGAGAGGAGGGGATAGGGTCAAGCGGGAAGGTTGTTGGGTGGCCGGCCGTCACAAGTCGCAAGATTTTTATCTGGAGAGAGGGGAGAAAGAAGTCAAAGCATAGGGTAGGGCAGTGTGAGCAGGACCAGCAGTGTCATTTGACTTAACAAACGAGGATCGGATGTCGTCAACCTTCTTTTCAAAGTGGTTGACGAAGTCATCCACAGAGAGGGAGGGGGATTCAGCAGGGGAGGAGAATGTGGCAAAGATCTTCCTAGGGTTAGAGGCAGATGCTTGGAATTTAGCGTGGTAGAAAGGGGCCTTAGCAGCAGAAACAGATGAAGAAAATGTAGAGAGGAGGGAGTGAAAAGATGCCAGGTCCGCAGGGAGTCTAGTTTTCTTCCATTTCCGCTCAGCTGCCCGGAGCTCTGTTCTGTGAGCTCGCAATGAGTCATCAAGCCACGGAGCTGGAGGGGAGGACCGAGCCGGCCGGGAGGATAGGGGACATAGAGAGTCAAAGGATGCAGAAAGGGAGGAGAGGAGGGTTGAGGAGGCAGAATCAGGAGATTGGAGGGAGAAGGATTGAGCAGAGGAAGAGATGATAGGATGGAAGAGGAGAGAGTAGCGGGAGAGAGAGCGAAGGTTGCGACGGCGCATTACCATCTGTGTAGGGGGCAGAGTGAGTAGTGTTGGAGGAGAGCGAGAGAGAAAAGGATACAAAGTAGTGGTCGGAGACATGGAGGGGAGTTGCAGTGAGATTAGTAGAAGAACAGCATCTAGTAAAGATGAGGTCAAGCGTATTGCCTGCCTTGTGAGTAGGGGGACGGTGAGAGGTGAGGTCAAAAGAGGAGAGGGAGTGGAAAGAAGGAGGCAGAGAGAAATTAGTCAAATGTAGACTTAGGGAGGTTGAAATCCCACAGAACTGTGAGGGGTGAGCCATCCTCAGGAATGGAACTTATCAAGGCGTCAAGCTCATTGATGAACTCTCCAAGGGAACCTGGAGGGCGATAGATGACAAGGATATTAAGCTTAAATGGGCTAGTGACTGTGACAGCATGGAATTCAAATGAGGAGATAGACAGATGGGTTAGGGGAAAAATTGAGAATGTCCACTTGGGAGAGATGAGGATTCCTGTGCCACCACCCCCGCTGACCAGATGCTCTCGGGGTATGCGAGAACACATGGTCAGACGAGGAGGAGCAGTAGGAGTAGTAGTGTTTTCAGTGGTAATCCATGTTTCCGTCAGCGCCAAGAAGTCGAGGGACTGGAGGGTAGCATAGGCTGGGATGAAGTCTGCCTTGTTGGCAGAAGAACGGCAGTTCCAGAGGCTGCCTGAGACCTGGAACTCCAGGTGGGTGGTGCGTGCAGGGACCACCAGGTTAGAGAGGCAGCAGCCACGCGGTGTGAGCGTTTGTAGCCTGTGCGGAGAGGAGAGAACAGGGATAGGCAGAGGCATAGTTGACAGGCTGCAGCAAATGGCTACAATAATGCAGAGGAGATCGGAATGAAATGAACTAAACATCTGGGAAAGGAGAGAGCGGGGCCTCCCTCAGCACAACTCCCAAATATAACTCTCCCAACTTCCACCTCAGAAACTATAATTGTTGTAAACTACAGCGGTTCAATGTTTCTAGGAATAGACTAACTCAGTTTATTCAGCTAGCTAACTAGGTGCAGTATTATTCCGTGAAAATCGTCCGGGCATCAAGTCATATGACGCCACAGCCAGCTAGCATGCCGGACTCCAGCAACACGGTTTAGCGCCAATACTCTGCCACAACAAACCACCAGTGTATCAACACGCAAGCAGATCGTCCGTGTCCGTGCCTAACGTTGTGGGTTAGTCCCGACAGCTTGAGCGAGTCCGTCGTCAACTTATTCAGCCAGTTAAGTTAGCTAGAATAGTTAGCAAACTAGCTAGCCATTGCTTTCAGACAAAGAAGAACCCCCTCCTTTCACGGCACGAACACACAGAGAGAGCCAAACTAACGTTAACTAGTCACCCATGTCCCAAATTCCTTGAACGACTTGGGCTATCAATATGTAAAAAACTAAACAAATGTAGGTTATGACTTACCCCTAGCAGCTACTGTTAGCTAGCCAAGTGCAAAGTTAGCCACTGAATTGACTCAGCCAGTTTGTCACGCTCTGGCTCCGGGACTTTGTATGTTGAGCCAGGGTGTGTTCGTTTTGTTGTGTTCTGTTTGGTTGGGTTGTCATGTGGTTGTTTTTCCTTGTTTGTATTGAGTGACTCCCAATCAGAGGTAACGAGTGTCAGCTGTTGGCTCGTTAGCTCTGATTGGGAGCCATATTTAAACTGTGTGTTTTCACCTTGTGGTTGTGGGTTTTGTTCCTTGTCAGTCATTGTCACTGTGGACTTTACGATCGTGTTTTGTTTTGTTTCGTGTACTTTTTACCAATTAAAGTCATGTTCGTATCGCACGCTGCGCCTTGGTCCACTCATTTCGTAGACGATCGTGACAGAAAAACCCACCATCAAAGGACCAAGCAGCGTGTCCAGGAATCGGCAGCCTGGATGTGGGAGCAGCGTCGGAGGAACGAAGGCACCCCCAATAATTTTTTAGGGGGGCACAGGGCATGGACGACGGGGCTGACGAGGCAGAGAAGGGGCGAATTCAAAAGGCCACCTGGTCAAAGTAGGAAAGGAGGTTTAGAGGCACGGCGAGAGGTACTGGGGTGTGTTACCAGTCCGGTCCGTCCCGTTCCAGTTCCCGGAGTAGAGCCAGTGGTGTGTGTCCCCAGTACGGTCCGGCCTGTCACGGCCCCTCGCACCAAATGGACGGTGCGCGTCTCAGCCCGGTCCGGCCTGTTCCTGCCTCTCGCACAAAGCCTACGGGGTGCGTCGCCAGCCCAGCCCGGCCTGTTCCTGCTCCACGCACAAAGCCTACGGGGTGCGTCGCCAGCCCAGCCCGGCCTGTTCCTGCTCCACGCACAAAGCCTCACGGGGTGCGTTGCCAGCCCAGCCCGGCCTATCCCTGCTCCACGCACAAAGCCTACGGGTGCGTTGCCAGCCCAGCCCGGCCTGTCCCTGCTCTACGCACAAAGCCTACGGTGTGCGTCGCCAGCCCAGCCCGGCCTGTTCCTGCTCCACGCACAAAGCCTACGGTGCGTCGCCAGCCCAGCCCAGCCTGTTCCTGCTCACGCACAAAGCCTACGGTGTGCGTCGCCAGCCCAGCCCGGCCTGTTCCTGCTCCACGCACAAAGCCAGGGGTACGAGTGGTCGGCCTGGTCCAGCCTGTTCCTGCTACCGCACCAAGCCAAGTGTGCGGAGTCGTCCAGCCTGGTCCAGCCCGTTCCTGCTACTCGCACCAAGCCAAGGGTGCGAGTCGTCAGCCCATGTTCAGCCCGTTCCTGCTACTCGCACCAAGCCAGGAGTGCGAGTCGTCGGCCTGGTCCAGCCCGTTCCTGCTACTCGCACCAAGCCAAGGGTGTGAGTCGTCAGCCTGGTTCAGCTCGTCCCTGCTACTCGCACCAAGCCAAGGGTGCGAGCCGTCCAGCCTGATCCAGCCCATTCCTGCTACTCGCACCAAGCCAGGGATGCGAGTCGTCAGCCTGGTGAGGCCCGTTCCGAAATCCACGCATCAAGCCTAGGGTGCGTATCGTCGGCCAGGTCCGGTCCGTTCCTGCCTCACGCGCCAAAGCCAGGGGTGCGCTGTCGTCAGTCCAGATCCTACCAGCTGGGTCAGATCGGACCGGGGCGCTATGGGGGGATTGAAGGGTGGTGGTCAAGCCGGAGCCGGAGCCGCCTCGAGGAGTAATGCCCACCCAGCCCTCCCCTGTTTGGGGTTTTTGAGGCGCGCGTAATCCGCGCCTTTAGGGGGAGTACTGTCACGCTCTGGCTCCGGGACTTTGTTGTTGAGCCAGGGTGTGTTCGTTTCGTTGTGTTCTGTTTGGTTGGGTTGTCATGTGGTTGTTTTTCCTTGTTTGTATTGAGTGACTCCCAATCGGAGGTAACGAGTGTCAGCTGTCGGCTCGTTATCTCTGATTGGGAGCCATATTTAAACTGTGTGTTTTCATCTTGTTTTTGTTCCTTGTCAGTCATTGTCACTGTGGACTTTACGATCGTGTTTTGTTTTGTTTCGTGTACTTTACCAATTAAAGTCATGTTCGTATCGCACGCTGCGCCTTGGTCCACTCATTTCGTAGACGATCGTGACACAGTTCGCGTCTGTTCACACGGTCGTTCCAGCTATTGTTTACTAGTAGCTATCCAGGTAGCAACAAGCTAGCTAATATTTCAAGCACAGTAGCCACTTGCTACCTAACGTTAACGGTTCAGACAATGAGGTTAGGAAACAGCTGAATGGTAGGCAATTATTGTATGAAATTATTGTAGGCAGCCAGCTGGCGTAATTACAGGCACTCTCAGGCGTGAAATAACTATACCGTTGCTAATAGCTACTCGCCAGCTAGTCCCGGTGGTGGGTTAGCTAGCTAGCTTAGACAGTTTATCTCACATTCCCAGGAAGTGTCATTTTTGACTGTGACAATATGAACTGTGTTGTCCTTAAGGAACAATGGTTTCCTGCAATATACATTTTTGTTGTTTTTGTACAGGTCATGCTTTGCTTCACACCACTGTGTGTAATTATATCTGACACAGTGATAGACAGTTGTGTCTTCAGTTTAACTTCTCTGCCCTTCTAAAGTGACTATGTTGTTTGGAAACATCTTTGGAGATGCTGAACCTGCTTTTGAAAGAATATTTGCAATTTCCATCTGAACCATTCCATAGCTTTATCTACAGGATATCTAATCCAGTCTGTGGTATAGCTATCATCACTGATAGAATACCCAGAGACCTTACAAGTGATGCTCAAAGATTATCTTGGCTTTACAACCATTGAGCTTGGCTGCTGAGTTCTGGGTCAACAATACCATGCATACCTGTCAGGGGAAAAATCTAGATATTTGAAAATGGTCTAACATTAGGTACATGATACATTTATACAGTTTGATTATGTTATAGTAAAATGTATTAAAAAAAAGAAACAGGAGGCAGCTGCCAGCAGCAGCAGGAGAAATGCAGGGAACATGGTTTGTGAGGAAGCTGAACTGATGGGAATAATACTTATTTACTCCAACTGAGTGAAAGGGAAACAGACTCTTCTTTAATACAAAGAGGATAATTGATTTGCATCAAAGTCAAAGATTTAGGATTAAAGGAGAACTACAGTAAAATTACTAGAATCACAGTGACATGTTGAGTAGAACAATTATGTATCATAATACTATTAATAACAATACAATGATCTATTATGGGATGCAATGACTTGCATTATGAATGGTTCTGTTCTGCTCATTGCTTACAGTATGTTATTATAATCATTATCATTGATGCTTTGGAGAACTGCACAAAAGGCACAGATGGTGAGAATCTAACTATTGTTGTCCCCAAAGATACAGTATATGCTGACCCATTACTCTTTTAGATAACAGTAAAAGTCTGATATCAGTAATTAAACTCTTAATTGGATTAGACTGATATACAGGTGAATGTAAATAAGATGTCATCAAGATGATGTTTACTGACTAAAATGGCCTGAAGAGTTGATTAAGCTGTGTTGAGCTTGATAAAGAATGGTATGCTTTGAATAAATTTGGAATTTATGCTGGATCCTTATTTTGTCTGTCTACATCACATTTGACTTTGCTTTGATTTGATTTGGTTTGCTAGTGAGAGAAGTGCTTGATCAGTTTTTGTACAGGGCTGCAGCCTCCTGTGTCACTGTGCCTCTGGCACAATAATAAACAGCAGAGACTGTTCATCTGGAGATACACCCCTGTTTCATGCTATTGTCTCTGGAGATGGTTTACTGACCCTAAACAGACTGGGGGTAGTAAGTGCCACTGCTGTCACAGGTAATAGTTGCAACTCCACTCCAGTCCTTTCCCAGGAGTATGTCTGATCCAAGCCATCCAGTATCTATTCATGTCCAAACCAGAGGCTGTGCAGGTCAGTTTGTGTGGATCTCCAGGCTTTTTTAACAACTGGTCCAGACTCAGTCAGTGTCTGACCCTGAACACCTGTGGGAAACAAAGTAACATTAGAGAAAATCCCTGCGACTCAAAACCTCTGTGATTATTCTTTATCAAACAATAAAACGGTCTAAAAGTGTTCACCTGTCAAGCCTATTGTCATCAGTAGAACCACAATATTAAATGTCATGATTAACTATTAGTAGTTATGGTGTGTCCCTGTTCCTCAGTCTAGTCAGAGCTTCAGTCCCTCTCCTCCACTCTGCAGTGAGATATAGTGATGGAAGAGGTCAGAGTTTTGAATTGACTCCTCCTCACTGGGTGGGAAGATAATGCAGAGATTAAATAGAGAATTCAGAAATGGGGAACAGATTCATATGTTCTGAATAGTTTGTTAATTACTTGTTTGTGTGAAAAGAAGAAAGCTTGACCAGACTGGGCAAGAGATCACGATTTGATTGTGTAGTTTGAATGTAAGAAGCTGGAGTCTTTTATTGTGTAGTGCTTTGTGATATTGATGTTGTATTATTTACGGTAATGATACCCATAACTATTCTAGTGTGACACTGTGGTATCTGAACAATTTATGACTTTGCTAATGGTTGCAAATGGTTTTAGAGGATGTTGACTCAGCTTAAGGGAAGCATCTGGGGAGTATTTCTAGAGGGGCACCCTAAAGCAGAGGAAGTCTGTTAGGTGGAGTCCTGGGATTGGTCTGTAGGGGAAACCACCCATATCAGGTTACATAGGATATATACTATGGTTTGGGACAAAGGACGGGGAGAATAACGTATTTAGAGTTTGGGTCAGGTTATTCTCCAGATGTCTGCAGATGTCTGTAAATTGGCGCTGAGATCTTCAACTGTAATAAATATTTATAATCGAGGACAGTGTCAGTGGATTTCCTTGTTCTCACAGCATAATTAGCATCGGTTTCTCGACACCACATAATGGCGACGAGGTATTGGTCGTGTTGTGTCTTTTCTCAGCGTTCCATTCATGGGCGCCGAGCTGACTCTCGCTCCAGAGTCCGGCAGATAAGGGTGAGTTTTCTCACTACTTTGGGCACTGGTTAGTTCGTGTGTCTGTGTGTGTTCGTTGAATGAATGCACCGTTAAGAACTTGCGTGTGTGCTTTGCTGGTTAATTGCTGTGGGATAGGAGTCCGTTTCTAAATTTTCTAAATTTGTTTGCGCTGGTAACAACGCAAACAGGGGAGATTGTATATAACTATTGAAGAATAGAATGAAGAAATAAGGCCAAGGAAATGTATACAAATTAGAACATCGCGAATCTATGGAAGCCCTCAAACGAGGCGATCATTAGGATGGGCCGAAAATCCTAAAGCACATTAGGTGAATTTGGGTCAGTCCCGGGGACTGGATTTTGTGGTATATACATTCGATTGCAAGTTACCGCATCAACTTATAGTTCATGAAGTATATGTTTGATGTAACCGCTCATTGAATATCCGCGAACTCGAGGTAGCAGAAATTTATGAACAAGGGAAAAAAATGGCGCGATGGTAGTAGCATGCTTGGGGTCCGTAACGGAAATAAGCCTCTTAAACTGTATGTGTGTGTGTGTAGAAGAGAGTAGGATTTGTGTTCTATGTTTTCTGTTGGTTTATGAGCTCTGTTAAGTGTTACTGTTTGTATATGGGGGAAAGAACGGAGGTAAAGTTGGTCTGTCTACTTTCTGTTTAGCTGGGAGAGAGCTCCCTCCACTCTGAAATCGCATTGGTGAATGAACTACGCATGCGTGTGATTTTATCAGTTTAGAGTTACGTCAGAGCAAATATGCCACTCCCCTGCCTGCACTGAGCTGCTGGGAGACGCAGACTCAGAGCAGTTTCAGAGACAGAGAGGGAGATTTAGACACTAATAGAGGGTTCTGTTTGTTAAATCGGCTGTTGCTTAACGATGAAACCATTTGATTGAGATCTAAGGACTTGATAAATGAGAGAGATATGTTGACGGATTAAAAATAAAAAAATAATTAATTAAATAAATAAAATAAAATGTTATTGAGCTATTTATACTATTCCTGAGTTAAGTTGTTTGCTTATTTCTTAGAGCGAATGTGAACGGAGGAATATTGAATGGTTGAAATAACCCAGTGAGTGCATAAAATACTAAATTCTTGTCTGTTCTTTGTTCTTCTGTGATATGAGAGACGATAAGAAGGAGGAGACAGAGAGAGAGAGGAAGTGCTGACGAGTGCATCATGCGACAGAGTGTGCTGCAACTGATCAAGTCAAATCAAGGCTAGTACTGTTCTATTCACAAAACTTACCTTCCCATAGAGGATATTTTGGCTGCCTAGCATATTTGATGTTATGACAATTTGACAAGGACTTGGCAACAGACTGATCAATTGATGTAATTAAGAATTGCATTTTGGAGTTTTTGTGCATGAGTGGGATTGATTAGAGTTGAGTGGGGAAATCCAGTACTGACATTATTCTGTAAAATTAAAGTAATTGGGTGCTTATTAAGCAATGGGGTTTGTGAGTGCTGTAGTGTTGCTGGATTAGAGGTCTTTCTTTTTTGGATTGCTCTGAAGTTGACTACTTTCATTTACTTTCCTGATTGGATGAGGTAAGATTGCCACTAATCAATAATTTGGTAAAATAAAATAAAATAAAATGAATAAATAAGTAAATTGATGAATAAATGAATAGATTCATTAATTAATTTGGGGAAGAAAAAGAAAGAAAGAGGGAACTATAAGCTACATAGTCTAAAATAATTCACAATAAAGGAATATAAAAGAGTTGTTACAAGGGGGAAAAAGGACATAAAAACTATGAAAGTAATTACTCCTGTTGATGTAGTAGAAAATAGTAATCCTTTAGTTAATGGTATTGCAAGGTTATCTGGGAAAGGGAATAAACGTTGGCCTGACATTGAACAACCATGGCTAGTGGAAGGGATTCTTAACCCTGACGTCATCAACATGATGAAAGCGATTGAATAATAGAGAGAGGAGTAGCAGAAACGACCATAAAGATGAATCCAAAACTCCAAAAGTAAGAAGAAAAAGAGATGTCTGGAAACTAAGGATGGAGTGAGGTTCAGGAGGATGGAACTTGAAGAAGAAGAAGATGATGATGATGATCAGAGTGATTGAGAAGAGATCATGGGTGGATATGACTCTGTGATCAGAAGGAAGTTGGCAAGAGAGGAAAGAAGGGGTGATGGAAGTTGAAGGAAGAAGAAGGATACTAGAGATTCGATCTCTGATGAAAGTGAAGATGGAGAATGCGATGAAGATTTGGAGATTAAAGGTGCTTTATGTTCAGGAGGATTTTATCCTACAATGACTAGTACAGAAGAAATAGAAAGAGATATAGACCGATGCGTATCATGCCTGGATAAAGGGAATAATTTAGAAGAAGTAAGAGAATTGGAAGAACAACTCAAGAAGCTGAAGATACAGAAGAGAAGAAAAAACTGCTGAGAAAAGGATCCCAAGAATTGGAGAAGAATAATACATTGAGGAAAAGGAAAGAGGGCACCAGTAAGAAGATGATATTTCGAGGACAGAACCTAGAATATAAGCCTTTGAAGAATACCGATATGTCAGATATACCTGAGAAGCTGTCTATTCTTCAAGATGGAGCATATCCTTGGATTTAAAACAATTGGAAGAAATTATGGTGGGAACATAGTCTGCCATAGGAGACATTGGCTAATCTCCTTGGGATTCCAGGTATGGAAGAAATATTTCAGAGAGCGGGACTTAATAGATATGTGGGGACTGAAGTGAATGACCCTGAATTGTTGGCTGCAAGTAGAAATAGGCTGTGGAGAGCACTGAAAGATACGTTTCCAACAAATGTGCATCCTGACAACATTCTGATTGATCCACTAGGACAACAAGAAAATCTGAGAGCCTATGTGTCAAGAGTTCATCAAGGGAGAAATATTGCTGGAAATGATCCAATGTGAGTCAAATTGAGAAGTCAATTTTGTGAGCTAAACTGCAGATGGGACTGCCCTCACAAGTAAGGAACAAACTGGCAGAGGTGGTTGGACTTGGAAGCATGACAAAAGGTGTCTATAGAGATTATATAGCCCATCAAGTGGATCTGTAGAGGTTAAAGGAACACAACTAGAAAGAACAGGACCAAGAAACTCTCAGAAAACTTGATGAAATACAACTGGGGGAGAATAAGAAGGAGAAAGAAATAAGCTTTGGTTATGAAGAATCAGTGTGCACCAAATCAACAATGACTGCTACAGCTTCAACCGAACCAGGTCAAATGCAATTGTACCAGCGACAACTAGTGGTACCAGTTGTTTCATATCCATAGCCAGTCTCTGGGCTGACACAGAATTGGAGAGGAAGAGGACGAGAAGGCTTAGAAAGAGAAAGAGGAAGAGGAGGAAGATTTAAGCCATACTTCCAGCAATCTTGAGAAGTGTGTTATGATTGTGGACAGGTTGGTGACTTTGGCTGTGAGTGCAATGGGCCAGAAGGAAACACAATAGGGAATTTCAGAGGAAGATACAGGAGCAAGTGAAGATCATCTGGAGGACAGGAGAACACTTATAGGGGCAAGGAGCAAGGATTCTAGAGGTGCCTAGAAGATCCGAAAGGGGGGTGTCAGCTGGTAGCACCAGTTAGGGAAAAAGATCCAACAATTGAGGTGAAAATAAACAACTGACCATGGGAAGTGATGAGATAGTGGAACGGCTTTTATCTGTGTTCAGCCTGAAGAGGTTACACATCTCACTATGTCACATCAACTAATTAGGATAGGGATTTGAGGGAGTGAAACAGTTGATTACTCTTAAGGAACCAATTGAGCTCTGCTATGAAAATGAGAAAATTACAATACCCATACTGGTATCAGAACATACAGTGGGGAAAAAAGTATTTAGTCAGCCACCAATTGTGCAAGTTCTCCCACTTAAAAAGATGAGAGGCCTGTAATTTTCATCGCATAGGTACACGTCAACTATGACAGACAAAATTAGAAAAAAATCCAGAAAATCACATTGTAGGATTTTATATGAATTTATTTGCAAATTATGGTGGAAAATAAGTATTTGGTCAATAACAAAAGTTTCTCAATACTTTGTTATATACCCTTTGTTGGCAATGACACAGGTCAAACGTTTTCTGTAAGTCTTCACAAGGTTTTCACACACTGTTGCTGGTATTTTGGCCCATTCCTCCATGCAGATCTCCTCTAGAGCAGTGATGTTTTGGGGCTGTCGCTGGGCAACACGGACTTTCAACTCCTCCAAAGATTTTCTATGGGGTTGAGATCTGGAGACTGGCTAGGCTACTCCGGGACCTTGAAATGCTTCTTACGAAGCCACTCCTTACGTTGCCCGGCGGTGTGTTTGGGATCATTGTCATGCTGAAAGACCCAGCCACGTTTCATCTTCAATGCCCTTGCTGATGGAAGGAGGTTTTCACTCAAAATCTCACGATACATGGCCCCATTCATTCTTTCCTTTACACGGATCAGTCGTCCTGGTCCCTTTGCAGAAAAACAGCCCCAAAGCCTGATGTTTCCACCCCATGCTTCACAGTAGGTATGGTGTTCTTTGGATGCAACTCAGCATTCTTTGTCCTCCAAACACTACGAGTTGAGTTTTTACAAAAAAAGTTCTATTTTGGTTTCATCTGACCATATGACATTCTCCCAATCCTCTTCTGGATCATCCAAATGCACTCTAGCAAACTTCAGATGGGCCTGGACATGTACTGGCTTAAGCAGGGGGACACGTCTGGCACTGCAGGATTTGTGTCCCTGGCGGCGTAGTGTGTTACTGATGGTAGGCTTTGTTACTTTGGTCCCAGCTCTCTGCAGGTCATTCACTAGGTCCCCCTGTGTGGTTCTGGGATTTTTGCTCACCGTTCTTGTGATCATTTTGACCCCACGGGGTGAGATCTTGCGTGGAGCCCCAGATCGAGGGAGATTATCAGTGGTCTTGTATGTCTTCCATTTCCTAATAATTGCTCCCACAGTTGATTTCTTCAAACCAAGCTGCTTACCTATTGCAGATTCAGTCTTCCCAGCCTGGTGCAGGTCTACAATTTTGTTTCTGGTGTCCTTTGACAGCTCTTTGGTCTTGGCCATAGTGGAGTTTGGAGTGTGACTGTTTGAGGTTGTGGACAGGTGTCTTTTATACTGATAACAAGTTCAAACAGGTGCCATTAATACAGGTAACGAGTGGAGGACAGAGGAGCCTCTTAAAGAAGAAGTTACAGGTCTGTGAGAGCCAGAAATCTTGCTTGTTTGTAGGTGACCAAATACTTATTTTCCACCATAATTTGCAAAAACATTCATTAAAAATCCTAAAATGTGATTTTCTGGATATTTTTTTCTCAATTTGTCTGTCATAGTTGACGTGTACCTATGATAGAAAATTACAGGCCTCTCTCATCTTTTTTAAGTGGGAGAACTTGCACAATTGGTGGCTGACTAAATACTTTTTTCCCCCACTGTATACCTATTGCATTGTTGGGAAGAGATGCATTGTGTAAGTTGAACTGTACAATAAGATGTACACCAGACGGCTGTCTGGTAGAAGTGCAAAAGGAAAAGGTTTACCAATTGTTGATGATGACAGAGATGGATTTGTCTATAGTATTCTGGATTGGAAATCTTAGTGAAGATTCTTGAAGCAGGCTAAGATATGGAAGAAATTAAGGGGGGAAATATGCCAGATGAGAGGCTTCTGGAATATCCATTTCAATTCAGCTGAAGTATTTCAAGAATGCTGCCTGATTGAACTCAGAGGAATGGTTGAGTAATTTTTTAATAAAAAAAAATAAAATGAAATAAAAAAATAAAAATAAAATAAAAAAAGAAAGTTCAACTCAGCTTATGTTGCATTATTTTAGGACCACAAGGAGCAGCTAGGGGTTAGCTAATGTTGCAAGGGGGGAGGTTAGGAGAAAGATTACAAAGGAGTAGGGTTTTTGGGAACCATATTTGCTTGAACAGATTGACTATGTCATAGGCAGGTGGACAATCTGTCTGAAAAATGATGTTTACAGGGGGTGACTGTTATTCTTGGTTACATTCCTACACCAAGAGGTGCATAAGATGTCAAACTAGGCTAAAAGATGCTTAATCGTTTGCCAAGTCTTTGTGTAAAGAAGTCATAAGCAGGTGGGGACTTCCGGATCAAATATCCCTATATTTAGTGGGAAAGGAATTTGTGGATAAATCAGTGAAATTGTTTTTGAAAAATTAAGGAAAAAGTCAGACTAAAAAGTTAAGAAAACTAGGGTTGAAGGAACTCTAGGACAGTCAGCTAAGCTTCAATGTTAGTAAGAGAGAGAGAACAGTGGTGAAGGGGAAATTTAGAGTTCAGTGGGAAGATAGATATGGCAGGAGTTTAGATATGTTAGGAGCAGTTGCATTGAGAAAGTATGCATTGCTGAATGATAAGAGAAGAATGAAGATTGAGGGTGATTGTAGTATCTATTTACAATTCCCAACAGGAAGATCAAGGTGATTGTAAATGTATTTTTTATAATCAACAGTTTGAAAGTGAGGGATTAGAGTTGGGACTGAGAGTTAATGTAGTGACACTTGTGGTGATAGATGGAAATACAAGTAAAGAGTTCAAAGCTTTAGGGAGAATGGATGAATCAACAACAATGACATCAACACTTCAGCCTATTAAAACAACAGTGAGAAGCAATTCAACTCTTTCAACATTGACAGTTATTAAAGCTATAAATATATCACATTTGATTACAAGGGAGCCAATCGCTCCAGCACCAATTTTAGAGGAAAAGACTGTCGTTAGGGTTAGGATGGGTGGTACAGCTCATCTTCCTTGTAGATGTGGGAGAAGGAATGTGTAGAGGTGACATTCCTCTCATGTGGAGAGATAATTATGGAGAAGAAGAGTTGCTATGAGGATAAGAAGTAGAAGCTGTTTCACCTAGTGAAAGGAAGTATATTTTGTACAACGATATGAAGTGGAAGAGGGTTATGAGTGATTGCTAACTTATTTTGAGTAATGTTAGAGGGAAGATAAGGGAGAATACTATCATGGAGGTACAGGATGAGTTGTTTGATTTTAATGGAAGACAAGAAGATATATCTGATCAATACTGCTAGTTAGGGAAGAGAGAAACTAAATGGAAGGCATATGGATTTGATTCTTCTGTTTGGAAATTAAAGATGGATGGGCAGGTAGGAATCTTTAGTTCAAGAAGTTACCTCATTCTGTAAGATCAGTGAGGAATCTTGAGGGTCCATGTCTGTTGAGAATTCCTTCACAAGGAACATGGGGTTGAATCTTAGAGAAGGTAGCTCAACCTCTATCAAGTATGTGTAAATCTTATGCTTTATCATGGCTGTTGTATCAGCAACAATCATTAACAGATACAATAATGTAGTTGTGGAAGCATTTGTTTAGGCCTAGGTTTAAGTGTTATTGGTTAAATTAAATAACCTATGTGAATTTGTTAGATAGGAAGGAAAATCAGTTAACAGCGCTTCATGAAGTATTGGAGGGGAAACCCGTGAGGGCTAAAAGCTGTTTTTGTTAAAATAAAACATATGATGGAAAGGGGATGTTTAGGGGAATATCAGATGGTGATGATTATATGATGACTTTGGGGTAAGCATGAACATAAGGTTAGTAATGAGAAATATAATGTAACTTTTGATGTTTCATTTAGTAAGAAGAGAAGGACTTTGAGGGTGAGAGAAGTTTTTGCATGGTAATGTGACGATTGGGAATTTTAGAAACATCTGGGGTTTGTGGTGAGAAAGAATATATTCTTACCCTATGGATGGAAAGGATGTTGTTACATGTTGAAGATGAGGAAGCAGGGGAAAGAGATTAATCTGATTCTGAAAGAGAGAAATGTCATAGTCTGGAAGACTACCATTCGAGGATAAGTCTAGGAGAGAAGTGAGGACTTTTACTATGGTATGGTGTAAAATTTGGGAAGATAACATAGATAATATTACCTATACTTTGAAGGGTTTTGCAAATGAAACGATAAGAGGGTTTAACCTTTTGTCAAGACTCAAAGGAGTATTGATGGATAGATATCAATTTTTCACATGTTTTTAAATATTAGTGTGATTTTAGTATTTTGTGATGAATCAAAGGGGGAAATGGAATGTGATTCATTTTTATATTTTTAGTTGATATTGATATTTTAATTTGAATGTGTTGTTTTGCAAAAGATACTGTTTGGTCTTTTCTTTTCTTCCAGAAGCATATGGGGGAATGTATAGAGGGGACAATAAGAAGGGACAATATGAATGGACTGGAGGAAGTGGAACAAGGAAAGTGTGGAAAGGTTCAGATTCCATCATCGAAGTTGCATTGGAAGTCGACACTGCTGAGGAGATGAAGAGTAGTGGACTGCAATTCCAGTGTCTGCAATGATATATAGACATATTTGCATGTGTAATACATAATTTGTGTCATATTCTTTCTGTATTAATTTTTGAAGAATGATATTTGCTGTTATTGGGTACATGTGGGGATCTCAGAGGTTTTTGTTTATTTCATGGATGCTTAGGGATATTGGGTCTAGGCAGGGATAGAGAGAATCCACAGGAGGGTCCGATGGCGACCAGCCTGAATGTGGACAAATTTCATTGTATTTTGTTTGCTGAGGCTTTCATGTGTATTTAATTACATCATAGTTTAAAATGCATTGATAAAGATGTATGAATTGATCTGGAGTACTTAAGTGGTTGCCTGGGGCAGAGGGGCCGTGAGAGAATTTTACTGTCTTGATTGATTGATGGATATTTGGAAAGAAAGCTGCCAGACAGGTTTTTCGCTCTCACACTCCATAAAGATTTGTTCATATTTAATAGAAATGTATTCACACTCCATAAATATTTGTTCATATTTCATAGAAATATATTTACACTCCATAAAGATTTGTTCATATTTCATAGAAATGTATTTACACTCCATAGAAAAAGGTGTTTACTCTCCATAAAATTTGGTTTATTGTTAAAGTTACTCAATAAGAGAGAAATTGTTATTTGTCATAATCCTATTATTTTTGTTTTCGAGACTTAGTTAGTCTCAAAGGGGGGAAATGTGGTATTTGAACAATTTATGACTTTGCTAATGGTTGCAAATGGTTTTAGAGGATGTTGACTCAGCTTAAGGGAAGCATCGGGGGAGTAGTTCTAGAGGGGCACCCTAAAGCAGAGGAAGTCTGTTAGGTGGAGTCCTGGGATAAGTCTTTAGGGGAAAACACCCATATCAGGTTACATAGGATATATACTATGGTTTGGGACAAAGGACGGGGAGAATAACATATTTAGAGTTTGGGTCAGGTTATTCTCCAGATGTCTGCAGATGTCTGTAAATTGGCGCTGAGATCTTCAACTGTAATAAATAATTATAAACGAGGACAGTGTCAGCGGATTTCCTTGTTCTCACAGCATAATTAGCATCGGTTTCTCGACACCACAACACAAAGAGAGGAAGTAGTGCACCAGCTAGCCATGTTGTTAGGTGGGGTGTGGATTTCTGTACAGCTGATTCACCAGCTTCAATCAGTGTGTCTCTCGAGCACAATAATAAACAGCAGAGTCCTCTGCTCTCAGACTCTTGGCCATTAAGAACTGTGTGCTTGTGGAGACGTCCTCAGTCAGGGTGAACTGGCCTTTCAGGGAGTCTGAGTAGTCTGGAGCATCTGTTGAACCAGAGTTAACTCTCCCAATCCACTCCAGACCTTTGCCTGGTTTCTGCCTCATCCAGTTCATGTAGTAGCTTGTCATATCAAACCCAGAGATTTTACATGACAATTTAACAGTGTCTCCAGGTCTTTTCACCTGAGAAGGTGACTGATCCATCTCATCACAGAAAACAACTGCAAAACAAAAATGTTGACGCTCAGTTGAAGATCTGGTATTAACAGACATTTTGAGTTTTACCATGATACTCACACATTCTTCAGTCACCATGTAATGCTTTACTTACTGTGTATGGACATCACTATGAGAACTAAACTCCAGACAGTCATAAGCTCCATTGTTCAGTATTAGTTAATACAGGACTTGTAATGTTGTAATATCAGTCCAAGCTGCCTATAATGAGAAGCCAGAGCTCAGTGTCTGATTATAAAGGGATGAAGGGGAGGGAGACTTTGCATAGACCGCCCTCTAGAGGTTTAAATATCCTGACAGGGAGAGATCTTCTATTCTATTCCTTGATTCTCTTCTCCCTGTCCTTTATTCTACTCTCTGTAGTTCAGATTTTACTGATGAGACGTGTTGACTATATATAATGGCTTTAGAATGATGTGTTGACTATATATAATGGCTTTAGTTTGATGTGTTGACTATATATAATGGCTTTAGTATGATGTGTTGACTATATATAATGGCTTTAGTATGATGTGTTGACTATATATAATGGCTTTAGTATGATGTGTTGACTATATATAATGGCTTTATTATGATGTGTTGACTATATATAATGGCTTTACTATGACGTGTTGACTATATATAATGGCTTTAGTATGATGTTTTGACTATATATAATGGCTTTAGTATGATGTGTTAAAGATCAGCAACACGGGAACATACGTTCAGCATTTTTATTTGGGTTTACATTTCTTTAATGCTAACGATTTTTGTAAGGTTAACTTATCAAATTATAATTTAACAGTTTTTGAGACTGAGCATTAATCTGAAATATCTTGATATCTTGGTGTTGTGCTTGCACCATTCTCCCATGGGTACATGGGTATTTGTACAGGTCTGGTGCTGGTTTGTATCACTGTGGAGGGTAGCGAGCACAGTAATACACAGCTGTGTCTTCAGGTTGCAGGCTCTGCCCTTGTAAAGACACAGAGTTGCTGGAGGCATCTCTTGAAATGCTGAACTTGTTTTTCAGTGCATCATTTTTGTAGATATCTCCATCATCCCATATATTGGAAATCCACTCCATTGCTTTCCCTGTAAGCTTTCGAACCCAACCTGTGGCAAAGCTTGCACTGCTATCACTAACAGAATACCCAGAGACATTACAGGTGATGCTCAGAGACTCTCCAGGCTTTACAACCATTAAACTTGGCTGGCTGAGTTCAAGACCACCACAGTACACATCTATGGGGAAAAAACACATAATTAGTCATATGGTAATTAGAATGAGTGTTAAGGATATTGTTAAAAATATATTTTCTCAATGTATTTTTATTGAGCATCAACCCATTCCTTCCCCCAAATCCCAAAGAGACTCACGGGAGGCAGCTGCCAGCAGGAGCAGCAGCAGAGATGTAGGGAACATGGTTTGTGCTGAAGCTGAACTGGTGGGAGCTCTTCTCTACTCCAACTGACTCTGAGACAGACAGTCCACTTTTTTATTCAGAGAGAGAGGTGGTGTGTTAGGCTCCTTTGCATATAGAGTTGGTATAAAAGGATAAGACTGTTATTAACTGTGTTGACCTGCATTATGAACGGTCAAAATGAAATACAAAATGTAGTCAACTTCGGATTATCAATTTCTTTACAGTACAGTATATTATTACTATTATCGCTTCCATTGTTTTAGTCATCACAGAACAGCTGTGTCAGAAAATAATAATTACATTTTGGGTATTTCTCAAGGATCTCTCCTTGGTCCATCACTGATTTTAGTTTACATTAATTACTTTCATCTGGTATCTAAAAGTATATTTGAAAAGTTTCATTCCAAAACTCTATACATCCATTTTCAGAAATATTGGTAAATTAGCTTTTATTGTTTAAAGAAATTATGACAGAGATTGTGTGTTGTTCAATGACATTCATGTTTTTGTTTCATATCTAGCACTTGATGGTTTCATTTCAGAAAGACAAATAATCATGTTTTTTGCAAAACGCTATATATATTCGCCTGACTCTCAGATAAATAAGTAGTACTGCTAGTTTTTACACAGTCAAATGAAACAAATAACTATTTTTATAAATAACTGTAGAGAAACAAGAAGAAACCCACACACTGCTCTTGCTAGTATCACTGCTCTTTATTCAGCTTTACGTATCGGCCTCAAGGCCTTCGTCAGAGCTTTTGTGAGTGTTTTTCATTTGCACCCTTGTGTAGACACTGCTCTACACATCCGTTCAATGCAATGAATGGGGTTGGATTCGAGGGAAAATAAACACGTGTTACCAAATATAACAATGTGCATTTCATAGGTATTCTAATAAAGTGTGTACATAAGACGTATTAAACATGTCTCTAAAACCACAATGAGGACATCACCTATCAAGTAAGTTTTCATAAATCATTGGGTACAGAGAAAGAAAAAACGTCAGAGTAGGCTGAAGTGGTGGCATTAGTTCATGTTCACAGTTAAAACATAACATGCATGGGCATAATTAAATGTTTTGTTTTTGGTCATTAAAATGTACTGCGACTGGATGATCCAGTCTGGATCATCCCGGTCGTTTCTCCTGATTGAACTTTTATGTTCACTAATTGTCTGTTTGAGAGAACGAGAGGTTTTACCAGCATAACACAGCCCACGTGGACATTTAATCATGTAGATTACATGGGTGGTGGAGCACGTAACAATGTAATTTATTTAGAACCGTTTTTCTGTATGTGGGTGGCAGAAATATCGGCACTTAATCATAATGCAGCGCTGTGCGCAGCCTCTGCATTTATAGCTACCATTCAGAAGAGGGCGGAAAATAGCATGGCTCATTTTATTTTGTGGCTGTCAGTTGGCATGGACCAATTTGTCACGTAAATTGCGACCTCTCCTATATACAATAAGTGGTGGGTTCATAAATTCAGCTGGCAAAGCTGGGTCCGATGATAAAACATGCCAGTGTTTCTTGACAGCGTCTCCCACTATGCGCGAGTTCAAAGTATATGTGTTGGTGAACATTACAGAGTGTTCTTTCGCTCTAGTGGGTCTGTTTTGTAGCGGTTCATCTCATGTTTTCCCTAATGCCAAAATTAAGAGCTTCATCCACACATTGTGGAGAGTAGCCTCATAGAAATCTATTACGCATCTCCGCTGATTTTTCTAGATAGTCCTCTCTGGAGTGGCAAATATGGCGCAGTCTGAAAAACTGGCTTCTTGGAAGTCCTCTTTTTAATGGCTCAGGGTGGAAGCTTCCCCGTAATAGAGTATTTCTGTCTGTTTATTTTCTGTACAGAGCTTTAAACAGGGTTCCGTTGGATTTCAATCCACATATCGAGGTAATGAACACGTTTAGTGTCACATTCAATAGTGCATTTTAGATTAGGGTCCATGTCATTGAGTAATGCCATAAAGGTTGACAGCTCTTCTCCCGTTCCTCCCCATATGCAAAAAATGTCATAAATATATCCATACCACTTCCAATTTTTTTTCAATCATGGAAATAAGTAGTATTGCTACTACATTTTTAATAAAGAACTGTTCAAATGATACGTTTCTGACATTGCCATTTAAAATAAAGTTTAAAAAAAATAATTCAATACAGTAATGAGATCTGTATGTAAAACATTTACATTTGACAAAAATAACATTTACATTTGAGTCATTTAGCAGATGCTCTTATCCAGAGATCGACTTACAGTAAGAGCATTCATTTTAAGATAGCTAGGTGAGATAACCATATATCACAGTCAAATATCTATATATATATGCCATTTAGCAGACGCTTTTATCCAAAGCGACTTACAGTCATGCGTGCATACAATTTTGTGTATGGGTGGTCCCGGGGATCGAACCCACTACCTTGGCGTTTCAAGCACCGTGCTCTACCAGCTGAGCTACAGAGGACCACGTATAGGATACGAAAATGTCATTCCAGCTAAACAATGGATATATAGCATTCCCCCCAAAAAATAATAAAAATAAATAAATAATAAAGATAATAATTCATACACATCTAAAATCTACCAATTTAAAAATCTGAGAACAGTCATATTTTACACATACAAAAACACATCCTTCACATCTCCGTAGGGACTGCATATGACTCTGTCTGTTCTCAGTGAGGTATAAGAGACATAAAACCAAGGATTATACAATATAATATAACAATACTAAAGATTCTTACAGTATAATATTCATCTATGAGTTGTTGGATTAATCTTCAGTGTTCGTACCATTGTCAGTTTGTGACAGTCGTTTGCAAATATATGGATTTATGTTGCAGTATAAAACCCAATATCATGGCTATGGCCAAAATCATGTTCATGGTGAGGTTTCATTAGGTTTACATTGGTACCGTTGTCGTGGAGGGTGTTTATTTGACCTGTTCAGTGTTAATGTGTCCATACAGGAGCAAAGGGGTTTTGTATGACATAATATTACTGTGACCCTCCAATAGACCCCAACCATAACTGTATAGTCACAGTGATACACACCATAACAAAAACCTCCCACCAGTACCACACATCTGCTCTATGAGGATAGCAACACATGCAGATGTTGATAATGCACATTTCTATTATTTCTTCAAATATTTTAGAATATTTTTTACCATCGGTTAACTGTTTTGTAAACTGTTATACAGTATATTATAAAATGGTTTAATTCACCTTTACATTTGTGGGTAATATTTTTCCTAAATCCTGCAGGTACCATGCTTTATAACTTTTTTATAAACATGCATGATCCTTTATAATGTCTTACAATGAGGTTTATAATATTTTCATTTTCTACTGACACAAAATAGTTGTTATTTAGTCCGCATCAATAGGAATGTTTTAACCTTTAATAATTTTTATGTAGTCAGCATCATTATGAATGGTTTAACCTTTAAAAAACACTAGATTCAATTGAAGCACCCGTGTGTCAATCTAAGTTACATAACAAATAAATCCCCATCAAAATCTGTCAGTTTGCATTGGATGCGTCTCAATATGCCACATCTGCCCATGTCTCACTTTCGCAACTGTGGTGAAAGGTGGCAGAGCTAGAGCGGTGTTTGTCAGACCATGAGACATCCCGACAGTCTTTTCACAAAAACGTCTGTAGTGTCTGAATGGTTAAATATACAGTGCGTTCGGAAACTATTCAGACCCCTACACCTTTTCCACATTTTGTTACATTACATCCTTAATCTAAAATATATATATTTTTAAATCTCATCAATCTACACACAAAACCCCATAATGACAAAGCAAAAACCAGTTAGTAAAAATGTTTGCAAATGCACAAAAAAATATTAACAGAAATATTACATTTACATAAGTATTCAGACCCTTTACTCAGTACTTTGTTGAAGCACCTTTGGCAGCGATTACAGCCTCGAGTCTTCTTGGGTATGTCACGCCCTGGCCGTTGGTTTGGTCAGGCGTGAGTTTCTATGTTATATTTTCTATATTGCAGTTCTAGGTTGTGTGTCTATGTTTGGCCGGTGGGATTCCCCAATCAGAGACAGCTGTCGCTCGTTGTCTCTGATTGGGGATCATACTCAGTAGCCTGTTTGCCTACCTTAGTTGTGGGATCTTGTTCCGTGTTAGGCTTGTATGTGTATAGCCTGAGGACTTCACGTTACATTGTTTCTTGTTTTGTTTATGTTTATTGAGTTAAATAAACATGTACGCTTTTCACGCTGCACCTTGGTCTGACCCGTCTCAACGATCGTGACAGAAGATCCCACCAACAACGGACCAAGCAGCATACTCAGGAGCAGCAGACACCCTGGACACAGGTGGGGAAGAGTTTTTGGACATGGGAGGAGATTTTGGCAGGTAAAGGACCCTGGGCGAAGGAGGAGGCCCAGGCAGGAGAGGAACACAGAAGGCGCCGGCCGAGGAGGAAGCCCGAGAGACAGCCTCAAGAACGTTTTTGGGGGGCTAAAAGGGTGGTAGGGGATCGATAGAGAAGAGCCCCGACCACTGCACTCGTGGGGGGCTCAAGGAGGAGTCCTCACTGGAGGAGGATTGGGCGCGGAGAGTAAAGGACTGGTACAGTCGTAGACCTCCAGCGCCGGTTCCCAGTCCGGTACGCCTCGTGCCTGCTCCTCGCACCAAGCCAGTGTTGCGTGTTCCCAGTCCGGTACGGCCCGTGCCTGCTCCCCGCACCAAACCAGTGGTGCGTGTCTCCAATCCGGCACGCCCCGTAACTGCTCCCCGCACCAGGCCAGTGGTGCGTGTCTCCAGTCCGGCCCGGCCCGTGCCTGAACCTCGCACCAAGCCAGTGGTGCGTGTTCCAGTCCGGTACGGCCCGTGCCTGCTCCTCGCACCAGACCAGTGGTGCGTGTCCCCAGTCCGGCCCGGCATGTTGCTGCTCCTCGCACCAGATGAGTGGTGCGTGTTCCCAGTCCGGCCCGGCCCGTGCCTGCTCCTCGCACCAAGCCAGTGGTGCGTGTTCCCAGTCCGGCACGGCCCGTGCCCGTTCCACCGGTGCCCAGTCCAGCTCCGGTCAGCAGCTCCACTCCGGAGCCAGAGCAGTCCGCTCCACCGGTGCCTAGTCCAGCTCCGGTCAGCGGTTCCACTCCGGAGCAGTCCATTCCACCGGTGCCCAGTCCAGTCCATTACCCCTATACATACAGTGCGTTGCAAAAGTATTCATCCCCCTTGGCATTTTTCCTATTTTGTTGCATTACAACCTGTAATTTAAATGAATATTTATTTGTACGGCCCGTGCCTGCTCCCCGTACCAAACCAGTGGTGCGTGTCTCCAATCCGGCACGCCTGTACCTGCTCCACAAAGGGGGCGTTGTTGGGGCTGTGTTTCTGGACCTAAGGAAGGCTTTTGATACTGTTAACCATGAGATTCTCATCACAAAATTGTCCAACTTCAACTTTTCCCCGATGCCTTGAGATGGATGAAATCATACCTTGAAGGCAGAACTCAGTGTGTCAGAGTGAGCAATGAGCTGTCGCCCACTCTTAGCTATGATGTGGGTGTGCCCCAAGGGTCAATACTGGGGCCCCTCCTGTTCAGCCTGTACATTAATGATCTGCCTTCTGTCTGTACTGGGTCTGAAGTTCAAATGTATGCAGATGATACAGTGATATATGTGCATGCAAAGAGCAAACAACAAGCTGCACAAGAACTCACTACTGTAATGGTCCAGGTTACAAAGTGGCTCAGTGACTCGTGTTTGCATCTCAATGTGAAAAAAACTGTTTGCATGTTCTTCACAAAGAGGGCAACAGATGCTACTGAGCCAGAAGTCTATGTGTCAGGGGAGAAGCTCCAGGGGGTATCTGATTTTAAGTACTCTCTTTTTAAAAAAGCATGTGAAAAAGGTAATTCAAATAACCAAATTCAACCTAGCTAATTTCCGATTTATACGAAATTGTTTGACTACAGAGGTAGCAAAACTGTACTTCAAATCTATGATACTCCCCCCACTTAACATACTGTTTGGCTAGTTGGGCCCAAGCTTGCTGTACAACAGTAAGACCTATTCAGTCTGTCTACAAACAGGCTCTCAAAGTGCTTGATAGGAAGCCCAATAGCCATCATCACTGTCACATCCTTAGAAAGCATGAGCTCCTGAGTTGGGAAAATATTGTGCAATACACCGATGCATGTCTTGTATTCAAGATCCTAAATGGCTTGGCTCCCCCCTCCACTCAGTATTTTTGTTAAACAGAAAACCCAAACATATGGCAGCAGATCCACAAGGTCTGCCATGAGAGGTGACTGTGTAGTTCCCCTAAGGAAAAGCACCTTTAGTAAATCCGCTTTTTCTGTGAGAGCTTCCCCATGTCTGGAATACACTGCCATCAGACACACATAACTGCACCACATATCACACTTTCACAAAATGCTTGAAGACATGGCTAAAGGTCAATCAGATTTGTGAACATGGTCCCTAGCTGTGTGTTGCCGCTTTCCATGTCTGTTGTCTGTAACTTGTGAGGTGTGGAAACACTTTGTTGCTTTTATGAATTTTGTCTTTTTGCTTTTTTGTTCTATGTTGCTCTGTCTGTATGCTACGTCTTGCTTGTCCTATGTTGCTATGTCTGTATGCTATGTCTTGTTCTATGTTGTTATTGTCTATATTGTAATTGTTTTTAATAACCTGCCCAGGGACTGCGTGTTGAAAATTAGCCGGCTGGCTAAAACCGGCACTTTTACTGAAACGTTGATTAATGTGCACTGTCCCTGTAAAAATAAACTTAAACTTAAACTCAATGGACATACACAAAATAGTCCAAATTGGAGAAGTGAAAAAAATAAAAATTTTTTTTACTAGTTTCAAAAAATTCAAATAAATAAATAACGGAAAAGTGGTTTGATATGAAGCCCCTAAATAAGATCTGGTGCAACCAATTACCTTCAGAAGTCACATAGTTAGTTAAATAAAGTCCACCTGTATGCAATCTAAGTGTCATATGATCTGTCACATGATGCAATACCATTAAGCAAGGGCCACCACTAAGCAAGCGGCAAGGAGCTCACCAAACAGGTCGGGGACAAAGTTGTGGAGAAGTACAGATCAGGGTTGGGTTATAAAAAATATCAGAAACTTAGAACATCCCACGGAGCACCAATAAATCCACTATAAAAAAATTGAAAGAATATGGCACCACAACAAACCTGCCAAGAGAGGGCCGCCCACCAAAACACACGGACCAGGCAAGGAGAGCATTAATCAGAGCGGTAACAAAGAGACCAAAGATAACCCTGAAGGAGATGCAAAACTCCACAACAGAGATTGGAGTATCTCTCCATAGGACCACTTTAAGCCGTACACTCCACAGAGCTGGGCTTTACGGTAGAGTGGCCAGAAAAAGCCATTGCTTAAAGAAAAAATAAGCAAATATGTTTGGTGTTCGCCAAAAGGCATGTGGGAGACTACCCAAACATATGGAAGAAGGTAGTATGTTCAGATGAGACTAAAATTGGCCATCAAGGAAAACGCTATGTCTGGCGCAAACCCAACACCTCTCATCAACCCGAGAACACCATCCCCACAGTGAAGCATGGTGGTGGCAGCATCATGCTATGGGGATGTTTTTAATGGGCAGGGACTGGGAAACTGGTCAGAATATAAGGAATGATGGATGGCGCTAAATACAGGGACATTCTTGAGGGAAACCTGTTTCAGTCTTCCAGAGATTTGAGTCTGGGATGGAGGTTCACCTTCCAGCAGGACAATGACCCTAAGCATACTGCTAAAGCAACACTCGAGTGGTTTAAGGAGAAACATTTAAATGTCTTGGAATGGCCTAGTCAAAGCCCAGACCTCAATCCGATTGAGAATCTGTGGTATGATTTAAAGATTGCTGTACACCAGCGGAACCCATCCAACTTGAAGGAGCTGGAGCATTTTTGCCTTGAAGAATGGGAAAAAATCCCATTGGCTAGATGTGCAAGCTTATAAAGACATACCCCAAGAGACTTGCAGCTGTAATTGCTGCAAAAGGTGGCTCTACAAAGTATTGACTTTGGGGGATTGAATAGTTATGCACCCTCAAGTTTTCTGTTTTTTTTGTCTTATTTCTTGTTTGTTTCACCCCAAAAAATATTTTGCATCTTCAAAGTGGTAGGCATGTTCTGTAAATGACATGATACAACCCCCCCAACCCCCCAAAATCAATTTTAATTCCAGGTTGTAAGGCAATAAAATAGGAAAAATGCCAAGGGGGTGAATACTTTAACAAGTCACTGTATCTGCCTCTATCACTCAAGCATCCCTGAACATTGTAAATGATATGGGAAGTTACGCTGTATATAGCTTCTTACTTTCTTATTTTTATTTCTTAGGTGTTTTTGTTCTACCTTATGTTATTTTTTTGTATTACATTGATATTGATTACTACATTGTTGGGTTTGGAGCTTGCAATAAATACATTTCACTGTACTAGTGCATATGACATTCAAACTTAAAACTGAATTCTGTTTGCTGAAATTTGACATTTGGTTTCATGCAAATAAGTTCCCCAAATTGAAAAATATTACCCAAAAAATGGTTTTAGCTGCTAGATATTGATAATTAATTTGACTGAATGACTGCATAAATTATTGAAACTGTTTGGAGTTACAGTATTTACCATTGTCAACTGACTTTGAATGGCTATAAAGTTTTCAGTTGAAGTTTCATGAGGATATTCATACTGTTATGTTGACAGGTTGTCAGGTATATTTTATGGATTTGGATGATAATTTAGAATATGATGTGTCTACTCTCTCCTAGTGTTGGTGGGGGCGATGGGATTGATGTTGACAGAAACTGGAGCTCAGAATTGTCTCACTGACTCTCACAGTAAAATAAGTGCTTGATCAGTTTTTGTACGGTGCTGCATCCTCCTGTGTCACTGTGTCTCTGGCACAATAATAAACAGCAGAGTCTTCAGTCTTCAGGCTGTTCATCTGGAGATACACTTGCTGCTTGCTGTTGTCTCTGGAGATGGTGAACCGACCCTGAACTGACTGGGAGTAGTAGATGCTACTATCACTTGGACCATAAATGTAAGCTATCCATTCCAACCCTTTACCAGAAGCCTGTCTGATCTAGTTAAAGTCAGAGCTAGTTGAGATTCCAGAATATGTACAGGTTAGTTTGTGGGATTCTCCAGGCATTTTAGCCACTGGTTCAGACTCAGTCAGGAGTTTGGCCATGAAAACCTGCGAAAACTCAAAATGACAAACATTGTTTAACAAACGATCAAATAAAAAAATAACTTTGAAGTTTGAACACATCCCGTTTTATTAATCTGTAGGGCATAATTCTGTTGTTATTGAGTTATAACAGTCACAATGAAAACTATTTGAAAAAGCCTGTCTGAGAATGATTCTAGTGGACACAACAGACTCACACACATACCTTGAATGAACACCACCATAAGTATTAAACTATAGAGAGTCCTCATTGTTCAGTATTAGTTAGTTCAGGGCTCGCTGTAATGTCAGTCCAAGCTTCCTATAATGAGAAGGCCAGAGCTGAGTGTCTGATTATAAAGGGATGAAAGGGAGGGAGACTTTGCATAGACTGCCCTCTAGAGGTTTAAATACAGACTGAGAGGGAGAGATCTTGTACTCTATTCATTGATTCTCTCCTCCCTGTCCTTCATTCTTCTCTCTGTTATTATCAGATGTTTCATATGGGATGCTCAGACTAGATATGTTTAGTATTTTATACAATGTTGAACAGCACAGAAACAAGAATATGTCCCTATGTGAGACAATACAATTAGTATTGAATTGGACTTCTTTATGTTTACTGCTTATCTGCTCTTGGGAATCTATTGTGGACTTCCGAAGGATCTATAAATGGTCTATTACCGTATTTAGTTTGAGTGTATCCTCTATGTGTTTGCTGATAACATTAATATAATTCTGTCCGAAATAGATACTCGAAACGTAATAGTTAATGTGAATTCTGAATTGCAAACAGTTGACTTTGGGTTCTGGTTATAATGTGAGTGGATTATTTTGTCAGGATAATATTGATATCAGTGTTTTTTCCACTACTGTTGAGTAGTTCTGCTCTCTCATAGAGTGTGTTTGTGTGTTTAAAGAATAGACACGCCTCTTTGCCTCGCACACTGAGATCAGTATTACTCCGTTTTTGTACGGTGGTTCAGGCTTTTCGCCTCTAAGTACAGCTGGTTTTTGGAGCTGTATTTGGTGATGATGAACTGGCCCTGGAGAGACTGGGCAAATATAGTGCCAGTGCTCGCATCAAATGGCCCATTTCACTCAAGTCCTTTCCATGGTTTCTGATGGATCCAGTGCATCCAGTAGCTACCCATGGAGATTCCAGACACAGTACAGGACAGTGTTACTGATTCTCCAGGTCTGTTCACCACTGGCTCAGAGGAGGTGAGTAACTGCCCCTGAACAGCTGAAAAACAGACAGAGTTTAGATGATTGTTACCCTCCAGCCAATAAGCACAGCTCCTCTCCTCTCTCCTACACTGGACAGAAATACATCCAGTTAACTCACCTGAGATGAGAGACAGAAAGAACACACATTCTAGAACTGTCATTGTGTAGAAGATCTACAATTCTGGAATCAAAGGATGAGACTGGAAGGGGTTGTCGTGACTGAGGGAGATGGTCTTGGGACATGGTCTAAATTTAAAGCTGAAATGTCATGAGTCAATAAGTATTCAATCCCTTTGTTATGGCAAGCCTAAATAAGTTAAGGAGTCAACATGTGCTTAACAAATCGCATAATAAGTTGCACCGACTCATTCCATGTTCAATAATAGTGGTTAACATGATTTCTGAATAACTACCCCATCTCTGTACCCCACACATTCAATTATCTGTAAGGTCCCTCAATCGAGTAGTGAATTTCAAGCACAGATTCAAGTACAAAGACCAGGGAGGTTTTTCAATGCCTCGCAAAAAAGGGCACCCATTGGTAAACGTGAAAATAAATAAAAATAAAGCAGATGCTGAATATCCCTTTGAGCATGTGAAGCTATTAATTAGGTTTTAGATTATGTATCAATACACCCAGTCACTACAAAGATACAGGCGTGCTTCCTAACTCAGTTGCCGGAGACGAAGGAAACTGCTCAGGGTTTTCACCATGAGGCCAATGGTGATTTTAAAACAGTTACAGAGTTTAATGGTTGTGATACAGTATGAGAAAACTGAGGATGGATCAGCAACATTGTAGTTACTTCACAATACTAATCTAAATGACAGTGTAAAAAAAAGGAAGCCTGAACAGAATAAAAATATTCCAAAACATGCATCCTGTTTGGAACAAGGCACTTAATTAACACTGCAAAAAATGTGGCAAAGAAATTAACTTTTTGTCCTGAGTACAAAGCGTTGTTTGGGGCATATCCAACACAACACATCACTAAGTGCCACTCTTCATATTTTCAAGAGTGGTGGTGGATGCATCATGTTAACTGTATGCTTGTCATCGGCAAGGACTAGGGAGTTTTTTGGGATAAAAATAAACAGAATACAGCTGTAAGCACTGGCAAAATCCTAGAGGAAAATGTGATTCAGTCTGCTTTCCACAAGATACTGGGAGACAAATTCACCTTTCAGCAAGACAATAACCTAAAACACAAGGTAAAATATACACTGGAGTTGTTTACCAAGATGACATTGAATGTTGCTAAGTGGCCTCGTTACAGTTTTGACTTAATCGGCTTGGAAATCTATGGCAAGACTTGAAAATGGCTGTCAAGCAATGATAAACAATCAACTTGACAGAGCTTGAATACTTTTTAAAGAATAATGGGAAAATAATGTACAATACAGGTGTGCAAAGCTCTTAGAGACTTACCCAAAAAGACTTACAGCTGTAATTGCCGCCAAAGGTGATTGTACAAAGTATTGACTCAGGGGTGTGAATACTTATGTAAATTGGATATTTCTGTATTTCATTATCAATACATTTCAAATATTGTCTAAAACATGTTTTCACTTTGTCTTTATGGGATATTGTGTGTAGATGGGTGAGATCAGTTTTTGTATTGTGCTGCAGCACACTGTGTCACTGTGTCTCTGGCACAATAATAAACAGCAGAGTCTTCTGTCTTCAGGCTGTTCATCTGGAGATACACCTGCTGCTTGCTATTGTCTCTGGAGATGGTGAAACGACCCTGAACTGACTGGGAGTAGTAGATTTCACCACTATCATATCTTATTATTGCAATCCATTCCAGTCCTTTCCCAGGAGCCTGTCTGATCCAAGCCATCCAGTATCTACTGAAAGTGAACCCAGAGGCTGTACAGGTCAGTTTGTGTGATTCTTCAGGCTTTTTAACCACTGGTCCAGACTCAGTCAATGTCTGACTCTGAACACCTGTGGAAACAAAGTAACATTTGAGATATTTCCTGAACTGAAAACATCTGTGATTATTCTGTTTCAAATAAAAACGGTCTAATAGTGTTCACCTGTCAAGCCTATTGTCATCAGTACAACCACAATAGTAAACGTCATGATGAACTATTAGTAGTTATGGTGTGTCTCTGTTCCTCAGTCTAGTCAGATCTTCAGTTCCTCTCCTCCACTCTGCAGTGAGATAAGTAGTGATGGAAGAGGTCAGAGTTTTGCATTGACTCCTCCTCACTGGGTGGGACGATCACACGAAGATTAACTAGAGAAGTCTGGAATGGGGAACAGGTTCATGTGGCCTGAATAGTTTGTTAAATAATAAATAAAATAAAAATAGCTTTATAGCAAAGAGCAATTTCTCAAGTAAGAATTTTGCTAGGACTGTCTGGGTGTGGTCTGAGGGGGGAGGGTAAAATGAAAAATGTGCTGTTATTGGCAGAGAGGTTTGGAACTCTTCTTCTTATTGGTATATTAATTAATTTACTGTATGGTGATGTCATCATGGAAGAACAACACTCCCTCCCTCCAAAACAGGCTGAAATTTCAGGCAGTCTTTTCAAAAAGCTCTTAAACTAACATGGCAATATCATAATTTTCACAATTTCAACGTATTATTCCAACCTTGCAGTGTGGAAATATATATAAAATATGGAAAAATCACAGTTTTGACAGCACAGGGCCTTTAAATACTTGTTCATGTGTCAACAAGAACGCTTGACTAGACTGGGCAAGATATAGTTGGAATGTTAGAGGCTGATCTCTTTTATAGCGTAGTGCTTTGTGATATTGTTGTTGTATTATTTACAGTAATGATACTCAGTATTATTCTAGTGTGACACAAAGAGAGGAAGTAGTACACCACCTAGCCGTGTTGTTAAGGGGTTTCTGTACAGCTGCTTCACCAGCTCCAGTCAGTGTGTCTGTCGAGCACAATAATAAACAGCAGAGTCCTCTGCTCTCAGACTCTTGGCCTCTAAGAACTGTGTGCTTGTGGAGACGTCCTCAGTCAGGGTGAACTGAACTTTCAGGGAGTCTGAGTAGTCTGGAGAATTGCTATTCATTCTCCCAATCCACTCCAGTGCTTTGCCTGGTTTCTGCCTTATCCAGTGCATGTAGAAGCTTGTCATTGTAAACCCAGAGGTTTTACATGACAATTTAACAGTGTCTTCAGGTCTTTTCACCTGAGGAGGAGACTGATCCAGCTTGATATCACAACAAACACCTGCGAAACAAAAACGTTTCAACATTCAGTTGAAGATATGATATTGACATTGATTTACCAGTATAAAAAATGTATGCACTCACTAACTGTAAGTCGCTCTGGATAAGAGCGTCTGCTAAATGACTAAAATGTAAATGTAAATTTAGAGTTTAACCATGATACTCAGACATTCTTCAGTCACCATGTAATGCTTTACTTACTGTGTATGGACATCACCATGACAACTAAACTCCAGACAATCCTCAGTTCCATTGTTCAGTGATATTTAGTGCAGGACTCGCTGTAATGTCAGTCCAAGCTGCCTATAATGAGAAGGCCAGAGCTGAGTGTCTGATTATATAGGGTTGAAGGGGAGGGAGACTTTGCATAGACTGCCCTCTAGAGATTTAAACAGAGACTGAGATGGAGATGTTCTTTGAGGGTTGTTATTGGCAGCATTGTTTTTCAGAACAGCACAGGATTACAGAATCTATTGGGATTAATACAATACACCTGTTCCATCTCAACTTGTTCCATCTATACTTGTTCCATCTATACTTGTTCCATCTCAACTTGTTCCATCTCAACTTGTTCCATCTATACGTGTTCCATCTAAACATGTTTCAGCTATACTTTAACATTATTAACCTTCATGGTTCTGTATTACATATTGTATTAATTTGACTTATAGTTCCATATAAATAAATGAATTAACTCACTAAATTGAAAGACATGACCAAATAGTCTTAAATGGTTTTAGCTTCTAGAGATTGATAATGAATTTGACTGAATGACTGCATATAGTATGGATCCTGTTTGGGGTTATTTGCCATTGTCAACTCACTTTGAATGGCTGTAAGGTTTTCGGTTAAAGTTTCATGAGGATACTCATACAGTTATCTTGACAGGTTGTCCTATATATTTTATGTTTTTCAAGTTATCATGTATATTATGGTTATAATTAAGAGTATGATGTGTCTACTCTCCTAGTCTTGGTGGGGCCTTGGGATTTATGTTAACAGTGACTGGAGATCAGAATCACAGACTCTCACAGTGAGAGAAGTGCTTGATCAGTTTTTGTACAGCGCTGCAGCCTCCCGTGTCACTGTGTCTCTGGCACAATAATAAACAGCAGAGTCATCAGTCTTCAGACTGTTCATCTGGAGATACACCTGCTGCTTGTTATTGTCTCTGGAGATGGTGAACCGACCCTGAATAGACTGGGAGTAGTAGATAGTACTACCACTGCTAATATAGGAAACCCACTCCAGTTCTTTTCCAGGAGGTTGTCTGATCCAAGCTGCATCAATATTTCCACCAAACCCAGAATATGCACACATCAGTTTGTGGGATTCTCCAGGCTTTTTAACCACTGGTCCAGACTCAGTCAATGTCTGACCCTGAACACCTGTGGAGAAAAAACAATACTATTAGAGATACTACCTGGACTCAAAACCTCAGCAAGCATTCGGTTACAAATAAAAACGATCTAATAGTGTTCACCTGTCAAGCCTATTGTCATCAGTAGAACCACAATATTAAATGTCATGATGAACTATTAGTAGTTATGGTGTGTCTCTTTTCCTCAGTCTAGTCAGAGCTTCAGTCCCCTCTCCTCTACTCTGCAGTGAGATAAGTAGTGATAGAAGAGGTCAGATTTTTGCATTGACTCCTCCTCACTGGGTGGGACGATCACACAGAGATTAAGTATAGAATTCAGAAATGGGGAACAGCTTCATAAGGCCTGAATAGTTTGTTAAAGGTCCAATGGAGCCGTTTTTATCTCAATATGATTATCACATTTCTGGGTAACAATTAAGTTACATACTGTGATTGCTTTCAATAAAAAAAATCTAAAATAGCTTCATAGCAAAGAGCAATTTCTCAGGCAAGAATTTTGGGAAAACAGAAAATGTGCTGTTATTGGCAGAGGTTTGGAACTTATTGGTCTATTAACTAATTTACTGCATGGTGATGTCACCATGGAAGGCCACAACTCCCTCCCGCCAAAACAGGCTGAGGTTTCAGGCAGTGTTTTAAAATGGCATTATCATCATTTTCACAATATCACAGTATTATTCCAACCTCATAGTGTGGAAATATATATATATATAAACACAAGAAAATCATGTTTTTGACTTGACTGGGCCTTTAAATACTTGTTCATGTGACAATAAGAAGCTTGACCAGACTGGACAAAATATAGTTTGGTTGTGTAGTTTGAATGTTAGAGCTGGACTCTTTTATTGTGTAGTGTTTTGAGATATTGTTGTTGTATTCTTTACAGTAATGATACTGAGTATTATTCTAGTGTGACACAAAGAGAGGAAATAGTACACCAGCTATCCATGTTGTTAGGGGGTGTGGGTTTTTGTACAGCTGCTTCACCAGCTCCAGTCAGTGTGTCTGTCGAGCACAATAATAAACAGCAGAGTCCTCTGATCTCAGACTCTTGGCCTCTAAGAACTGTGTGCTTGTAGAGACGTCCTCAGTCAGGGTGAACTGGCCTTTCAGGGAGTCTGAGTAGACTGGATAATTGCTATTCATTCTCCCGAACAACTCCAGGGCTTTGCCTGGGTTCTGCCTCATCCAGTGTATCCAGTATCCACTCATTGAGAAACCAGAGATTGTACAGGACAGTTTAACAGTGCTCCAGGTCTTTTCACCTGAGGAGGAGACTGATCCAGCCTTATATCACAACAAACACCTGCAAGAAAAACACTCTGTTGAAGATGTGGTATTTACACTGATTTCGAGTTTAACCACTCAGCCATTCTTCAGTCCCCAATGTGTAATGTTTTACTTACTGTGTATGGACATCACAATGAGAACTAAACTGCAGATAATCATCTGTTCCATTGCTCAGTATTAGTTAATACAGGACTTGTTGTAATATCAGTCCAAGCTGCCTATAATGAGAAGGTCAGAGCTGAGTGTCTGATTATAAAGGGATGAATGGGAGGGAGACTTTGCATAGACCGTCCTCAAGAGGTTTAAATACAGACTGAGAGAGATACAGACGTAGGATCTTAATTTGAGCCAGTTTTCTACAGCAGGAAAATAATCCTGCAGCAACAGGAAATATGAATTATTATGTGGATTGCAATTAATGGACATTTTTTGTTGGGGTGATACATTTTCTGTTAGGGCAAATCAAGTCTGACATTTTAAAGTGGAAATGTAAAACTTGAAAAGCCTTTTTAAACCTTGAATACGCTACAGGTTGGCATGAAAATGATCAACATCTGTATATATCTTCTGCTCTATTCATTGATACCCTCCATATCCTTCATTCTTCTCTCTGTGTTTCAGATGTTTCATATGGGATGTTCAGACTAGATATGTTTAGTCTTTTATAAAATGCTGAACAGCACAGAAACAATAATATTTGCCTATGTGGGACCATATAACTAGTATCCCCTCTTGGGAGTCTATTGTGGAGTTCATCAAGGGTCTATAATTGGTTTATTACTGTTTTTAGTTTAAGTGTATTTCTGTTTGCTGATCACATTAATATATTTCTGTCTGATAAAGATGTTCAAAACATAATAGCTAATATGAAGTCTGAATTGCAAAAAAATTTACTTCTTTGTTAATGTAAATTGTGTGCTTTTCACTGTTTATAATGTTTGTGGATGTTTTATGTGGATAACATTGATATCAGTGGACAGTGTGTTTTCCACTACTGTTGAGTAGTGTCTGTGTGTGTTTAAAGAACAGACATGCCTCATTGCCTCTCATACTGGGATCAGTGTTGATCCGTTTTTGTACTGTGCTGCAGCATCCTGTGTTACTGTGTCTCTGGCACAATAATAAACAGCAGAGTCTTCAGTCTTCAGGCTTTTCACCTCTAAGTACAGCTGGTTTTTGGAGTTGTCTTTGGTGATGGTGAACTGACCCTGGAGAGACTTGGTATAATAAGTAGAGGTTCCACCGTCAATGTATCCAATTTCCTTTCCCTGGTTTCTGACGGATCCATTGCATGTAGTAGCTATCCATTGAGAATCCAGACACAGTACAGGACAGTGTTACTGACTCTCCAGGTCTCTTCACCACTGGCTCAGAGGAGGTGAGTGACTGCCCCTGAACAGCTGAAAAACAGACAGAGTTTAGATGACTGTGAGCCACCAGTCAAGTAGCACAGCTCCTCTCCTCTCTCCTACACTGGACAGAAATAACTCCAGTTAACTCAACTGAGATGAGAGCCAGGAGGAACACATATTCTAGAAGTTTCATTGTGGGGAATTTCTAAGATTCTGGAAGCAAATTAGTAGACTGGGAGTGGCAGTTGTGACTGGGGTAGATGGTCTGTGGAGTTCAGTTATTATAGCAGACTATTGGATTGGGAGGAGACATTCGATCTTGGTACACAGAACACATTTGCATCTCTATGGTGTTAAATGGTTCTTCCCTTAGAATTGGTCTAAATACTACATGCAGTGCCTTCAGAAAGTAGTCATACCCCTTGACTTATTATACATTTTGTTGTGCTATAGCCTGGATTCAAAATGTATTAAATCAACAACAAAAAATTACACACAATACCTCATAATGACATTGTGAAAACATGTTTTTAGATAATCTTGCAAATGTATTGAGAATGAAATACAGAAATCTCATTTACATAAGCGTTCACACTGAGTCAAAACTTTGTAGAAGCACATTTATCCGCGATTATATCTTTTGAGTTGTCTTGGGTATGTCTGTATCAGCTTTGCACATCTGGATTTGGGGATTTTCTCCCATTCTTCCTTCCAGATTTTCTCAAGCTCTGTTACGTTAGATGGACAGCGGCGGTGAACAGCAATCTTCCAGTTATTCCCTAGTTTGTCAATTCGTTTCAAGTCTGGGCTTTGGCTGGGCCACTCAAGGACTTTCACATTCTTGTTCTGAAGCCTTTCCAGCATTGCTTTGGCTAAATGATTGGGGTCATTGTCCTGTTGGGATGGATATCTTTGCCCCAGTCTGAGGTCGTTTGTACTCTGAAGCAGGTTCTCATCAAGGATTTGCCTGTATTTGGCTTCATGCATTGTTACCTCTATCCTTACCAGTCTCCCAGTCCCTGCCGCTGAAAAGCATCCCCATAGCATGATGCTGCCATCACCATGCTTCACGGTAGGGATGGTGTTAGACAGGTGATTAGCTGTGCCTGTTTTTTTCCAGACATCGCGCTTTGCATTCAGTCCAAAGATTTCAATTTTTGTCTCATCCGACAACAGAATATTTTGCCTTATGATCTCAGAGTCTTTCACGTGCCTTTTTGCAAACTCCAGGTGTGCTGTAGAGACTCCAGGCATTCACCAGATTGGCGAAGTGCTGTAGAGACTGTTGTCCTTCTGGCAGGTTCTCCCATCTCAGGCAAGGAACTCTGTAGCTCTGTCAGAGTGGTCATTGGGTTATTGGTCACCTCCCTGACCAAGGTCTTTCTTGCCCGGTTGCTCAGTTTGGTCGGATGTCCAGCTCTAGGCAGAGTCTGGGTAGTTCCATATTTTTTCAATTTCCCAATGATTGAGACCACTGTGCTCTTGGAAACTTTAAACACTCTAGAAACAGTTTTAAGCCTTATGCCTCATCACAATTCTATCTCTGAGATCTACAGACAGTTCCTTGGACTTCATGTCCAACAATTGAATTGGCCACAGGTGGACTCCAATCAAGTTGTAGTGACATCTCAAGATCAAAGGAAATTGGATGCACCTGAGCTCAATTTGGAGTGTCATAGCAAAGGGGTTTGAATACTTACGTTAATGAGATATTTCTGTATTTCATTTTCAATAAATGTGTAAAATAAAAACATTAAAATTGGGGGTCATTATGGAGTATTGTGTGTAGATGGGTGAGAAAATGAAAGGCTGTAACACAACAAAATGTGGAATAAGTCAAAGGGTATGAATACTTTCTGAAGGCACTGTATGTTGGCACTGTTGTAAAGAATACCCAGAGACCTTACAGGAGAGGGTCAGAGGCTGTCCAGGCTGCAGGGTCATAGAGCCTGGTGTGTGAGCTCAGTCTGACAGAACACACCTGTAAAACAAAACAAACAAAACAGTATAGAACTTTTAGTGAATCATATTTTCCAATTATTTTATTGAATATTACTCTATTGTTTGTTCGTATGTCGCTCCCCAAAACTCACAGGAGGCCCCTGCCAGCAGTACCAGCAGGTATGCAGGAAACATGGTTTGTGTTGAAGTTAGACTGGTGGGAGATGCACTTGTTAATTCCGACTGAATGATTCACAGATACACACGTTTCTTTATATACAGAGAGAAAAGGGGGTGGAACTTTGCATACAGTTGAGAGAGTTGGTATAAGAAGAGAGTGAATCAACTAGTATCACACTGACATATTGAGTAGATTGATTGGTATGAGCTGCAACAACCTGCATTACAAACTTTGGAATCTCACTTTGTTTAAAGCATCTTATTACTATAAAAACAATTATCATTGTCATCAATGTTTCTTGCAATAGCACAGAATATAGCAATCTAATTGTTGGTGTCCCTAAAGGATCTATACTCGGCCAATTACATTTTCATTTGTGAGATATTTATATTATTTTCAATAAGTATATGTTTTTAATATTTTATTATTTTAGATATAATTGAGCATATGACCTGTATGTGAGAGTATGGTATGTGTCGAACTGTGTGTTGTTGATGACATGGTGTTGATGCTGACAGAGTGGACCATAGACTCTTTTTAGAGACATACTGAGATCAGTGTTGACCAGTTTTTGTATGGCATTGCAGCCTCTTGTGTCACTGTGTCTCTGGCACAATAATAAACAGCAGAGTCTTCAGTCTTCAAGCTGTTCAACTGGAGAAACACCTGTTTCATGCTATTTTTTCTGGAGATGGTGAACTGACCCTGAACAGACTGGGGGTAGTAAGTGCTACCACCATCACTGCCAGTAATAGCTGCAACCCATTCTAGTCCTTTCCCAGGAGCCTGTCTGATCCAAGCCATCCAGTAGCCATTTATGTCTAAACCAGAGGCTGTACAGGTCAGTTGGTGGGATTCTCCAGGCTTTTTAACCACTGATCCAGACTCAATCAGCGTCTGACTCTGAACACCTGTTGAAAGAAAGTAACATTAGAGTTAATAGCTGGACTCAAAATCTCACATAATAACAATCTGAAGGTTTTCTTATAGCAATATTAAAGTTTCCACCTGTCAGGCCTATTATCATCAGTAGACACACAGTAGTAAATGTCATGATGAACTCAGTATGATGTGTCTCTGTTCCTCAGTCTAGTCAGTGTGCCTTTCATCCTCTCTGCAGTGAGATAAGTAGTGATGGAAGAGCTCAGAGTTTTGCATTGACTCCTCCTCACAGCATGGGAAGATCACATAGAGTTTATACAGTCCATGGATTACTTCACTACTCAAGGGGCACTGTATTGTACATCTAGATGATTGTTAAGCATTTAACTTACTTCATAAAATGTTTATCACAATTATTTAAATATTCTTAGTATAGGGTATAGGGTTGTATAGGGTATTTTGACCAAGTACTTCTTTAGTATGTAAAATCTGGACATACTGGATTCATAATGATGCTGCCTAGTAAACACCACATGTTCTGCTAACAAGCATGCAATTATACTGTATTTCATGCCATAACAACCATCCAGTTAACCTAGCTCTCCCTCTAGTGGCCTGATTAGGGATGATTAGTCAAACCAATGGAAACAAAGAAATAAAACGAGAAGAATGCTACTAAATTATATCATTGCATCACTAGTTCAATATCACTAGTTATGTGCTAATACTGTGATATTAGTATAAGTATTTCTGCCAGCTAACATTTTATGTTCATAAGGGGCTAAGGGTTTTAGTACAGGTCTGGCCCTGGTTTGTATCACTGTGGAGCCGTGCACAGTAATACACAGCTGTGTCTTCAGTCTGCAGACTTTGACCTGTTAAAGTCACTATGCTCCTAGCAGGGTCTTTGAAAATGCTGAACTTGTTTTTTTAGTGAATCTTTGAATCTAATCGTTCCACCACCCCAAATATGAGTACTCCAAAGAGTACTCAGAGATATTACAGGAGAGGGTCAGACTGTCCAGGCTCTATGGCCATTGGGCCTTGCTGGGTGAGCTCAACACCACAGTGCACACCTGTGAAAAAGAAAACAATTGACGACGATCCAAAGTAACTCAGCATTACTAATTACTTGGGCTTTTGAAATAATAATCCTTAACTTCTTATTTGTGTGTTTCTATCCGCCCAAATGGAGAGAGACTCACAGGAGGCAGCTGCCAGCAGCAGCAGAGATGCAGGGAACATGGTTAGTGTTGAAGCTGAACTGGTGGAAGATGCTCTTATCTACTCCAACTGAGTGAAGGACAGCTAGATACTCCTCTTTATATACAATGCATTAGGAAAGTATTCAGACCCCTTGACTTTTTCAAAATTTTGTTACGTTACTGCCTTATTCTAAAACTGATTAAATGTTTTTTCCCCTCATAAATCTACACACAATACCCCATAATGACAAAGAAAAATTTTGTTTTTTATTAGTTTTTTAAATATCACATTTACATAAGTATTCAGACCCTTTACTCAGTACTTTGTTGAAGTGCCTTTGGCAGCGATTACAGCCTCGAGTCTTCTTGGGTATGACGCTACAAGCTTGGCACAACTGTATTTGGGGAGTTTCTCCCATTCTTCTCTGCAGATCCTCTCAACCTCTGTCAGGTGGGATGGGGAGTGTTGCTGAACAGCTATTTTCAGGTCTCTTCAGAGATGTTCAATCACATTCAAGTCAGGGCTCTGGCTGGGCCACAGAAGGACATTCAGAGACTTGTCCCGAAGCCGCTCCTGCGATGTCTTGGCTGTGTGCTTAGGGTCGTTGTCCTGTTGGAAGGTGAACCTTCGCCCCAGTCTGAGGTCCTGAGCGCTCTGGAGCAGGTTTTCATCAAGGATCTCTCTGTACTTTGCTCCGTTCATCTTTCACTTGATCTTGACTAGTCTCCCAGTCCCTACCGCTGAAACACATCCACACAGCATGATGCTGCCACCACCATGCTTCACCGTAGGGATGGTGCCAGGTTTCCTCCAGATGTGGCTCTTGGCATTCAGGCCAAAGAGTTCAATCTTGGTTTCATCAGACCAGAGAATCTTGTTTCTCATGGTCTGAGAGTCCTTTAGGTGCCTTTTGGCATACTCCAAGCGGGCTGTCATGTGCCTTTTACTGAGGAGTGGCTTCTGTCTGGCCACTCCACCATAAAGGCCTGATTGGTGGAGTGCTGCAGAGATGGTTGTCCTTCTGGAAGGTTCTCCCATCTCCAAAGAGGAACTGTGGAGCTCTGTCAGAGTGACCATCGGGTTCTTGGTCACCTCCTGACCAAGGCCATTCTCCCCCGATTGCTCAGTTTGGCCGGCCGGCGAGCTCTAGGAAAAGTGTTGGTAGTTCCAAACTTCTTCCATTTAAGAATGATGGAGGCCACTGTGTTCTTGGGGACCTTCAATGCTGCAGAAATGTTTTGGTACCCTTCCCCAGATCTGTGCCTCGACACAATCCTGTCTCGGAGCTCTACGGACAATTATTTCGAACTCATGGCTTGGTTTTTGCTCTGACATGCACAGCCAACTGTGGGACCTTATATAGACAGGTGTGTGCCTTTCCAAATCATGTTCAATCAATTGAATTTACCACATGTGGACTCCAATCAAGTTGTAGAAACATCTCAAGGATGATCAATGGAAACAGGATGCACCTGAGCTCAATTTCGAGTCTAATAGCAAAGTGTCTGAATACTTATATAAATAAGGTATGTTTTTTATTTTTTATACATTTGTAAAAATGTCTAAAAACCTATTTTTGCTTCGTCATTATGGTGTATTGTGTGTATATTGATGAGGATTTGTATTTATTTAATCCATTTTTGAATAAGGCTGCAATGTAACAAAATGTTGAAAAAGTCAAGGGGTCTGAATACTTTCCAAATGCACTGTAACAAGGTTTATGTTGAAGCTGCAACTTTTCTTCTCCAATTGAGTGAAGGACAAATAGACACACCTCCTTATATACAGAAAATAGCTTATTTGCATAGAGGTGAGGGAGTTGGTATAAGAGGAACATGAAGAAAAAAATCTAAATTGTGTATATTTGTTATAAACTGCATCAACCTTTATTACTGACTGAAATGAAATACAAAATTCTGTGAACTTTGTACTGTCTCTTTATTTACATTATGTTATTAAAATCAACACAATTATTATTGTCATCAATGTGTCTTGAAATGTCACAGAATATAGTAATCTAAATGTTGGTGTCTCTCAAGGATCTATACTCGGCCCATTACATATTTAAATGTGTATTATTAAGTTTACTTCATATTCTTATCCAAGTGGCAGGTGTTCTTTTAGATTGAATTGAGAGTATAACATGCGTATGACATGGTATATGTTAACCAATGTGTGTTATTGATGCCATGAGTGGAACATAGAATCATAGGGCCAGTTTCCCAGACACAGATTAAGCCTAATCCTTGACTAAAAAGCACTTTTAAAGTTTTAAAAGCACGTTTAATTGAGCTTCTCTATTGAGAATGCTTTTCAGTCCAGGACTTGGCTTAATCTGTGTCTGAAAAACCACCCCCTAGAAACTTTCATACTAAGATCAGTGTCCACCAGTTTTTGAACAGTGCTGCAGCCTCCATGTGTCACTGTGTCTCTTGAGCACAATAAGTCTTCAGTGTTCAGACTGTTCATCTGGAGATACACCTGCTGCTTGCTATTGTCTCTGGAGATGGTGAACCAACCCGTAACTGACTGGGAGTAGTAAGTCTTGCCACCACCATCGTTAATAGCTGCAACCCACTCCAGTCCTTTCCCAGGAGCCTTTCTGATCCAATAATTCCAGTTGTTGCCACCAAATCCAGCATATGTGCAGGTCAGTTTGTGTGATTCTCCAGGTATCATAACTACACATTCAGACTGAGTGAGTGTCTGACCATGAACACCCGTGGAGACAAAGCAACATAGAGATAATACCTTGACTCAAAAACAAATTGTTTACATAAAACCAGTCTTAAAGTGTTTACCTGTCAAACCTATAATCATCAGTAGTAAAGCAATAGTATATTTCATCATGAACTGTCAGAAGTTATGGTGTGTCCCTGTTCTTCAGTCTACAGTAGTCAGTGCTTCAGTCCCTCTCCTCCACTCTGCAGTGAGATAAGTAGTGATGGAAGAGGTCAGAATTTTGCATTGACTCCTCCTCACAGGGTGGGAAGATGGAGAGTCAGAGATTGGGAACAGGTTCATTTGAACTGAAAACTTCACTTATCGTGACAGTGAGTTAATTTATATTTTAATGAGGGGGAATGAATTACAGTATATTGATCCCTCATATAATAAAAACCATTCAGTTCACCTTAATATAATAATAATAATAATAATAATAATAATAATAATAATAATAATAATAATAATAAAATAAATAATATGCCATTTAGCAGACCTTAACCTAGATCGCCCTCTAGTGGTTAAAAAGAGGGGTGATTAGTTAATCTGTACTGCATATATACAGACAGAATACACCACACAATAGGCTCTATGCACGCATCACTTCCGCATTGGCGTAAGGATGCTTGGGCATTTCCGTTACCGGAAAAAACATTAGACAGTGACAGTAGACCGTTATGATGGCAGAGATTAAGTTTACAAGATGTTTGCTGGAGTTGCCTAAAGTATCTGTTAATGATATACGGAGGGTCGTCCGGACATCCAGTACGACACCACGTAGCAAACTGGATAAAGGCTTCAAATTTTTAGTTTCTTATTTTCTTTGCAACTTTGAAGGTAATATGCTAACGCTAGCTAGCCTGAGCTAGAAGCCTTGCTTTGGTGTTTTAAGTCATGACTCCGTCCTGCTTCAGGTTAATCATGCTTTAAATAAAGTTGAATCATGTGTATATACCTCTCACTTCATGTGTTTGTACTTTTATGAAAGTATCAGGTAAAAACAGGGCTACAAATGAGATCTCTGTGAGAGCCCACTGCTACCACTCAATGAAGATACTAAAGCCACCACACCAGCTGAGAGTAGGACTAGATTAAGTGACACGTTCAAAGTTCTGTTGAACTTGTTCAAGGTTCTGTTCAACACATGTTTTACTCGTTTAATGTTACCACAGCTTTGATTGCCATTGCTAAGAGAACACATTAGAACTTTAGTGGTTTTCATGACAACAGTGGTAGCCTAATACAGACCAGGGTAGCTGAGTGGGAATTGCCATGCTTTGTTCTTGGGTCTGTTGTAAACAAATTGGAGTTTGGTTTGAAATGTAAACAATAATGAGATTACTACTTTTTCCCTGACTTGATGACTGCAATGACAGTAACATATTCCACTCAGCTATTCTTCAAACTGCTGATGTTCTACTCAAAACTGTCCTGTCATCTTTACTTCTTTCTTTATAAACATATGGCCCAACCTCGTTGCTTTTGTACTTGATGTTTCTACTTTTCAAGAGGAATTAGGAGCAAAACCTTCACTCTACTGTTGTTATTGGTACTAGGCTACAATGTTGCACCACTCACCTACTGCTCTGCCAATACTGTTTGAAGGTAGGTAAATGGCACAAGACAATAGGTAAGTGGTGGGAGACAGTATAGCCACGTGGTGCAAGACAGTAGGAAAGTGATGCAGAAAGCACAAAAGTGACACGAGACAGTAGATAAGTTGCTTACACCAGTAAAAGTAGAAAGAACAAGTTTTGCTCCTACTCCTGCTGCTGTAGACCCTCGTCTTTCAAAACCCATTAAATTATGCTTCTGTGTATTTCAGATGACATTGCGTGATTCACAACCAGTTGTGCTTGTTAAAAGCTACTGTTCCTGTGTGGCTGGGTGTGGGATATGCAATCATTTGGTTGCATTACTATATCAGACTACCCATTACTCTGAATGTGGCATGTCTGTCGTCCCTCCTGTACTTTCGTGCACTGAAACAGAGCAGAAGTGGCATAAACCACGAATAATGGTTTGTATCATTTCAATACCAGACAGTTGTGTCACATGCATACTAGCATCTCTCCTAATCTCCATCTCATAAATAAATAGGGAGTGAAGCCAGGACCTGTGGATGCCATGGTTGTAGTGAAGCCCAAACCAGATGCTACTCTGGCAAGCGGAAATAGGTATGCAGAGTCCAATTAAATAGGCAGACTACAATGTGTTGCGAAATAAATGTTATTAATCGCTGTTAGATTCTGGTGTATCATCAGATCATTCATGGTTTCTGTGTTGGGACGCTCGGTCCTTTCCCAAACTCTGGGCCGTGGGGCTGGAAGACTGAAATTGTTCCATTGAAACAGCACTGGAACAGCTCCCTTCTTCAGACGTCTGCGCCCAGCTGGAGTCGGAGGCTCTATCACATCTTCACTTAGAAAGGGTCGGCTGCAGACTCGTGTGTTTGTTGTAAGAAAGTTCACTCGTCGAATGTTAATCACCCACCGTTTATGTAATTCACTGTCTTTGAGAAAAAAAAAAAACTAACAGAAGAATTGCATCTGGCAGACACTGTACATTGCGGCACACAGCAGTGATGGCTGGAAGAGATGTCATCCCGTTTCTGAAAGGACACTTTCGTACATTTACACGTCATCGTGTTATAAGTCAAGACGAAGTATTACAAGTAAAAACATTAACATAAACATTAAGATAAACAACAACAACGACGAAAATTAACAGTTTCGGATGTTTTTGACGACAAGCATGCAATGCTAGCATACGGTAGCACAGCATTCTACGATAACCGGAAGTTTACATCCATCCTGAGATTTAACCGAAAATACGTCATGTGCATATCGCCTATTAAAGGGAAACATGATGCTAACATCCCCTATTAAAAGGGAAACATGATGCTAATCATACTTCAAGGCTAGGTAACATAAACATAACCACATGTAACATATGGATTTGCATTAGCAACCACATGTAACATATGGATTTGCAAACATTTTTGAGTTATTACATGAAACAATCAGAATTCCGAAGAATGCCGAAGTCATGTCGGAAAAGCTTTTTCCAGGGTGTGATATAATATGGAAGACCCAGCAAGCCAGTCTATTCCCTATAATGTAAACTCGAACAGAAATAACTTCAAATCTATAAATTCAACTTAAACCAAATTGTTTGCACTCATGACTGCTGGTTTCAATTACATTTTCAGATAATTTACAAGCAAATACTTTATGAATGTATTGTTACAAAACAACTTTCAAGGTTGCTAGCCAACTATCCTGCTAATGTTAGTTCTACTAGCCCGCTAACGTTAGCCCTACCAGCCTGCTAACAACACATAGCTTACAGCTACATTCAAGTAAACGAAAGTTTTGTAAATACATAACGCCATCCAACCAGTTATCATCTAACGTAATCAAAGAATGTTAGCTACATGTATATGCAGTTATCTTAGCCAGCAAGCAAGCTAGCCAGCCAGCTAATATTAGCTATTTAGTCAACTATTAGCTTAGCCAGCCTAGCCAACCACCATTGTTATGGTTGGCAAAGCCAGAGCACAGCAACTGCAGACCAGCTAGAACACAACTAACACAACAGAAGTAAAACATAACCGCAGATCAAAAGCAAAAAGAGAGCAGAGACTTACATATTGATGGATGGGGCCCATCCGATGGTAAAACTTTTAAAAGAGTGCAGGCTGAGATAGCTACCAAAGCGAGTGGGAGGCGGGCAATTCATCGGGCAGAGGGAGAGTTAGTAAGGGAAATCCAATAGCTACAGTCGTGGTCAAAAGTTTTGAGAATTACACAAATGTTAATTTTCACAAAATCTGCTGCCTCAGTTTTTATGATGGCAATTTGCATATACTCCAGAATGTTATGAAGAGTGATCAGATGAATTGAAATTAATTGCAAAGTCCCTCTTTGCCATGAAAATGAACTTAATTCCAAAAAAACATTTCCACTGCATTTCAGCCCTGCCACAAAAGGACCAGCTGACATCATGTCAGTGATTCTCTCGTTAACACAGGTGAGAGTGTTGATGAGGACAAGACTGGAGATCACTCTGTCATGCTGATTGAGTTAGAATAACAGACTGGAAGCTTTAAAATGAGGGTGGTGCTTGAAATCATTGTTCTTCCTCTGTTAACCATGGTTAACTGCAAGGAAACACGTGCCGTCATCATTGCTTTGCACAAAAAGGGATTCACAGGTAAGGATATTGCTGCTAGTAAAATTGCACCTAAATAAACCATTTATCGGATCATCAAGAACTTCAAGGAGAGAGGTTAAATTGTTGTGAAGGCGACTTCAGGGTGCCCAAGAAAGTCCAGCAAGCGCCAGGACCGTCTCCCAAAGTTGATTCATCTGCGGGATCGGGACACCACCAGTGCAGAGCTTGCTCAGGAATGGCAGCAGGCAGGTGTGAGTGCATCTGCACGCACAGTGAGGCGAAGACTTTTGGAGGATGGCCTGGTGTCAAGAAGGGCAGCGAGGAAGTCATTTTCTCTGATGAATCCCCTTTCCGATTGTTTGGGGCATCCAGAAAAAAAGCTTGTCCGGAGAAGACAAGGTGAGCGCTACCATCAGTCCTGTGTCATGCCAACAGTAAAGCATCCTGAGACCATTCATGTGTGGGGTTGCTTCTCAGCCAAGGGAGTGGGCTCACTCACAATTTTGCCTAAGAACACAGCCATGAATAAAGAATGGTACCAACACATCCTCCGAGAGCAACTTCTCCCAACCATCCAAGAACAGTTTGGTGATGACCAATGCCTTTTCCAGCATGATGGAGCACCTTGCCATAAGGCAAAAGTGATAACTAAGTGGCTCGGGGAACAAAACATCGACATTTTGGGTCCATGGCCAGGAAACTCCCCAGACCTTAATCCCATTGAGAAATTGTGGTCGATCCTCAAGAGGCAGGTGGACAAACAAAACCCCACAAATTCTGACAAACTCCAAGTATTGATTATGCAAGAATGGGCTGCCATCAGTCAGGATGTGGCCCAGAAGCTAATTGACAGCATGCCAGGGCGGATTGCAGAGGTCTTGAAAAAGAAGGGTCAACACTGAAAATATTGACTCTTTGCATAAACTTAATGTAATTGTCAATAAAAGCCTTTGACACTTATGGAATGCTTGTAATTATACTTCAGAATACCATAGTAACATCTGACAAAAATATCTAAAAACACTGAAGCAGCAAACTTTGTGAAGACCAATACTTGTGTCATTCTCAAAACTTTTGACCACGACTGTATATAGCGAGAAAAATCAAAGAAATATAGATTCCAGACGTCAGTCAGCTAGTGTGCTAGCACTAGGCCAAGGTGGGAAAAGTTACAAAACTCCCGTAGTCTAACTTCACAGATAACATGCCGAAAAGTTGACAAAACAAAAAGGAGAACTGATGAGGTACTACACCATTAGAGCAAGCAGGAATGATTTTCTCTTTGTTTTGAGCCCATGCCAAGAAGGCACCAGAGCATGCCGTGCTAATGGGTTCCCACTAGATAAGACAACCACAAATTCCGTGAAGAGCATGAGGATGCTAAAGTTAACCAACTTGAGTTAGCTACCGAGCTAGCATACGAACTCAGTAGCACAGAGTAGATTCTCCAAATGACGTTGGAAAATAGTGCATTGTGGGTAGTTTAGAAGACATCTGGAAATAAGGTAAAAAATATATAATAACCCCAAAATATAACGACACTGAACAAAAATATAAACGCAACATGTAAAGTGTTGATCCTATGTCTCATGATCTGAAATAAAATATCACATAAATGTTCCATACGCACAAAAAGCTTATTTCTCTAAAATTTTTTGTTTACATCCCTGATAGTGAGTATTTCTCATTTTGCCAAGATAATCCATCCACCTGACAGGTGTGGCATATCAAGAAGCTGATTAAACAGAATGTCATTACGCAGGTGGACCTTGTGCTGGGGAAAATAAAAGGTAGCTCTAAAATGTGCAGTTTTGTCACACAACACAGTGCCACAGATGTCTCAAGTTTTGCGGGAGTGTGCAATTGGCATGCTGACTGCAGGAATGTCCACTAGAGCTGTTGCCAGATAATTTAATGTTAATTTCTTTACCATAAGCTGCCTCCAACGTCGTTTTGGAGAATTTGGCAATACCTCAAACCGGCCTCACAACCGCAGACCACGTGTATGGTGTTGTGCGGGCAAGTGGTTTGCTGATATCAATGTTGTGAACAGAGTTTCCCATGATGGCGGTGGGGTTATGGTATGGGCAGGCATAAGCAACTTTCAACTAACACAATTTCATTTTATCAATGGCAATTTGAATGCACAGTGATGCCGTGACGAGATCCTGAGACCCATCGACGTGCCATTCATCCGCCGCCATCACCTCATGTTTCAGCATGATAATGCACGGCCACATGTTGCAAGGATCTGTAAGCTGAAAATGTCCCAGTTCTTCCATGGCTTGCGAACTCACCAGACATGTCCCCCATTGAGCATGTTTGGGATGCTCTGGATCAACGTGTATGACACCGTGTTCCAGTTCCCGCCAATATCCAGCAACTTTGCACAGCCATTGAAGAGGAGTGGGACAACATTCCACAGGCCACAATCAACAGCCTGATCAACTCTATACAGAAGGAGATGTGTCACACTACATGAGGCAAATTCTGGTCGCATCAGATACTGACTGGTTTTCTGATCCACACCCCTACCTTTTTTTTAAGGTACCTGTGACCAACAGATGCATGTCTGTATTCCCAGTCATGTGAAATCCATAGATTAGGGCAGCCTTTCTTAATCACAGACCTGTTAATGGTGGGTCGCGGCGTGTCAGAGTAAATGTATTATTATCTCATTAATTACTGGAATTGATTTGGCCAAGTGCATCTGTACTCTTTATTCAGTGCGCTCTCTGCTTAGCAGCTGTCTCTGCTCAGTTTGGCAGCTGCGCGATTGGGAGAGGGAGATGCCTGTGTGCTTCGAGGTTTACCAGATATTTTTTCTGCAGTTTTCTTGAAGATCACTCCGCGACACACATGATGCATCGTTGTCGTTCAACAGCAGATGATGCGCTGTCAGCCACTGACTTGTCTTTCCCATTCGCCATCACTCACCGCTGTCATCAAATGGACTCATGCTAGCCACAAGTTCTGACTGAGATCAATCGTAATGAAACGCAAATACAGCAATGAGGTTCTTTCTCTTAGTTTCATACAAACTTTGAGAAATAACGAGGAGCGCCCACAATGTGTTTTGTGCGGGGAAGTGATTAGTAATGAGTCTCTCAAAATGAACAAATTAATAAAACGAAACGTCCTGACCAAACATCCACAGCATGACGGTAAACCCAGGGAGTTCTTTCAGAACAGGGCAGAATGCTTTAGGAAACAGTGCTTCGACCGTGGAAAAGTAAGTCAGCTAGCAAGGCATTGTTGTCATTTTATAACAGGTGATGATAAGCAGAAATAAGGGAGTACTAACTCTCATAGTAGTAGATGCGAGTTTCTCTTTCAAACAATCCCCTGGCCTTGTACACAGCTAATATCTAACATTAGCCAAATCAAGCTAGCTACTGATAGTGCAACCCTTAGTAACAGTACAGATGAAGATGAAACATGATCAGGCCTGTACATCTTACTGTAGAAATTATTGTTGAAAATTAAAATACAAGTAATAATTTTTATTCTGAACTGGAATAAACTGATTGAAGCAAGATGCTTTTTGAGGCAAACACACTCACACAGTTTTGGGTTGCTCATCTACAGCAGGAAGCAGTCTCCTGCCTGAAAGCAGTAAATGTTCTGATCCAGTTTGGCACCACATACCAATGCGAGTCAGGGTTCTCAACTCTGACATACTTAAAAGACAAGTACAGAAACAGTCTCAATGCTTGTTGAAATTTTCAACCAGCCACTGTCACGGTCGTCTATGTCGTCCAAGTATGACCAAGGCGCAACGTGTCCAAGAAACATGACTTTATTTAGCAAAGTAACCAAAATCCAAAACAAAAGACGACTCAATGAAGTCCACGGTACACAGACCGAAAACGGAACAAAAACCCACAAAACCAAAGAGAAACCGCACAGTATAAATATGGCTCCCAATCAGAGATAACGAGCCGACAGCTGACACTCGTTACCTCCGATTGGGAGTCATATGACTAATCACCCAACATAGACATGAACAACTAGAAATACCCAACATAGAAATACACCCAAACAATGAAAATGAACAACCCTGGCTCAATAATCAAAGTCCATGGAGCCAGAGTGTCACAGTACCCCCCCCTAAAGGTGCGAACTCCGGGCGCACCAGCATACAGTCTAGGGGAGGGTCTGGGTGGGCGTCTGTCCACGGTGGCGGCTCTGGCCCCGGTCGTGATCCCCACCCCACCACAGTCACAACCTGCTTCAGTAGCCTCCTCCCAATGACCACCCTCCAACTAACCCCACCTGGACTAAGGGGCAACACCGACTAAGGGGCAGCACCGGACTAAGGGGCAGCACCGGGATAAGGGGCAGCACCGGGATAAGGGGCAGCACCGGGCTAAGGGGCAGCACCGGACTAAGGGGCAGCACCGGGCTAAGGAACAGTACCTGACTAAATGGCGGATCCTGGCTGGCTGGCTCTGGCGGATCCTGGCTGGCTGGCGGATCCGGGCTGGACGGCCCTGGCGGATCCTGGCTGGACGGCTCTGGCGGATCCTGGCTGGACGGCTCATGGCTGGCTGACGGATCTGGCTGCTCATGGCTGGCTGACGGATCTGGCTGCTCATGGCTGGCTGACGGATCTGGCTGCTCATGGCTGGCTGACGGATCTGGCTGCTCATGGCTGGCGGAAGGCTCTGGCTGATCCTGTCTGGCGGACGGCTCTGGCTGATCCTGTCTGGCGGAAGGCTCTGGCTGATCCTGTCTGGCGGAAGGCTCTGGCTGATCCTGTCTGGCGGAAGGCTCTGGCTGATCCTGTCTGGCGGAAGGCTCTGGCTGATCCTGTCTGGCAGAAGGCTCTGGCTGATCCTGTCTGGCGGAAGGCTCTGGCTGCTCCTGTCTGGCGGAGAGCTCTAGCGGCTCCGGTCTGGCGGACGGCTCTGAAGGCTCATGGCAGACGGGCGGCTTTGCAGGCTCAGTACAGACGGGCAGTTCCTGCGGCGCTTGGCAGACGGACAGTTCAGGCCCCGTTGGGCAGACGGGCAGTTCAGACGGCGTTGGGCAGACGGACAGTTCAGGCCCCGTTGGGCAGACGGGCAGTTCAGACGGCGTTGGGCAGACGGACAGTTCAGGCCCCGTTGGGCAGACGGCAGACTCTGGCTGTCTGAGGCGCATCGTAGGCCTGGTGCGTGGTGCCGGAACAGGAGGTACCGGGCTGAGGACACGCATCTCAGGGCTAGTGCGGGGAGAAGCAACAGGGCATGCTGGACCCTGGGGACGCACCGTAGGCCTGATGCGTGGTGCCGGAACTGGAGGTACCGGGCTGAGGACACGCATCTCAGGGCTAGTGCGGAGAGAAGCAACAGGGCATGCTGGACCCTGGGGACGCACCGTAGGCCTGATGCGTGGTGCCGGAACTGGAGGTACCGGGCTGAGGACACGCATCTCAGGGCTAGTGCGGGAAGCAGGAACAGGACGCACAGGACTCGGGGAACACACAGGAGGCTTAGTGCGTGGTGTAGGCACTGGTGGTACTGGACTGGAGACAGGAGGTGGTGCCGGGAATACCGGACCGTGCAGGCGTACTGGCTCCCTTGAGCACTGAGCCTGACCAACCTTACCTGGTTGTATGCTCCCCGTCGCCTGACCAGTACAGGGAGGTGGAATAACCCGCACCGGGCTATGTAGGCGAACCGGGGACACCATGCGTAAGGCTGGTGCCATGTAAGCCGGCCCGAGGAGACGCACTGGTGACCGGATGCGTGGGGCCGGCCTCATGACATCTGGCTCAATGCTCAGTCTAGCCCGGCCGATACGTGGAGCCGGAATGTACCGAACCGGGCTATGCCTGCGTACAGGAGACACCATGCGCTCTACTGCGTAACACGGTGTCTGCCCGTACTCTCGCTCTCCACGGTCAGTCCAGGGAGTAGGCGCAGGTCTCCTACCTGACTTCGCCACACTCCCTTCTAGCCCCCCCCCAAGAAATTTTTGGGTAGTACTCTCGGGCTTCCAGCCTTGCCTCCGTGCTGCCTCCTCATATCGCCGCCTCTCGGCTTTAGCTGCCTCCCGCTCTTCACGAGGACGGCGATATTCTCCCGGTTGATCCCAAGGCCCCTCACCATCCAGAATCTCCTCCCATGTCCATGAATCCTTTATGGGAGTCCATAAATCCTGTGTAGGTAGGTCCTGTTGCCGCTTGACACGCTGCTTGGTCTTTTTGTGGTGGGTTTTTCTGTCACGGTCGTCTATGTCGTCCAAGTATGACCAAGGCGCAACGTGTCCAAGAAACATGACTTTATTTAGCAAAGTAACCAAAATCCAAAACAAAAGACGACTCAATGAAGTCCACGGTACACAGACCGTAAAGGAACAAAAACCCACAAAACCAAAGAGAAACCACACAGTATAAATATGGCTCCCAATCAGAGATAACGAGCCGACAGCTGACACTCGTTACCTCCGATTGGGAGTCATATGACTAATCACCAAACATAGACATGAACAACTAGAAATACCCAACATAGAAATACACCCAAACAATGAAAATGAACAACCCTGGCTCAATAATCAAAGTCCATGGAGCCAGAGTGTCACAGCCACACACCTCTCATTAGGACTGTGTGTGTTTTCTGGTCTACATCTGTGTGATGTGATCAATCAGTTTATTCCAGTTCAGAATAAAAAATATGTTTTGTATTTTAACAGCAACAGTTCCAAACAAGGCTTTCTTTCAACAATACTTTATACAGTAAGATGTACAGTAGGTCTGATAATTTTTCATCTCTACTGTTACTTAGGGTTGCACTATCAAATAGGCTGTGTGTGTGTTCTGTGTAATGAGTACTCAGGGAGAAAAAGGTATAGATTCACGCGCAGAGTGCGGCAGGTGTTTATTTCGCCTTCGCAGAAGGCAGGAATTGTGGTCACAGGCAGGCAATGGTCATACACAGGAAGGCAAACAGGCAGGTGAAACAAAACTAGGACTGGAGGCTAAAACTGGTTCTCACAAACGAGCTAGGAAAAGGCTTAGTAGAGTCAAAACAAACAATACCTCACAAGGCACAAACAGGATGAACTGAACTAAATATGGAGCTGATGAGACCAGGTGAGTAACTAACACAGGTGAAATCAAGAACACAAAGAAACAGGGCTACGTTCAAGAACACAAGGATGACTAAGAAAATAAATACAGAACCTTACATTCTGTTATTCATCTGTGTAACGTGATCAATAATACACAGCTGTGTCTTCAGTCTGCAGAATCTGTCCTTTTAAAGTTAGTGTGCTGCTGGACGTGTCTCTTGTGATGCTAAACTTGTTATTCAGTTTATAACTGTAATATGAGCTACCATTGTGACAAATGAATCCGATCCACTCCAGTGCTTTTCCTGTAGGTTAGCGAATCACCCCTGTACAGTAGCTGGTCCTGGTTAAAGAATACCCAGATACCTTACAGGAGAGGGTCAGAGGCTGTCCAGGCTGCAGGTTCTTAGAGCCTGGCTGTGTGAGCTCAGTCTGACAGAACACAAATGGTATATTTGTCATATTTGTTGATGTATCAGTCCCCCAAAAAAACTCACAGGATGTAGCTGCCAGCAGCAACAGCAGAGATGCAGGGAACATTGTTTGTGTTGAAGCTGAACTGATGGTAACTATAATATAAGTATGAAAAAATGTATGCACTCAGTAACTGTAAGTCGCTCTGGATAAGAGCGTCTTCTAAATTACTTAAATGTAAAATGTAAAACGTAAATGTAAAATATATATATTCCTCTTTATATACAAGAGAGGAGAGTTGCTTTGCATAGAGTGAAAGAAGATGTTACTTGTATCATAGTGACATGTTATACACAGAATCAGTGTCAGAATGTAATGGCTGGTGTCCTCCAAGGATAAATACTTGGACCATTACTCTTTTTTACTTGATATTAACATTTTATTTAGATTATTACTTACAGATTTTATTCTGTTTGCTGATGATATTTTCAGTGAAGTGACGATGGTTAACTATAGATAGGTAGTATGAACTCTGTATTTACTTGAACATTGACACCTCTTATATCGCAAATAAGATACAACACACCATGTAAAGTAAAATGTACAGAGGAATGATTTCATCATTTAGTTTGTGTATAGAGAGAGAGATGTGATTCACACAGAGAGACTGTTTTAAATAAGGCAGAGAGAGTGAGATGAAAGACTTAAAAAGTTAGAAAGCTATGTGTAATTTGCATAAGAAGGCAGGTACAATATGATAGGGATAGGGAATTTCAGAAAACACTCTGTCAACCATATTGACTTTTGACGCTTCACTTATGGGATGGGACTATAGTATGTTTAGAAAAACAGCCATAGGACTATTTTTTAGCAATCGTAATATTTTACCCTTATCAACAACAAATCGTGTATTCATCAGTGTTAAATTAACTATGGAGTGTTGAATTTATGACCATAGAGTGTTCCATTTATTTTATTTTATTTATTTCACCTTTATTTAACCAGGTAAACCAGTTGAGAACAAGTTCTCATTTACAACTGCGACCTGGCCAAGATAAAGCATAGCAGTGCGATAAAAACAAACACAGAGTTACATATGGGGTAAAACAAAACAAAGTCAAAAATACAACAGAAATACATATAATATACAGTGTGCAAATTTAGCAAGTTATGGAGGTAGGCAATAAAATAGGCTATAGTGCAAAATAATTACAATTAGTATTAACACTGGAATGATAGATGTGCAAGAGATGATGTGCAAATAGAGATACTGGGGTACAAATGAGCAAAATAGATAACAATATAGGGATGAGGTAGTTGGGCGGGCTAATTTCAGATGGGCTGTGTACAGGTGCAGTGATCGGTAAGGTGCTCTGACAACTGATGCTTAAAGTTAGTGAGGGAGATAAGTGTCTCCAGCTTCAGAGATTTTTGCAATTTGTTCCAGTCATTGGCAGCAGAGAACTGGAAGGAATTGCGGCCAAAGGAGGTGTTGGCTTTGGGGATGACCAGTGAGATATACCCGCTGGAGCGCAGACTACGGGTGGGTGTTGCTATGGTGACCAATGAGCTAAGATAAGGCGGGGATTTGCCTAGCAGTGATTTATAGATGGCCTGGAGCCAGTGGGTTTGGCGACGAATATGTAGTGAGGACCAGCCTACAAGAGCGTACAGGTCACAGTGGTGGGTATTATATGGGGCTTTGGAGACAAAACGGATGGCACTGTGATAGACTACATCCAATTTGCTCAGTAGAGTGTTGGAGGCTATTTTGTAAATGACATCGCCGAAGTCAAGGATCGGTAGGATAGTCAGTTTTACGAGGGCATGTTTGGCAGCATGAGTGAAGGAGGCTTTGTTGCGAAATAGGAAACCGATTCTAGATTTAACTTTGGATTGGAGATTCTTAATGTGAGTCTGGAAGGAGAGTTTACAGTCTAACCAGACACCTAGATATTTGTAGTTGTCCACATACTCTAGGTCAGACCCGTCGAGAGTAGTGATTCTAGTCGGGTGGGGCGGGTGCAAGCAGCGTTCGGTTGAAGAGCATGCATTTAGTTTTACTAGTGTTTAAGAGCAGTTGTAGGCTACTGAAGGAGTGTTGTATGGAATTGAAGCTTGTTTGGAGGTTTGTTAACACAGTGTCCAATGAAGGGCCAGATCTATACAAAATGGTGTCGTCTGCGTAGAGGTGGATCTGAGAGTCACCAGCAGCAAGAGCGACGTCATTGATATACACAGAGAAAAGAGTCGGCCCAAGAATCGAACCCTGTGGCACCCCCATAGAGACTGCCATAGGTCCAGACAACAGGCCCTCCGATTTGACACATTGAACTCTATCTGAGAATTGTTGGTAAACCAGGCGAGGCAGTCATTTGAGAAACCAAGGCTATTTAGTCTGCCAATAAGAATGCGGTGGTTGACAGAGTCGAAAGCCTTGGCCAGGTCAATGAAAACGGCTGCACAGTACTGTCTATTATCGATCGCGGTTATAATATCGTTTAGGACCTTGAGCGTAGCTGAAGTGCACCCATGACCAGCTCGAAACCGGATTGCATAGCGGAGAAGGTACGGTGGGATTCGAAATGGTCGGTGATCTGTTTGTTGACTTGGCTTTCAAAAACTTTTGAAAGGCAGGGCAGGATGGATATGGGTCTGTAACAGTTTGGATCTAGAGTGTCACCCCCTTTGAAGAGGGGGATGACCGCGGCAGCTTTCCAATCTCTGGGGATCTCAGACGTTACGAAAGAGAGGTTGAACAGGCTAGTAATAGGGGTTGCGACAATTTCAGCGGCTAGTTTTAGAAAGAAAGGGTCCAGATTGTCTAGCCCAGATGATTTGTAGGGGTCCAGATTTTGCAGCTCTTTTAGAACATCAGCTGTCTGGATTTGTGTGAAGGAGAAGCGGTGGGGGCATGGGCAAGTTGCAGCGGAGGGTGCAGAGCTGGTGGCCGGGGTAGTGGTAGCCAGGTGGAAAGCATGGCCAGCCGTAGCAAAATGCTTGTTGAAATTCTCGATTATTGTAGATTTATCGGTGGTGATGGTGTTTCCTAGCCTCAGTGCAGTGGGCAGCTGGGAGGAAGTGCTCTTATTTTCCATGGACTTTACAGTGTCCCAAAACTTTTTGGAGTTAGTGCTACAGGATGCAAATTTCTGTTTGAAAAAGTTAGCCTTTGCTTTCCTAACTGCTTGTGTATATTGGTTCCTAACTTCCCTGAAAAGTTGCATATCGCGGGGGCTATTTGATGCTAATGCAGTACGCCACAGGATGTTTTTGTGCTGGTCAAGGGCAGTCAAGTCTGAGGAGAACCAGGGGCTATATCTGTTCTTAGTTCTGTATTTTTTGAATGGGGCATGTCTATTTAAGATTGAGAGGAAATTACTTTTAAAGAACAACCAGGCATCCTCTACTGACGGAATGAGATCTATATCCATCCAGGATACCTGGGCCAGGTCAATTAGGAAGGCCTGCTCGCTGAAGTGTTTTTGGGAGCGTTTGACATTTATGAGGGGTGGTCGTTTGACCGCGGACCCGTTACGGACGCAGGCAATAAGGCAGTGATCGCTGAGATCCTGGTTGAAGACAGCGGAGGTGTATTTAGAGGGTAAGTTAGTCAGGATGATATCTATGAGGGTACCCATGTTTACGGATTTAGGGTTGTACCTGGTAGGTTCGTTGATAATTTGTGTGAGATTGAGGGCATCTAGTTTAGATTGTAGGATGGCCGGGGTGTTAAGCATATCCCAATTTAGGTCACCAAGCAGTACGAACTCTGAGGATATATGGGGGGCAATCAATTCACATATGGTGTCCAGGGCACAGCTGGGGGCTGAGGGGGGTCTGTAGCAAGCGGCAACAGTGAGAGATTTATTTCTGGAAAGGTGGATTTTTAGAAGTAGAAGCTCAAACTGTTTGGGCACAGACCTGGATAGTATGATGGAGCTCTGCAGGCTATCTCTACAGTAGATTGCAACTCCACCCCCTTTGGCAGTTCTATCTAAACGGAAAATGTTATAGTTGGGGATGGAAATTTCAGAATTTTTGGTGGCCTTCCTAAGCCAGGATTCAGACACTGCTAGAACATCAGGGTTGGCGGAGTGTGCTAACGCAGTGAATAACTCAAACTTAGGAAGGAGGCTTCTGATATTTATGTGCAGAAAACCAAGACTTTTACGGTTACAGAAGTCAACAAATGATAGCTCCTGGGGAGTAGGAGTGATACTGGGGGCTGCAGGGCCTGGGTTAGCATCTACATCACCAGAGGAACAGAGGAGGACTAGAATAAGGATACGACTAAAGGCTTTAAGAACTGGTCTTCTAGTGCGTTGGGTACATAGAATAAAGGGGGCAGTTCTCCGGGCGTTGTAGAGAAGATTCAGGGCATTATGTACAGAAAAGGATATGGAAGGATATGAGTACAGTTCAGGTAACCCTAAGCGTTGGGTAACAATGAAAGAGATAGCGTCATTGGAGGCATCGATTGAGCCGGTCTCGGCGTGTATGGGGGGTGGAACAAAGGAACTATATGAGGCAGTTTGAGAGGGACTAGGGGTTCTACAGTTAAATTGTATAATAAGAGCTAACCCAAACAGCAATAGGCAAGGCATAATTGACATGGGAGAGAGGCATAAAGCAGTCACAGGTGTTATTAGAGAGAGCTAAGACACAACTGGAAATAGCGATAATGTTTGGGCTAAGACTAAACAGAATAAACAGGACAGGGTACCGTGTAAAGGAACAGTCCAGCAGGCATCAGCTGTGCAGCTGAGTGATCATAAGGTCCAGTGAACAGCAATATGTGAGTCCGAGAGCAGTTCAAATTGGTGCTTCAGCACAGCTAGCAGGGAGCACAGTTGTAGTTTGCGTGTGCTAGCGGGCCGGGCTGGCAGATGGATCTTCGTGGTCGCCGTAACGGGAAGCCTGTTGAAACCACATCAGACTATGTCGTCGGCAAACCAGTCGTGTTGGATCGGCGGGGCTCCGTGTCAACACTAGGTGGTCCCGTCCGGTTGACAGAGAGGTAGATAGCCGGGAGATGGGTGTCACGGTTTACTATGCCAGAACCCAGAAGCAGACAAGGACAAGGTACGTTGAGAGAAAGGTGAGTGTTTATTTAGTAGATTCCGAGTGAGGCTGAATAATCCAGGGAACAGAGCGGGTGGCGTGGATGGGTTGTTGAGGGTGCAGTGGTTGGTCCGGTACTGGCTCGGCAGCCGCCGACCATCAGGCAGAGGTTGGGTGAAGGTTCCGGGTGAGAGACTGCAGACAGAACAAAAACGGAGGTCAGTACACAGCAAGTAACAAGGTGCAAAACAACAAAACTAACTAAGGGCTCAGAGGCTGACACGCTGACAAACATACTGTTCATAGCTAACGATCCGGCAGGAACTGGATGTTCGGCCAGAGCCTAAGAAGGGTGATGATCAGGACCAGGTGTGCAGATTGCTGATGGGATGCAGGTGCGAAAACCAGAGCGCTCCCCGGAGCGTTCCCGACCCCTCGGGAAACTGGAGATTACGAACAGGAAAAACTAGTCACCAGACAGGACCCGACTCAGACAGCCGGGATCGTTACAGTACCCCCCTCCGACGAACGCCACCGGGCGGACTCCCCGGAGCGCCAGGATGGAGGCGGTAGAAGTCACTGATGAGGTCCGCATCAAGGACCTGTCGCCGCGGAATCCAACTCCTCTCCTCAGGGCCATACCCCTCCCAGTCCACGAGATACTGGAAACCCCGTCCCCGCCGTCTGGAATCCATGATGCGACGCACCGTGTAGGCAGGACCACCTCCGATCATCCGAGGAGGAGGAGGAGGAGGCGGAGGAGGCAACAGAGGACTGAGGAAGACAGGCTTGAGGCAGGAGACATGAAAGGTGGGATGGACTCTGAGCGTCCTCGGTAGTTTGAGTCGAACTGCCACTGGATTGATCACCTTCTCCACCACAAACGGACCAATGAACTTCGGTAACAACTTCCTAGACTCAGTCCGTAACGGAAGATCCCGTGTGGCCAACCAAACCCTATCTCCGATGGTATAGGTGGGAGCGGGGATCCGCGACGATTCGCCTGGAGCTGATACCGGTCCGAAACTCTAAGGAGTGCCCTTCTGGCCCGATGCCAGGTCCGGTGGCAACGACGAATATGGGCCTGAACAGAAGGCACTGAGAGCTCCTTCTCCTGAGAAGGAAACAGGGAGGTTGGTAGCCATACAGGCACTGGAAGGGAGACATCCCAGTGGCAGATGTAGGAAGAGTATTGTGGGCATACTCAACCCAAGGCAACTGAGAGACCCAGGAGGTGGGGTTGGAAGAGACCAGACAGCGTAGCGTGGATTCCATCTTCTGGTTGGCTCTCTCCGCCTGACCATTGGATTGGGGGTGAAAACCAGATGTGAGACTGACTGTAGCTCCAATGGCCAAACAGAAGGACTTCCAGACAGCAGAGGTAAACTGAGGGCCACGGTCGGAAACGATATCACTGGGCAAACCGTGGACCCTGAAAACCTCCCTAACCAGGATCTCGGACGTCTCCGAGGCAGAGGGAAGCTTGGCAATTGGCACAAAGTGAGCCGAACTTGCTGAATCTGTCCACGATAGTCAGAACGACCGTGTTCCCCTCAGACGCGGGCAACCCAGTGACGAAGTCCAGGGCCAGATGCGACCATGGTCGCCGGGGAATAGGAAGGGGGTGAAGTAGTCCAGAGCTGGGCCGATTGGTACTCTTATTCTGCGCACACACTGGACAGGCAGCAACAAACCCCCGAGTATCCTCGGCCATGGCAGGCCACCAAAAACGTCTGCGAAGAAACGCCATTGTCCGAGCCACGCCAGGGTGACAAGCCATCTTGCTGGCGTGGGACCATTTGAGGACAGCCGGACGAACCGACTCAGGCACAAACAACCGACCGGGTGGACCGTTACCGGGACCGGGCTGAGTCCGAAGGGCCGCCAGCACCTCCTCTCAATCTTCCACATAACTGCTCCCACGACGCAGTTCCGGGGGAGAATTGTCTCGGTCTTGGACCCACTCTCCTCCGTCTTGGAGAACATCCGGGACAAGGCGTCCGCCTTGCCGTTCTTAGATCCAGGTCGGAACGTCAGGGCAAACTTGAATCGTCCGAAAAACAACGCCCACCTGGCCTGACGGGAGTTGAGACGCGTTAGCCGATTGCACGTAAGCAAGATTCTTGTGGTCAGTCCAGACAATAAACGGTTGCTCCGCCCCCTCCAACCAGTGGCGCCACTCCTCCAAGGCAAGTTTCACCGCGAGAAGCTCCCGGTTACCCACATCGTAATTCCTCTCCGCAGGCGAAAGGCGACGAGAGTAGTAGGCGCAGGGATGGAGTTTACTGTCCGTGGAGCATCGCTGCGACAGGATGGCGCCAACTCCCACATCAGACGCGTCCACTTCAACGACGAACTGACGGGCCGTGTCCGGTTGAGAGAGAATCGGTGCGTTGGTGAATCGCCTCTTCAAATCCAGAAACGCTCGATCCGCCTCCGGATTCCACTTGAAGGTCCTGATACTGGAAGTCAAGGCAGTTAACGGAGCGGCCACACGGCTGTAATCCCGGATGAATCTGCGGTAGAAATTCGCAAACCCCAAAAATCTCTGGAGCTGCAATCTCGTACCGGGCTGGGCCCACTCCAGAACCGCTCTAACCTTCTCCTGGTCCATCCTAATCTCTCCCCTGGAGATGATGTACCCGAGAAAGGATGTCGTGTGGGCGTGAAACTCGCACTTCTCGGCCTTCACGAACAGGCGATTCTCCAACAATCGCTGCAGAACCTGCCGGACATGCTGGACGTGGTCGGAAGGTTCCTTCGAGAAGATCAGAATGTCATCCAGGTAAACAAACACAAAGAGACCGATCATATCTCTCAGGACGTCGTTCACCATACTCTGGAATACCGCTGGAGCATTGGTCAGTCCAAACGGCATCACCTGATACTCGAGTGACCCATCGGTGTATTGAAACCCGTCAACCACTCGTCCCCCTCTCTGATCCGGACCAGGTGATACGCATTGCGTAGGTCTAGCTTGGTGAACACCGTAGCACCCTGTAAGGAGTCGAAGGCAGAACTCATCAAGGGCAGGGGATACTTGTTCTTGACCGTGATGTCATTCAACCCCCCGATAATCAATACACGGTCAAGAGAGCCATCCTTCTTACCCACAAAGAAGAATCCTGCCCCCAGGGGTGATGACGAGGGACGAACGAGACCAGCAGCTAGGGACTCCTTGATGTAGGTCTCCAACGCCTCACGTTCAGGTCGGGAGATACTGTATAACCTTCCCTTGGGGTAGACAGCTCCAGGGACCAGGTTGATGGCACAATCATATGGTCGGGTGGGGAGGGAGTGACAGAGCCTTCTGCTTACTGAAAACTTCCCCCAAATCGTGATATGTCTCGGGAACCAGGGACAAATCTGGGGGTTTAGCCTCAATCACCTGACTGGGAACCGAATGGGGGCAGGCAGTCTTGAGACAGTTAGCATGACAATCAAGGCTCCAACTCGTTACCTTGCCCGTCACCCAATCGAACGTGGGATTGTGTTCCTTCAGCCAGGGGTATCCAAGGACCAGAGGAACATGGGAAGACGGCAGAATGAAGAATGAAATCATCTCAGAATGATTCCCCGACAACCGCATCTTAACCGGTTCAGTCCTCATCGTGATACGTGCCAGACTACTGCCGTTCAGAGTGGTCGCTTCAATGGCTTCCGGCAATTGCTCCTTGGAAAGCCCCAGCTGTTCCACCAACTCGGCATCAAGAAAGCTTCCATCGGCACCTGAATCGATAAAAGCGTTAAGCGCTAAGCTCTGATTCCTGTTCACAAGGGTAGCCGGGAAACGGGGTCTGACAGAGGTACTGAGAGGTTGAAACTGGCTCGCTAAAAGTCCTCCCAACTTTAGCGAGCCGGGCAGTTTGACGACCGCCGGGAACAAGTGGAGATGTAATGTCCCGAGCTACCACAGTAGAGGCAGCAGTTGGTCTTACGTCTATGTTGACGCTCCTCCTTGGTTAACCCGTGCCGCCCCACTTGCATGGGTTCAGAATCGGGAGAGAGGACCTCTCCACTAATCCATTGTGGTGGAGAATGATCGACGTGTTCTGGTCCACCACCCGACCCGACTGGGAACTGAGAAGCTGATCGATTGGACGGACCCCATTGCTTCTCCCTCCTTCGCTCTCGGACTCGATTATCCACCCGAATAGACAAGGCTACCAAGCTGTCCAGGTCACTAGGCTCCGGATAGGAGATCAACTCATCCTTGAGCTGCTCCGACAGACCCTGGTAAAAGGCCGCTTGCAGCGACTCCTCGTTCCACCCACTCTCCACAGCCAACGTCTTGAACTCGATCACGAAGTCGGCCCACGCTGCGAGTTCCTTGGCGAAGCGAAAACAGGCGCCTAGCTGCGTCCCTCCCTCGGACGGAATGGTCGAAGAGCTTCCTCATCTCGGCCGTGAACCCCTGGTATGAAGCCATGCAGGAATCCTGTCGTTCCCAAACGGCTGAAGCCCACTCCAGCGCTCGACCACGCAGCAACTCAATCACAAAGGCTATCCTAGCCTTGTCTGTGGCATAAGAGTAGGGCTGTAGATCGAACACTAATCCACACTGCATAAGGAAGGAACGGCATCTTCCCAGCTCCCCTCATATTTATCCGCGCGGAACCTTGGGCTCACGGATGGACACAGCTTCAGAAGCGGCAGGCGAGATGGGTGAAACCGGTAGTGGATCCTCCACCGGACACTTACGTTGGTTCTGGACCTCCGCCAGACCGGTAGACAGGTTCCGAACTGACAACGCGATCTCCTGTAGTACCGTGCTATGATGGCCCAACATCTTCTCCTGCTGGGTAATAGCATGGCGAACGGAGTCCAGGTCCGCTGGGTTCATTTCTGGCCGGATCGTTCTGTCACGGTTTACTATGCCAGAACCCAGAAGCAGACAAGGACAAGGTACGTTGAGAGAAAGGTGAGTGTTTATTTAGTAGATTCCGAGTGAGGCTGAATAATCCAGGGAACAGAGCGGGTGGCGTGGATGGGTTGTTGAGGGTGCAGTGGTTGGTCCGGTACTGGCTCGGCAGCCGCCGACCATCAGGCAGAGGTTGGGTGAAGGTTCCGGGTGAGAGACTGCAGACAGAACAAAAACGGAGGTCAGTACACAGCAAGTAACAAGGTGCAAAACAACAAAACTAACTAAGGGCTCAGAGGCTGACACGCTGACAAACATACTGTTCATAGCTAACGATCCGGCAGGAACTGGATGTTCGGCCAGAGCCTAAGAAGGGTGATGATCAGGACCAGGTGTGCAGATTGCTGATGGGATGCAGGTGCGGAAAACCAGAGCGCTCCCGGAGCGTTCCCGACCCCTCGGGAAACTGGAGATTACGAACAGGAAAAACTAGTCACCAGACAGGACCCGACTCAGACAGCCGGGATCGTTACAATGGGAGATGGGCCTAGCTCAGGATGATTAGCCAGACCTCAACGTCCATTTTGTAGCAGCTAGCTGGTAGCGATGAATCCGGAGTTAAAGGTCCAGTGATTCAGTGATTCCGGTGGAAAAACTGATATGTTCTGGGTCGATAACGCGCTGTGCAGACTGGCCGAATAATAGTCCAGACTAGAGCTGGCTGGTAGGTGGTGCAGGCCACGGACAATGGTGAAAAACCGCTAACGGTAGCTGATAGCAAGTAGCTAGTTAGCTGGCTACTCCCGTCCGGTAGACCTAGAGGTAGATAGCCGGGATATGAGCCTGACTCTAGGCTAGCTCGAGGCTAACTGGTGCTTGAATCGGGGGCAGTGGTGATTAGCCAAACAGCAACATCCATTCGGTTGCGGCTAGCTAGTTGCGATCCGGTGATTAATGTCCAGTGATTAAATTATTCCGGCAGAAAATCCAATGTTCTGGGTGAAATAGCAACTGTGGCTAATAGCAAGTAGCTAGTTAGCTGGCTAGCTAGTTTCAACTGGAGATTCTAGATAAAAGGTAAGTCAATAATAGAATCCGTTCCACATTGAGTGAGGCGGGTTGCAGGAAAGTATATTTTGTAGAAGGATGAAAAGTCTGATAGGAAAATATGTACGAAAAATACACAAAAAAACAGGGTATTTACAGGCTATTTACAGACACACGACAAAAACAGGACTGCACTAGTACGCCATCTTGGAAATAGTTTTGAAAACAACACTGCAACTTTTAAACTGAAAAAAAATCTACACCCAATTTATTGTGTCTTTTTGAATATTGAATTTCACTGATAGTGTTTTTGAACATTTTACTCTTAAAACTGTCATCCTACCATACTCTGTTGTTCTTACAGTAATCTGTGTGTTAGCATTTTGTTTTTCTACAGGTCTTCCATTGAGCTGTTGCACTGTGCCTCTAGTTTTTGCACAATAATAAACAGCTCTGTTCTCAGCCTGCAGACTGGTGATGTCTAAGTACAGTACATTACTACTGTCTCTGGAGATGGTGAATCTGCTCTTAAAAGAGGCTCCAGAGTTGATGGATCCACTACCCCAGATGATCCCAATCCACTCCAGTATTTTCCCTGGCTGATGTCGTATCCAACCTGTACCATAGTCTGTCAGGGCATAGCCAAAGACTTGGCAAGATAGTTTCACTGACTGTCCAGGAGGTTTGAGTTGTGCATGGGAGGATGTCAAACTAATGCTGTGTATATCTGAATAAGAGCAGGGAGAAGAGAGAGATGAGAGGCATTCATCAAAAACAATGTCACAATAGCAGAACAACTGACTAACACAATGGCAAAACAACTGACTAACACAATAGCAAAACAACTAACACAATAGCAAAACAACTGACTAACACAATGGGAAAACAACTGACTAAAACACTGGCAAATCAACTGACAAACACAATGTTTGATGTCCTCTATTCAAAGAGACTAAAATCCCCCACTTACATTGCAGGAATGCCAGGAGGAGTAGGGGTGTAAGAAACATGTTTCTCTGTTGGATCTCTGGCAGTGTCTGTCTGGTTACTAACAAACAGGGTGGTTGCAGTGATGAAAGTTGTGTCAGAACAGGGCATTGATAAAGCAGAGGGAGGGGGTTTATTTGCATACTCTCCATCCTATAAAGAAGGTGTCTGATACATCACTGGATGCATTATGTATGCATAATATATCATAATATATGCACATACTGTACATACAGTGCATTCGGAAAGTATTCAGACCCCTTGCCTTTTTCCACATTTTGTTATGTTACAGCCTTATTCTAAAATTGTAAACTGTCCCCATACAGACACTCACAGACAACAGCTGCCAGCAGCAGCAGCAGAGATGCAGTGAACATGGTTTGTGTTGAAGCTGAACTGGTAGGAGCTGCTCTTCTCTACTCTCCAGGACTCAGAGGGACGTACTAGGACAGACATATAGAGCTTGTTTATATAAGGGAGAGGGACAGGGAGAGAGAGAGGTAAGATTACATTTGCATAATGAAGATAATCATGTATAAAAGGACTGGGAATATCAGTGCAAATGGGGGGAAATTATATGATAATGTGTCCGTTTCTAACACTACACTTATGGTAGATGAAACTCTAGAATGGTTAAACATTGTTTTCTTATTACTGGTAATACTATTCTGTATGAATCAAGTTATTCTTGTAAAAACAAATGTATGGCAGTGCTTGTGAACATTTAGCTATTAAAACATTTATTGGAATGTTATTTTTTTAAGTAAGGGGGATTATAAATGATGCTAACAATTAAATTGATTGAACCCAAAATCTATCTGCAATATTAAGCTAAGCTCCCCTCCCTCAAAAAAATGAAAAATGAAAAAGAAATTAGGTTGTCTGTGCTGAATGGGGGAAGTGGTTTTTGTATGGCTTCTCCCATTAGATTAACCACTGTGACTCTCTAGCACAGTAATACACTGCTGTGTCCTCACTCTTTAGACTGTTCATCTTTAGGTACAGCTTACTAATGGAGTCATCTCTGGAGATAGTGAATCTACCCTGGACTGACTGGGAGTAAGAGATGGGACTACTAGATGTGCCTATATAAGCAACCCACTCTAGTCCTTTCCCAGGATCCTGTCTGATCCAAGCCATGTAGTAGCTACTGAATGTGAACCCAGAGGCTATACAGGTCAGTTGGTAGGATTCTTCAGGCTTTTGAACTACTGGTCCAGACTCAGTCAATGTCTGACCATGAACACCTGTTGAAAGAAATCAATCTAAAACTTAATTAGTCAATTTATTCACCATAAACCTTTTAAAAAAATAGACACACAGGATGCAGCTATCAACAGTAGCAGCAGAGATGCAGGGAACATGGTTTGTGTTGAAGCTGCTCTACTCTGCAGGACTCAGAGGGACGTACTAGGACTCTCAGATACAGAGAGGTGTTTATATAAGGAGGAGGGAGAGGGAGAAAAAGGAAGTGGGGCTAGGTGAAAGAGGATATATACTGTATAATTATATAATGGGAAAATCAGTGACCTTGTTTTAAAGGTACAAATTGAACATATTTGAAACTGAAATGTGGTTACCATGATGACATAATCCTGTGGTTGAAATGATAACTTCCAATGTATTTTCCATGTAGATTCCACATCACAATACATTGACAAATTAAATTGAAACAATGTTGATGTAACCAGTATGTGCCTGGTGGATAAGTCATTTTCTCCGACATCTGCAATACATCACTGTTGTGTGTTGTTTTTAAATGTGTTACAGCACTTTTTCAACGATACATTGGTCTTACTATGCTCTGAGTGCAGGTGCATCCTGGGGTAGAGGTCATGCTTGGGTAGTTTTGAATTAGTGTGCCTAGCACTCATTTTGATAGACACACCTGATAAAAATACATTCTTAAACTCTCTCCCCTATAAGCAGTTATAATCAAGACATACTAAAGTATTTAGGGGGAGGTGCCCAGGACAGCAATGAGAAACCACATAGAGCAATTTGCTATTTTGGAGAAGGACTCATTGTTCAATGCAATTCTTAAAAAGTGTGTTATATTTATTACCAACACAAACCATGAATATGGTCTGTCCAAAAAATTGTGTGTGATGAGTAGCCTGGTGGACCACGGCCTCCCGAATGGCGCAGCGGTCTAAGGCACTGCGTTGCAGACCCGGGTTCAATCCCAGGCTGTGTTGCAGCGGGCCGCGACGCACAATTGGCCAGCGTCGTCCCGGGTTAGGAAGGGTTTGGCTGGCCGGGGTGTCCTTGTCCCATCGCGCTCTAGCGACTCCTTGTGGCATGCCGGTCGCATACACACTGACTTCGGTCGCCAGTTGTACGGTGTTTCCTCCGACACGTTGGTGCAGCTGGCTTCCGGGTTAAGCGAGAAGTGCGGCTTGGCAGGGTCGTGTTTCGGAGGACGCATGGCTCTACACCTTCACTTCTCCCGAGTCCGTACAGGAGTTGCAGCAGTGGGACAAGACTGTAACTACCAATTGGATATCACGAAATTGGGGAGAAAAAGGGGTAAAAACTAAAACAAAAAGAGTGTTGGTCCAATAACCGAAAGGTTGCTGGTTCAAATCCCCGAGCTGAATAAGTGAAAAGTCTGTTAATGTGCCCTTGAGCAAGGCACTTAACACTAGTCGCTTTGGATAAGAGTGTCTGCAAAAATGTAGGTGATTGGCTGAAAATAATATAATTAATACAACTGTTGTCAAGGTCTATAAAATTAATTCAATTGTCTGATTTCTTTATCCATCTCACCATCAAATCAAATGGAAATTGTTTTCATCAGTGGAGGCTCCTCAGAGGAGGAAGGGGAGGACCATACTCCTCAGTGAATTTTGTAAAAATAAAAATAGGCTTTGTATTGAAGTCAATGTACCCAGGGGAGGACAGAAGCTAGCTGTTCTCCGGCTACACCATGGTGCTACCCTACCCAGTGTTGCTGAGACTAGTGTAGACCATTGCAAAACAGTCTGTTTTAATCAATTATTTGGTGACATGTGACTATATTTAGTATAGTTTTATCTTAAAAGATAACTGTTTTAATGTTTCACTATTTTAACTTTTATTAAATTCACTGAGGAGGATCGTCCTCCCTTTCTCCTCTGAGGAGACTCCACTGGCACAGACGTCAATTCAACGTCTATTCCATGTTGGTTCATCGTAATTTCAAAGTTATTTCAACCAGTGTGTGCACAGTGCGTATTCTTTTAAACACAGATTTATGGCGGTGCTTGTGAACATTTTACTATTAAAGCATTTTTTAAAATGAGGTTGTCTGTGCTGAATGGGGAAGTGTTTTTTTATTGCTTCTTCCATTAGTTTTACCACAATGACTCTCTAGCACAGTAATACACTGCTGTGTCCTCACTCTTCAGGCTGTTCATCTGTAGGTACAGCTTGCTGCTGGAGTCGTCTCTGGAGATGTTGAATCTACCCTGGGCTGACTGAGAGTTTGAGAGGTTGGACTACTACACTGAACACAAATATAAACCCAAAATGAAACTATTTCAAAGAGTTACAGTTCATATAAGCAAATCAGTCAATTGAAAGAAATGCATTAGGAAGATTTCACATGACTGGGAATACAGTATGCATCTGTTGGTCACAGATACCTTAAAAAAAAGTAGGTGCGTGGATCAGAAAAACAGTCAGTATCTGGTGTGACCACCATTTACCTCATGCAGCGCGACACATCTCCTTCACATAGAGTTGATCAGGCTGTTGATTGTGGGTTGTGGAATGTTGTCCAACTCCTTTTCAATGCCTGTGCGAAGTTGATGGATATTGGCGGGAACTGGAACAAACTGTCGTACACGTAGATCCAGAGCATCCCATATGTGCTCAATGGGTGACATGTCTGGTGAGTATGCAGGCCATGGAAGAACTGGGACATTTTCAGCTTCCAAGAATTGTGTACAGATCCTTGCGACATGGGGCTGTGCATTATCATGCTGAAACATGAGGTAACATGTTATTTGTCAAAGCTGAACTGGTGGGGGCTGCTCTTCTCTGCTCTTCAGGACTCAGAGGGACGTACTATCTCAAGGCCATCAGACTGTTAAACAGCAATCACTAGCACATTAGAGGCTGCTGCCTATAGACATAGACTAGAAATCACTAGCCACTTTAATAATGTTTACATATCTGCATTACTCATCTGATATGTATATACTGTATTCTATGCTATTCTACTGTATCTTAGTCCATGCCGCTCTAACATCGCTCGTCCATATATGTATTCTTAATTCATTCCATACTTAGATTTGTGTGTATTGGGTATATGTTGTGAAATTGTTAGATATTACTTGTTAGATATTACTGCACTGTCGGAGCTAGAAGCACAAGCATTTCGCTACACCCACAATAACATCTGCTAAACACGTGTATGTGACCAATACAATTTAATTTTGATTTGATTTGATAAGACACTGTTAGATTCTAAATAAACAGAGTAAAAACTCATGGACGACTAAGAACAGCTCAAACCAAGTTTATTCACCCAATGGGTCAAACAGCTGCAAGACAAAGACATGTTCCCACCAGCACAAGTATATATACCCCACTTTAGGTGGTCTCCTCCTTTTTTCTACACATTACATCTTTGTTGCTAGGCAGGAAGTTAAGTGATGTGGGTAATAAACTATGCCTTTCATTCCCTTCATGTGACCTAACCTGACCTTGGCCCCCATCCCACACCAATCCACCCTTATACATTCATTTACATTTTAGTCATTTAGCAGACACTCTTATCCAGAGCGACTTACATGAGCAATTAGGGTTAAGTGCCTTGCTCAAGGGCACATCAACAGATTATTCACCTAGTCGGCTCGGGATTAGAACCAGCGACCTTTCGGTTACTGGCACAACGCTCTTAACGACTAAGCTACCTGCCGCTTCGACATTCCTACTACATATAACCATTAACTTCTGGTGTAGCAAGTATTTCAAATTACAACCCAACAACTGAAACCAGACTGTGGCCCTTCTCCCTATCCATAGGCTACCTGATGTCTAACAATAACATGATCTGACAGAATGTAAATGTTCTGCATTCCCCTCTCTCCCTCTGTAACATGAATAAGGATATTCATATTTCCAGTTTAGAAGTCAGAACCCATCAGTCCCCCCTTTTGAACAATAACTCCATACTGTTCAACATTATATAAACTTGGAAATTACTTATAAAACATGATTAACATTCGCAGTTCAGACTTATGGCCTCTGTTCTATAATCACACTATGTACACTCCTATTTCCATCTCTCGTCGGACAACTGAGAATGACATTTCAGCTGGAGCTTTTGACTTTCTATATTTCCTCATTTTGGTTCCTATGAGAGTGATAGCACAAGACTTGAAAAGCAAAAAGAAACACAAAACATAAGAAGTCTTAATAATGTGTTAAGCTATGCATAATTATATATGCAAAGAAAAACCAAAGTTTGATAACATGACGATTTCCACTCTCTCTTCGCCTGACTCTATGCCTTCGGGATACTTTTTCTGCTCGGTTCCACACAAATGAAGGCCCTAAAAAACCTCCTCATGCTTTCACCCAGACTTCCCCCTGTCAGGCCACAGGCTCCAAGAGGTGTTCCCAATCCATGATAATCCTTCCATCTAACCCATAACACGTTAGTCACTACTAAAACATACTCAAGTCATTTAGTCAATTTCCAACAATCCCTCCTCTGGAACAATGATCACTCTCATGTTCCACGACACCTAGAAAACATAGTGACTTGAACACGGAAGAGAGAAAATACATGTTTAATAATTTCACACCACCCTTGAAGTGAATAAGACTGGGGAAAGAACCGTCCATCCGTTCTATGCCAATGGAATGCTAGTCTCCTTCAGCCTCATCCTCGGGTGTCAAAACAAGACACAGACTATGAGTCTTGTACGTAATTAATTATAGTGTATCCTCCAGCAAGCCATATGTATTGATGCACTTTAACATTAGGATTCTTGTTACATGATAAAACGAAACCCTACTCTCATGGTTAGCCCAAGCTATCATCTAGTGGGTTCTCTAATAACCTCCCTCTCGTAGGAGACGAGAAGATAAGGTTTCCTGGGAGGAAACCCTCCCTAGACTCAATAGATTCGAGCAGTGCACCCTCCCCCCTTACTTTGTGCACCCTCCTGTAGCTCAGTTGCTATAGCATGGCGCTTGCAACGCCAGGGTTGTTGGTTAGATTCCCACGAGGGGCCAGTATGAAAAATCAGTATGTACTCACTAACTGTAAGTTGCTCTGGATAAGAGTGTCTGCTAAATGACTAAAATGTGCTCTCCTCACAGCTTAGGGTAGTGCTCTTTATCTCCTTTACGAAACACTTGATACATTATCCAAACCAAATTTACAATGGCAGTCCTTAGTGCTTCACATTGAGTCTATCACTCGAATTCGAGACTCTCAACTTACACTTTTAGAATGTACTTTTACAAACAGGGAAAATATATAAACAATATGTACTACTTATATTACAGATATTATATTGTCTCATTACGGCCCCTGTTTGTCCCTGATTTACTGTAGCGCAGTGGCATGTTAATGACAGATCGGTATCTCAATGCATTTTAACCTAAATTACCATGAATTTCCTAGTGTGTGAGACCGCCACAATCAACCTGATACCCCAAATAAACAGCTTTAGGGCAACCTAAATCACAGTTGACCACCCCCCTTCTTCCCGGCACTCATCTTCTGGCGTATCTGCATGTTCTTCTTCAGATAGCGTTACAGTTCATCTTCCCAACGGCACGTATGTAACCCATGCCTGTTACAACTGATGCCCGTGATAATGTCCCGATTTCAATATCTGGGGAATAATCTGATTTTCCAGAGTCCACGAATCTCTCACCTGAGCCGCCACCACCATTCTGTAAGAGTCCATTCTGTCTGGTCCATTTTCCCACCAGTGCACCAGCAGCATGAGAGGAGTTTGAACGTGATCTCTCTCCATGCTAACCCCACATGCACGGTCTCAGGACTCATGCCGCGCTCCTACCACTCATACACAGGTTGCTAGCTCGGACTCAGGTCTCAGATAGGAGTGGTGAAAGACAAGGTTGTAGTGAACGCCTTTGACGCTATTTCTTCAGCAGTTTAGGGGGGGGTTGAGGTTCACACTGTTATTGGTCAAATTATCCCTTCCATGCATCAAGACACCATCTGTGTTCACCTTCGCCATAACTCGAGAGAGAGGACACAGCAAAACAACAGTTTAAGACATTTCTGATTCTGTAAATCCAGACCATCTATTCACCGTATGACAAACTATTACATTCCCAATTTTCTTAATACCAAAATCTCTAAGACAAATGTCCAAGAGCATAACAACACACTGTTGAAACCATTTTCCGAATTGGCTTATACTCCCTTATCATACTGGCAACCTCACCGCAGAGTTACAGGGTCAGAGAGTTAAAGCGCTAACTCTTAGGGAGAAATTCCGACAGTACAGCAGAGCCAATCTGGTGAGATTTGTATCGAAACAAAGACAAAAACAAGAACTAAAACAACAACAGCAATTCACATATATCACTCATGGTGGGGGAAACCTCAATCCATTTGGAGTAACTGTCAACCATTATCAACATATATTTTCCTTTTATATGCATACTGAATAAAATCAATTTGCATATTTACCAAAGGGCCAGGGCCCCAGGGAACTGGTAATTTCCCCTTTGGATATATGACTCACATCGTGATTCATGCGTATAAAAAAACAAAAACAACACTGCCTGTTAAATAAAAAATAAACAAATTAGAATAACAAATAGAATTAGAATTACACCCCTTGATAACTCCATAAGGAAATAATTGTATCCCATAAGGTAATGGTAAAATAGACTAGAAACTGGTGTCCCTCATTCATATTATACTTAAATATCACCTAATGTCTCTATCATTTCTAGTGAGGTTGATCAGGCCTCACCAGAAAATCAGGACAAAGGTCATTCAACACCATTAAGTATTTTCTTTCCCTTTTCTTTCACTGTTCTTCAGAAACCATTTAAAAACATTAAACACATTTCATCATTCAGCGTTCCTAGTTTATAACCAAATAAAAAAGATCCCACACAATAAATGAAACACGGTATTAACACCACTAACAACTATTCATAACCGGTGAGTTGTGTGTGCCTGTTGGTGTGTGTGGTAAAATGTAGGGCAAAAGACACAAATGGCCAGGCCTTACTTATCTAGGATCTCCCTTTACGGCCGGCTCCGGATACCTTTATACTTTATAAAACTGCAGAATTTCACTAACTGCTCTCCCAAGACAACAGCCTCTGGAAACATTTAAAGAGAGAGATAATGACATTCCATCCTCTCCTGGAAGAGACAGTGTACTTTACATTAGTATTCACTATGCTACATCTTAATCAGCAACCCAAATATTGGAATTACAAACAAAACATGATAATGATAAGTCCACTGTCCTCCCTTCAATCATTAGTCGTTTGTTTTAATCCATCACAACGTTTATGTACCCTTTATTCAGCATGTACTACCCTTAGACACGGCGCCATTTCTCTCACCACTGAGTCTAACGATTTACTCCCATATATGACTGGTCTCTCTTTTCTCCATGATTTTCCTTATCCACCGCACCATAATGCCCTTCATGTCCATGACAAAAATGTTAAAAGGTCATTTTAAGTTTGTTAACCCCAATGCTGTCGCTTGAAAGAGTTGCTTCTTTCAAAACTCAACTAACAATTACTCACAATATTAACAGCAATCTAATTTCTCGTGACCCCTCCTCCCTTTCGTCAATTCTATAAATCTATGTCAGAATAAGACAAAATAAAATGTACATCTATTTCATCCCAATGAAAATGTTGGTCAACCATCCCCGCAAAAGCCGTTTTGATAACAGGTTTCAAACCTGCCATCAAAGCAGACGTACACATTCTATCAGTGTACTCACGTACCCCCTAATTTTGACACTGAGTACATTTACTAATTTGTTAAACAAAATATTTCCAATAGCTGTCACAAATATTTAAATTTGTTCCTGAGAAGTCGCTGGGTCACATGCCTCACAAGAGGACGACCAGGCGGGAGTACGACTAATGTGCCAATATTGCTCTCGGCAATATTGGCACATAACGTACAACATTAGCATCTTTAATTATGCTGCGCATTTCACCAATACTCAGCGGTTGGTGTTGAATTTGGAATCGTGTTATATTTTGGCCATCAGCAGGAATTGGATTCCCTCCCTCTGTGAGTTTCTGCCCGGGATAATAATTAATCGCAACTGCATGAGTACTAACCGGGTGCACCTCTCTATGGTTTCCCGAAATCCCTTGGATCTATGATTCAGTACGAAACTGCTTTAGTCTGGAATTGTGATACATGCCTCTGCTGCCTCTCTATACCCGTAAAGCTCTTTTTTCCTCTATATGAGAGGAATTATCTGTTTAGCCTGGGAAACATGATATCCCGGGGTGAATGGTGGGGAAGTGGCGGGATTATATACCCCCACCCCCCAGAGGTGCTCTGATTCTGCTGGAGGACAGCCTTAAGTTGTTGGACTTTATTTAGATTATTTTACAGAGCCCTCACGAGGTCCTGGTTCTTTTCATGTAATTCATGAGCCCACCCATCTGCTATTTCTAATTGTTTTATTAGTTGCCTCATACTTGTCAGTCGCCTGGACAAGATGACTCTGTATTTATTTAATTTCAGCTTAATTGGTTATACTCTTTTTTGTTGATAAACGCCGACATCAAAACGCTTGTATATTGAGTTTGCGATTTCTCACTGATGTCATTGTGCCAGACCACAACAGCATCTCTGAGTTCTTTATTTGATTGGAATTTTCCGTCAGCACGGAAATGCTGACCAATTTTATCCAGTTTGCTGAAGTTTTCCCCTATCTGAGCCGAATTGGTAGAATTCTTGTGCGCTACTTTTAGCACATCCATTACTTTATTCAACTTTTCTTCTTCCTCTAGCTCCCTTTACAGGAAGAATCAGGGCCGTCGGCCATTTCAATAGTTATTATTCCGACGCTTCTCTCGACTGTGTCCAGAGAGTTTAGATTTCTTCACCCACTGCTGTAATACTCGGCAATTTTAATATATATATATATATATATATATATATATATATATATATATATATATATATATATATTTTTTAATAGTTATCCCACTTCCCAGAGATATAGTTACGGTTTCAGTACCTAATAATTTGGTCACTGGACCTGATACCTTGTATTAGAAACAATACTGAAGCTTCTGCCAATTTACTACTGGAGAATACGGGTGACCTAATGTCTTATACCAGTGGTACGCCTCAAATATCACTGTTGTTAACAACACACATTACCAAAATGATCCACAGTTGTCTTCCTATTTCCACATAATCTGTCATGGTTCCCCACCCCCAATAGGGCATAACCCAACCTCTCTCTTTATCGCTTCTGCTAATACACTCAAATCATGTTCAAACAATGTTTGAATATCTTTGTAATTTTCTAACCATGGATGAGGCTCTTCTCCAAAACATATTTGCAACCTTTTATACTAGTACACACGCCTGACAATTTATCCATCCACACACACTCTACTGCCTCACAGCAACCGCGGCTGGGCTTTCACCCTCCTTACGGGTCTGGCCGATAAACCGCTACACGAGGGATTTACCCTCCACAGGACCACCCTGTTCAGGACTTACCCTCTCGGGATTTACCCTCCACAGGGACTACCCTGTTCGGGACTGACCCTTTATCTACGACTGGTCGTAAAACAATGGGACTTCTGAATAAGCTCAGGCTTTCTAGGTCCGTATTCTATTATTGTTCAGCCTACAATTCTCATCTCCCCAAGATGTCAGAATGAGTGGTAACAGGTGTAGGAACTGTGCCTGCCTTGTTTTTGGTGCCAGCTCCTGTTTCACTGATTCGGACACTGTAGTTTGACTGTAAATCATGGTGAACCCTGCTCACAGCGCCAACTATTAGATTCTAAATAAACAAAGTAAAAACTCACGGACGACTAAGAAAAGCTCATACCAAGTTTATTCACCCAATGGGTCAAACAGCTGCAAGACAAAGACATGTTCCCACCAGCACAAGTATATATACCCCACTTTAGGTGGAGTCTCCTCCTTTTCTCTAAACATGACATCTTTGTTGCTAGGCAGGAAGTTAAGTGATGTGGGTAATAAACTGTTCCTTCCCCTTCATGTGACCTAACCTGACTGGGAATATCAGTGCAAAATGGGGGGAAATTATGCGATAATATGGCAGTTTTTCTCGCTACACTAATTGGAGATGAAACTGTAAAATGGTTAAACTTTGTTTTCTTATAATTATTAATCCTATACTGTAAGTGTGACAGGTTAAAGGACATATTCATAGGCTGTTATACACTAAAACGTATTAGTAAGTTCATGGTATGTAAGGATCTTAAAATATCTAAGGTTAAAAAGATCATGCATTCAGTACTAGTTCATAGAGATTGATAAAATTCATAATTGTGTTAAAATCCGTCAAGTGTATAAAGGGTAAATATTGTAAGAGGAATGTGTAAACGTTAGATTGACTACTTTATTTTGTGGTGCCTAATTTAAGGGTAAAAGTGTTAATCTGTGATCTACTAAATGCTCTTAATCTATGAGCCTGAGATCGATTGCTCTGGTCTCCACCCAACTTTATGGGGAAATCGCGGTCTTTTTTCTCATTATACTAAAGTTTTCAGTGAGGAAACATAACTGCATCACTCTCGTGATTATTTCTCCCATTTTTCAGGTACGTTATTGATATAAAACGATTTAATTTGAATGTAATAACTTGCTAACATGTCAAGAGAGTTTAAGGTATGTGTTAGTAACATCTTGAGTAAGTTAGAGTTAAGTTGAAGAGAGTAATAGGTGCGTGTGTGAGTGAAACCTGCTTGGTTGCAGCGAAGAATAGCTTCGTACTGAGAGTAGCTACCATTTTATGTTAATTGTGAATGAGCATGTGCGCTGTTAATAATATATTTGGGGTTATTTGTATAATGTGTTTCGAATACTTTGTTGACATGGTTGATAAATGTAGTTATGGGTTACTGAGCTAAATCTACTTTGTGTTTGACAGTTATATTGAAACATTTGTATATGTTTTAGTGAATTACAGTTTATGCTGTTGTGACTTGAATAAGCTTTGTACCCTACAAAACTCTGGTTCCTGTAGATCTGTTGTTCTGTAAAATGTGGTATTTTTGTAAAAGGATGATACTAAAGTTTTCAGTGAGGAAACATAACTGCATCACTCTCGTGATTATTTCTCCCCTTTTTCAGGGGCGTAACATAAGAATCAAGTTATTCTTTTATAGACTATTGTATAGCGGTGATTGTGAACATTTAGCTATTAAAACATTCATCAGCCATGTAGTAGTTACTGAATGTGAACCCAGAGGCTGTACAGGTCAGTTGGTGGGATTCTCCAGGCTTTTGAACTACTGGTCCAGACTCAGTCAATGTCTGACCATAAACACCTGTTGAAAGAAATCACAGATGTTGTTAAAACGGAATCTAAAACTTAATTAGTCAATTTATTCTCCATAAACCTTTAAAAAAAGACACTCACAGGAAGGGGGAGAAAGGAAGAGGGGCTAGTTGAAATGTGCATAAGGAGAGGATATATAAAATTAATGGGAATATCAGAAGATAAAAAAATATTTAATAACTGTGCAAGCTATAAATACTGTAATGTGTTGTCCATGTAATATTAGGCAGGACTGTGATACAATGAGTTTTACAATCTGCCATTTCTTTTTATTATAACCCAGAAGTGTTAATGGGTTTTGACTGGGTGGTACACAGCTACTGACTTTTTCGTAGCAGGTTAGGAGAACTTACGCAGCAGGCTAGGATAATTAACATGGCAAGTTAAGATAATTAGGTTAAGGTTAGGAAAAGGGTTAGGGTTAGCTCAAATGCTCTCCTAACCTGCTACGAAAAGTCCCTTCCATTTGTAGCTCTATTCCATCTAGTCACAACCAGCAGCAGAGATGCAGGGAACATGGTTTTTGTTGAAGCTGAACTGGTGGGAGCTGCTCTTCTCTACTCTCCAGGACTCAGAGGGACGTACTAGGACAGACATATAGAGCTTGTTTATATAAGGGAGAGGGAGAGAGGGAGGGAGAGAGAGGGTTAAGATTACATTTGCATAATGACAATCAGGTATAAAGGACATGTAATATCAGTGCAAAACGGGGGGAAATTATGTGATAATGTGTCATTTTTTAACACTACACTTACTGGAGATGAAACTGTAAAATGGTTCAACTTTGTTTTCTTATTATTGGTAATCCTATACTGTAAAATCAAGTTATTCTTTTAAAGACTCATGTACAGTGGGGAGAACAAGTATTTGATACACTGCCAATTTTTCAGGTTTTCCTACTTACAAAGCATGTAGAGGTCTGTAATTTTTATCATAGGTACACTTCAACTGTGAGAGACGGAAAATCCAGAAAATCACATTGTATGATTTTTAAGTAATTAATTTGCATTTTATTGCATGACATAAGTATTTGATACATCAGAAAAGCAGAACTTAATATTTGGTACAGAAACCTTTGTTTGCAATTACAGAGATCATACGTTTCCTGTAGGTCTTGACCAGGTTTGCACACACTGCAGCAGGGATTTTGGCCCACTCCTCCATACAGACCTTCTCCAGATCCTTCAGGTTTCGGGGCTGTCGCTGGGCAATACGGACTTTCAGCTCCCTCCAAAGATGTTCTATTGGGTTCCAGGTCTGGAGACTGGCTAGGCCACTCCAGGACCTTGAGATGCTTCTTATGGAGCCACTCCTTAGTTGCCCTGGCTGTGTGTTTCAGGTCGTTGTCATGCTGGAAGACCCAGCCACGACCCATCTTCAATGCTCTTACTGAGGGAAGGAGGTTGTTGGCCAAGATCTCGCGATACATGGCCCCATCCATCCTCCCCTCAATACGGTGCAGTCGTCCTGTCCCCTTTGCAGAAAAGCATCCCCAAAGAATGATGTTTCCACCTCCATGCTTCACGGTTGGGATGGTGTTCTTGGGGTTGTGTAACGATCCCGGCAGTCTGAGTCGGGTCCTGTCTGGTGACTAGTTTTTCTGTTCGTGATCTCCAGTTTCCCGAGGGTTCGGGAACGCTCGGGGAGCTCTCTTGATTTCCGCACCTGCATCCCATCAGCAATCTGCACACCTGGTCCTGATCATCACCCTTCTTAGGCTCTGGCCTAACATCCATTCCCTGCCGGATCGTTAGCCATGAACAGTAGGTTTACCAGAGTATCAGTCTTAGAGCCTAGCGTTAGTTTTGTTGTTTTTGCACCTTGTTGGTTTGTTGCTTACTTACCCCCGTTTTGTTCCATCTGCAGTCACCCGTCCGGAACCTTCATCCAACCTCTGCCTGGTGGTCGGCGGCTGCCGACCCAGGATGGGATCAACCACTGCACCCCCCAACAACTAATCAACGCCGCCCGCTCTGTTCCCTGGATTATTCAGCATCACTCTTGAATTTGTAATAAACACTCACCTTCGTTTCAACTTACCTTGTCCTGGTCTGCTTCTGGGTTCTGGCTTAGCAACTCGTGACAGTTGTACTCATCCTTCTTCTTCCTCCAAACACGGCGGGTGGAGTTTAGACCAAAATGCTCTATTTTTGTCTCATCAGACCACATGACCTTCTCCCATTCCTCCTCTGGATCATCCAGATGGTCATTGGCAAACTTCAGACGGGCCTGGACATGCGCTGGCTTGAGCAGGGGGACCTTGTGTGCGCTCCTGGATTTTAATCCATGACGGCGTAGTGTGTTACTAATGGTTTTCTTTGAGACTGTGGTCCCAGCTCTCTTCAGGTCATTGACCAGGTCCTGTCGTGTAGTTCTGGGCTGATCCCTCACCTTCCTCATGATCATTGATGCCCCACGAGGTGAGATCTTGCATGGAGCCCCAGACCGAGGGTGATTGACCGTCATCTTGAACTTCTTCCATTTTCTAATAATTGCGCCAACAGTTGTTGCCTTCTCACCAAGCTGCTTGCCTATTGTCCTGTAGCCCATCCCAGCCTTGTGCAGGTCTACAATTTTATCCCTGATGTCCTTACACAGCTCTCTGGTCTTGGCCATTGTGGAGAGGTTGGAGTCTGTTTGATTGAGTGTGTGGACAGGTGTCTTTTATACAGGTAACGAGTTCAAACAGGTACAGTTAATACAGGTAATGAGTGGAGAACAGGAGGGCTTCTTAAAGAAAAAACTAACAGGTCTGTGAGAGCCGGAATTCTTACTGGTTGGTAGGTGATCAAATACTTATGTCATGCAATAAAATGCAAATTAATTACTTAAAAATCATACAATGTGATTTTCTGGATTTTTGTTTTAGATTCCGTCTCTCACAGTTGAAGTGTACCTTTGATAAAAATTACAGACCTCTACATGCTTTGTAAGTAGGAAAACCTGCAAAATCGGCAGTGTATCAAATACTTGTAAGAGTAAGAGATTGGATTACTCTGTGTGCTAATATATGCAATCCACTCCAGTTCTTTTACAGGAGCTTGTCTGATCCAGCTCATCTCAAAGCTACCAAATGTGAACCCAGAAGCTGTACAGGTCAGTTGGTGGGATTCTCCAGGCTTTTTAACCACTGGTCCAGACTCAGTCAGTGTCTTACCATGAACACCTGTTGAAACAAATTACAGATGTTGTCGAAACAGAATCTAAAACGAATGGGTTGATTTGTTTAAAAAATCCAAAAAGACTCATAGGAGGCAGCTGCAGAGATGCAGTTTGTGTTGAAGCTGAAATGGTGAGAGCTGCTCTTCTCGACTCTCCAGGACGCAGAGGGCCTCTCAGGACAGACAGACACTATTTAAGTAGTGAAAGAACCAGAGGGTGGGTTTGCATTGACGTAGAGAGATGGTGGGAGGAGAATATATGGAGACCTGATAGGGAGGTACTGAAACAGCAGTAATGAGTTATGTATTCTACTTTAATTTTTTTAACCCCCTTTTTCTCCACAATTTCGATGTTGTCTCATCGCTGCAACTCCACCACAGGCAAAGGTTGAGTAATGCATCCTCCGAAACATGACCCGTCAAACCACGCTTCTTAACACCCGCCAGCTTAACCATGAGGCCAGCCACACCAATGTGTCGGAGGAAACACCATTCAACTGACGACAGCCTGCAGTCACCCGGCCCGCCACAAGGAGTTGCTAGAGCGCGATGAGCCAAGTAAAGCCCCCCCGGCCAAAGCCTCCCCTAACCCGGATGACGCTGGGCCAATTGTGCACTGCCCTATGGGATTCCCGATCACGGCCGGTTGTGATACAGCCTGGGATCGAACCCAGGTCTGTAGTGACGCCTCTAGCACTGCGATGCAGTGCCTTAGAACGCTACGCCACTCGGGAGGATGTATTCTGTTTTAGTATTAATGCAAGGTATTGCTGGAACAAAATTCAAAATAGATTTCGTCTTGATGTTCTGGTGTACTTTTGGGCAATTGAAATAATTAATTAGGGACTTATTGGTTGAGGAATGTAACTGTTTTTCTGGGTGATTTGTGATGTTTTATTTGTGCTTCCCATGTCTGTGTTTTTGTATTTTAATGTGTACATACACTACAAGTCAAAAGTTTGGACACACCTACTGATTCAAAAGTTTTTCTTTATTTTTACTATTTTTTACATTGTAGAATAATAGTGAAGACATCAAAACTATGAAATAACACATTTGGAATGATGTAGTAATCTACTGACAACGAACACAATTGCATTTTATCGACGGCAATTTGAATGCACAGAGATTCCGTGACGAGATCCTGTGGCCCATTGTCGTACCATTCATCCGCCGCCATCACCTCATGTTTCAGAATGATAATGCACGGCCCAATCTGTACAGAATTCCTGCAAGCTGAAAATACAGATAGAGCAATGAAACAAATCTTTGCTGAAAATGTCCCAGTTCTTCAATGGCCTGCATACTCCCCAGATATGTCAGCCGTTGAGCATGTTTGAGATGCTCTGGATCTACGTGTACGACAGCGTGTTCCAGTTCCGCCCAATATCCAGCAAATTCTCACAGCCATTGAAGAGGGTGGGACAACATTCCACAGGCCACAATCAACAGCTTAATCAAGAAGGAGATGTGACGTGCTGCATGAGGCAAATGGTGGTCACACCAGATACTGACTGGTTATCTGATTCACGCCGCTACCTTTTTGTAAGGTACAGTATCTGTGACCAACAGATGCATGTCTGTATTCCCAGTCATGTGAAATCCATACGTTATTGCCTAATGAATTTATTGAAATTGACTGATTTCTTTATATGAACTGTAACTCAGTAAAATCTTTGAAATTGTTGTATGTTGCGTTTATATTTTTGTTCAGGATATATACCTTTCATGTGGATAAGTTTATTTCAGTTACAGTAAATGTAAGTTGACAATCACCTTCAATAAGCTGTTTTCCGCTGTGACTGTTTCTGAGGTTATATGATAATGAAGTGGAGGTTTGTGTTTCTTGTTTTCTTGTTTTATATACCATGCTTATCGTATGTTATCTCATGAACAAACTTCATGTAGTCATGGGAGGTTTGAGATTCAGACTCAGATCGCCCCCTCCTGTGTAGATACATTTCACTTCAACTGTACAAGTTAGGAGGGAGTTTTAGTACAGGTCTAGTGTTGGTTTGTATCACTCTGGAGACGAGCACAGTAATACACAGCTGTGTCTTCAGTCTGCAGACTCTGCCCTGTTAAAATCACTGTATTGCTGGAGGAGTCTACTGTGAGGCTGAAGTCTTTGTGGTGCGTGCCTCCAGTATATTTAATTCCAATCCACTCCAGTGTTTTCCCTCCATACTGTCGAATCCAAGCTGTCCAAGTGCCAGTAACTAAGTACAGTGTCCCCCGACCCCCCAGCAGCATCAGAGATGCAGGGAGCATGGTTTGTGTTGAAGCTGCTCTTCTCTACTCTCCAACTAGGACAGACAGACACTGTTTAAGTAGGGAAAGAAGGGAGGGTTTGCATTGAGGTAGAGAGATGGAGGGGGAGGAGAGGGTGTATACTGTAGAGGTGGGCATACTGAAGCTCGTATCATGTCTTAATGAGAGGGTCCATGTCCACAGTTTGGAACTTTTCAATATATATTATATGTATGGAGAAATAACAGGTTGGAGCTTTACAATGACAGACAAGGTTGGGTAGGTTACTTTCTAAATGGAATCCGTTACAGTTACGAGTCACCTGCCCAAAATTGTAATCAGTAATGTAACTTTTGCATTACCCAAACTCAGTAACGTAATCTGATTACTTTCAGTTACTTAAGCATTACTTTCCCCTTAAGAGGTATTAGAAGAAGACAAAAAGGATCCATCAAACACATTTGGTGTGTCATCATAGTGGTCTCTGACTTGTGGTTAGACTCACTCAGGTGGAACAAACTTCAACTTGCGTGTTTTTTCAATCATTAATTGAATGTCATTGAGAAAACAGAAAGGTGCCACAATGTATTGTTTTGTAAACATCCTTTTTTAATTTAAAAGTAATCCAATAAGGAATGACTTGACTTGTGTTTATTAAGAAGGTTAATATCGCCCCCTCCTGATTGATACATATAACTCCAGCTGTTTAAGGGATGAGTGAGTTTTTGTACATGTCTGGCCCTGGTTTGTATCACTGTGAGTCTCGGGCACAATAATACACAGCTGTGTCTTCAGTCTGCAGGTTCTGTCCTGTTATAGTCACTGTATTGCTGGAGGAGTCTAAAGTGAGGCTGAACTTGTTCTTCAGGGAGTCTTTGTAGGAAGTGTCTCCAGTAATTATGCTTCCAATCCACTCCAGTGTTTTCCCTGCAGGTTGTCGAATCCAAGCTGTGTAATGGCTACCTACAGAGTACGAAACCTTACAGGAGATTGTCAGTGGTTTACCTGGCTGGACAGTTATAGAGGCTGGCTGAGTGAGCTCTTCACAGTGAACACCTGTGGACAAAGCATTTAAAACATTACCCATTGCAATAGACATTTACATTTTAGTCATTTAGCAGCCGCTCTTATCCAGAGCGACTTACAGTTAGTGAATACATTATTTAATTTTTTTCATACTGGTCCCCCGTGGGAATTGAACCCACAACCCTGGCGTTGCAAACACCATGCTCTATCAACTGAGCTACATCCCTGCCGGCCATTCCCTCCCCTACCCTGGACGACGCTAGGCCAATTGTGCGCCGCCCAATAGCATCATAGAGTTTTAACAAAACTAAAGCCATCACTAATTATTTTGTTGTTCCCCCCAAATTCAGAGACTCACAGGAGGCAGCAGCCAGCAGCAGCAGCAGAGATGCAGGGAACATGGTTTATGTTGAAGCTGAACTGGAGGGAGCTGCTCTTCTCTACTCTCCATAGACGTCACTTACTAGGACCAACAGACAGAGTGAGGCTGTTTATAAGGGAGAGGGAGTGAAAGGAATAGAGGTGAACATTTGCATAAGGAAAGGAAACACATACGGTATGAAAGTGGGAATAAACAAATTATAATAAAAAAGCTTTGACAGTAACACTTGAATATATTACTCTTGTAAATGATTGGTGGTGGATAATATTAGATTAGAGGCTTTTGACTGATACTATGTTTCATACAGTTTTCCAATATGTATCACAACAATGAATTGTGAGAAGGCCCCTGTATATTTTGTTATACAGAGAACTATACAGAGAGGTAGTGAACCATAGCATAGCATTAGGATTTAGAATACTTGAATGGACATTGACCTTCTGATGATGGGCCACAGGTTAGCCATGTTGGTCAAGGACTTTGTCAACTTTGTTTTGCCAGTGCTGTGATAAGATATTTTTGTAAAACAATGAATGTGAATAATTTATCTGCACTGTATGTGTGTTAGCTTGGAACCAGCCAGTTTTAGAGGAAGGATTTCATTAATTTTTCAAATTAACTGCCAATATGCCAACATTCCATTCAAACATTGCTGTCAATCCACAGCCATACACTGGCTCAAATCAGTTAATGATAGGATTTAGACAAGTTGGAAATGCAACAACTACTGATATTGTATCATATAATAGCACTCACAGCTTTCCAAGAAAACAAAAACTGAGACATTTATGTTCTGTTTATATATATTTTTAGAGGCTATTTATACAGACAGTTGGTATAAACCCCATATAAACTGTATTTATGATAATATGACAATATTTTAGGTTGACTATAATTCCATTACACAATTTATGATACATCACATGCCTTACTTTTATTTTCCTGCATAAGTAAAAGCAGAAAATGCATCACCTATGGCTCTACTGCCATTCATTCCAATTAGACTGGTTTTGGATTTCTCCCTGACCAAGAAGGTTGCCATTTTCTCCCCATTATGGACCTTTTAGGATATCTGATATAACCCCTCTAGTGATTTAATAGGATCTGTATGTAGTGAACCTACTCTTATAGGAGAAGGAACTCTTTAATACGGTTAGGAAAAACACCCTATGGGAATAACATGATATGGATATGTGCTTGCATTTTTCTATTCCTAATATCCAACAAGGGATTATGGAAAGTGTATATCCATGGCTGACCATTTTGTGCTCAAAACTTTGAACTGAGATCGCTTGTGCTGAATGGGGAAGTGGATTTTGTACAGCTCTCCCACCGCTCTCTCTCTCACTGTGTGCATCGGGCACAGTAATACACTGCTGTGTCCTCACTCTTCAGGCTGTTCATCTGAAGGTACAGCTTACTGCTGGAGTCCTCTCTGGAGAGGGTGAATCTACCCTGGACTGACTGGGAGTAGTAAGCAGTAGTACCATGTATACAACCAATCCATTTTAGTCCTTGCCCAGGAGCCAGTTTTATCCAACCCATCCAGTAGTCCTTGAATGTGAACCCAGAAGCTGTACAGGTCAGTTTGTGTGATTCTCCAGGCGTTTTAACTACTGGTCCAGACTCAGTCAATGTCTGACCCTGAACACCTGTTGAAAGAAAGCACACATGTTGTCAAAACAAAATCATTAACCTAATGGGCCAATTTATTAATCATAAACTTGCTTTAAATCCAGAGAGACTCACAGGAGGCAGCTGCCAGCAGCAGCAGGGATGCATGGAACATGGTTTGTGTTGAAGCTGAAGTTTACCTTCTTTACTCTCCAGGACTCAGAGAGAGAGATGTGATTCACACAGAGAGACTGTTTATATAAGGCAGAGGAAGAGAGATGAAAGAGAGGAGCTATAGGTAATTTGCATAAGAAGGCAGGTACAGTATGACAGGGTTGGGAATTTCAGAAATCTCTGGGAACCATATTGACTTTTGACGCTTCACTTATGGGATGGAACTCTATACTATAGAATGTTTAGAAAAACAGCCATAGGACATTTAAATAGTATATCATAATAACTTAGCTCTCTCAATAAAACATTTCAGAAAACTCTGTGAACCATATTGACTTTTGACACTTCAATTATATCAATTATAGGGAAGGGACTCTATAGAATGTTTACAAAAACAGCCATAGGACTCATAATGTTTACCCTTTACAAAAAAATTAAAATAATGGCTTATTTCATTCATGAGGGTTAACTTAACTCTGGGAGTGGTGCATTTATGACCATAGAGTGTTCCATTTAGAGTCAAATAGTTTAGAAATCAACACTGTGCAACTTTCACACTGAAAAATCGACAGAACAATTTACTGTGTATTTGTTGTATATTGAATTTCACTGTTTGTGATTTTGAACATTTAGCTCTTAAAGCTGTCATTCTATCATACTCTGTTGTTCTTACAGTAGGCTGTATGTTAGTATGATGTTTTTGTACAGGTCTTCCATTGAGCTGTTGCACTGTGCCTCCAGTTTTTGCACAATAATACACAGCTGTGTCCTCAGCCTGCAGACTGGTGATGTCTAAGTACAGTACATTACTACTGTCTCTGGAGATGGTGAATCTGCTCTTAAAAGAGGCTCCAGAGTTGATGGATCCACCACCCCAGATGATCCCAATCCACTCCAGTGTTTTCCATGGCTGCTGTCATATCCAACCTGTACCATAGTCCGTCAGGGCATAGCCAGAGACTTGCCAAGATAGTTTCACTGACTGTCCAGGAGGTTTGAGTTGAGCAGGGAAGGAGGTCAAACTAATGCTGTGTATAACTAATGCGTCCTACCTGACCGGTCGCTCCTACCAAGTGGCGTGGCGAGAATCTGTCTCCGCACCACGTGCTCTCACCACTGGTGTCCCCCAGGGCTCAGTTCTAGGCCCTCTCCTATTCTCGCTATACACCAAGTCACTTGGCTCTGTCATATCCTCACACGGCCTCTCCTATCATTGCTACGCAGACGACACACAACTAATCTTCTCCTTTCCCTCTTCTGATAACCAGGTGGCGAATTGCATCTCTGCATGTCTGGCAGACATATCAGTGTGGATGACGGATCACTCTCCAACATTCGGAGAGTACGACCCTGCCTTACACAGGAAGTGGCACAGGTCCTAATCCAGGCACTTGTCATCTCCCGTCTGGATTACTGCAACTCGCTGTTGGCTGGGCTCCCTGCCTGTGCCATTAAACCCCTACAACTCATCCAGAATGCCGCAGCCCGTCTGGTGTTCAACCTTCCCAAGTTCTCTCACGTCACCCCGCTCCTCCGCACACTCCACTGGCTTCCAGTTGAAGCTCGCATCTGCTACAAGACCATGGTGCTTGCCTACGGAGCTGTGAGGGGAACGGCACCTCCGTACCTTCAGGCTCTGATCAGTCACTACACCCAAACGAGGGCATTGCGTTCATCCACCTCTGGCCTGCTGGCCCCTACCTCTGCGGAAGCACAGTTCCCGCTCAGCCCAGTCAAAACTGTTCGCTGCTCTGGCACCCCAATGGTGGAACAAGCTCCCTCACGACGCCAGGACAGCGGAGTCACTCACCATCTTCCGGAGACACTTGAAACCCCACCTCTTTAAGGAATACCTGGGATAGGATAAAGTAATCCTTCTACCCCCCCTTACCCCACCCCAAAGAAATAAAAAATAAAAAACATATTGTAAAGTGGTTATCCCACTGGCTATAAGGTGAATGCACCAATTTGTAAGTCACTCTGGATAAGAGCGTCTGCTAAATGACGTAAATGTAAAATGTAAATGTATATCTGAAAGAGATGGGAGTGTAGAGAAAGAGAGATGAGAGGCCTTCATCAAAAACGATATCACAATAGCAAAACAACTGACTAACACAATGGTAAAACAACTGACTAACACAACGGTAAAACAACTGACTAACACAATGGTAAAACAACTGACTAACACAATCACAAAACATCTGACTAACACAATGTTTTGTGTTCTGTATTCAAAGAGACTAAAATCCCCCACTTATATTGCAGGAATGCCAGGAGGAGGAGGGATGTAAGAAGCATGTTTCTCTGTTGTATGGCAGACGGTGTCTGTCTGGGTACTAACAGACAGGGTGGTTGTGGTGATGAAGGTTGTGTCAGAACAGGTCATTGATATAGCAGAGGGAGGGTGTGTACTATCTGTGCTACAAAGACAGGTGTTTGACACGTCACTGGATGCATTCTATATGCATAATGTACTCATAATATATACACATCTATCCATCCGTACGTACATTTGTATTTATTGTATTGCTGTACATCGTTTTATTTTACATTTGTGTGAATGGCCTTGTCTATCAATGTTTTGTTACTTCTAATGTTTTGTGTTTTTTGTGGACCCCAGGAAGAATAGCTGCTGCCTCTGTAAAAGGTAATGGTGATCTAAATAAACAAACAAAATAAACAAGTAAACATATATACATACATACATACATACATACATACATACATGCATACATTTTGTATATGTAAATAATGAGTGCCAGTTGTGGCAGTAAGTAACTGTGTTGTAATGGCACCGTCTTTTGGCCAGGGAAGATGAATGGCTGTGTCCTATAGCTTGTCACATGTATAATTTCAGTAATTGTGGTATTCTACTCCATGTATTGTTACAGAACCTGGTGACAAGGCCAGTCAATATTTTGCAACACAATTTAGTATAAGTTGTCCCCTGTTATTTGAGGTGTATTTGATATATTGACTATTTCTCCTCTGATTTATTAACAAAGAAGATAGGCTAGATATTCTTATTTAGTATGTTATGGATAAAACATTTATTTTTCAAGAAAATGAGTGGAATTGATAGTGATGGAGTGCTGCATCAGATGACTTGGCCTCCACAACCGCCCAACCTCAACCCAATTGAGATGGTTTGGGATGAGTTGGACCGCATAGTGAAGGAAAAGCAGCCAAACAAGTGCTCAGCATGTGTGGGAACTCCTTCAACATTTACATTTACATTTTAGTCATTTAGCAGACGCTCTTATCCAGAGCGACTTACAGGAGCAATTAGGGTTAAGTGCCTTGCTCAAGGGCACATTTACGTCATTTAGCAGACGCTCTTATCCAGAGCGACTCACAAATTGGTGCATTCTCCCCTATAGCCAGTGGGATAACCACTTTACAATTTTTTTTGGGGGGGTAGAAGGATTACTTTATCCTATCCCAGGTATTCCTTAAAGAGGTGGGGTTTCAAATGTCTCCGGAAGGTGGTGAGTGACTCCGCTGTCCTGGCGTCGTGAGGGACTTGTTCCACCATTGGGGTGCCAGAGCAGCCGAACAGTTTTGACTGGGCTGAGCGGGAACTATGCTTCCGCAGAGGAAGGGGAGCCAGCAGGCCAGAGGTGGATGAACGCAATGCCCTCGTTTGGGTGTAGGGACTGATCAGAGCCCGAAGGTACAGAGGTGCCGTTCCCCTCACTGCTCCATAGGCATGCACCATGGTCTTGTAACGGATGCGAGCTTCAACTGGAAGCCAGTGGAGTGTGCGGAGGAGGGGGTGACGTGAGAGAACTTGGGAAGGTTGAACACCAGACGGGCTGCGGCATTCTGGATGAGTTGTAGGGGTTTAATGGCACAGGCAGGAGGCCAGCCAACAGCGAAGTTGCAGTAATCCAGACGGGAGATGACAAGTGCCTGGATTAGGACCTGTGCCGCTTCCTGTGTAAGGCAGGGTCGTACTCTCCGAATGTTGTAGAGCATGAACCTGCAGGATCGGGTCACCGCCTTGATGTTAGCGGAGAACGACAGGGTGTTGTCCAGGGTCACGCCAAGGCTCTTCGCACTCTGGGAGGAGGACACAACGGAGTTGTCAACCGCGATGGCGAGATCATGGAGCGGGCAGTCCTTCCCCGGGAGGAAGAGCAGCTCCGTCTTGCCAGGGTTCAGCTTGAGGTGGTGATCCGTCATCCATACTGATATGTCTGCCAGACATGCAGAGATGCGATTCGCCACCTGGTTATCAGAAGGGGAAAGGAGAAGATTAGTTGTGTATCGTCAGCGTAGCAATGATAGGAGAGGCCATGTGAGGATATGACAGAGCCAAGTGACTTGGTGTATAGGGAGAAAAGGAGAGGGCCTAGAACTGAGCCCTGGGGACACCAGTGGTGAGAGCACGTGGTGCGGAGACAGCTTCTCGCCACGCCACTTGGTAGGAAGCGACCGGTCAGGTAGGACGCAATCCAGGAGTGAGCCGCGCCGGAGATGCCCAGCTCGGAGAGGGTGGAGAGGAGGATCTGATGGTTCACAGTATCAAAGGCAGCAGACAGGTCTAGAAGGACAAGAGCAGAGGAGAGAGAGTTAGCTTTAGCAGTGCGGAGAGCCTCCGTGACACAGAGAAGAGCAGTCTCAGTTGAATGACCAGTCCTGAAACCTGACTGGTTTGGATCAAGAAGGTCATTCTGAGAGAGATAGCAAGAGAGTTGGCTAAAGACGGCACGCTCAATAGTTTTGGAAAGAAAAGAAAGAAGGGATACTGGTCTGTAGTTGTTGACATCAGTGGGATCGAGTGTTGGTTTTTTTGAGAAGGGAGCAACTCTCGCTCTCTTGAAGACGGAAGGGACATGGCCAGCGGTCAAGGATGAGTTGATCAGCGAGGTGAGGTAGGGGAGAAGGTCACCGGGAGATGGTCTGGAGAAGAGAGGAGGGGATGGGGTCAAGCGGGCAGGTTGTTGGGCGGCCTGCAGTCACAAGTCGCAGGATTTTATCTGGAGAGAGAGGGAGAAAGAAGTCAAAGCATAGGGTAGGGCAGTGTGAGTAGGACCAGCAGTGTCATTAGACTTAACAAACGAGGATCGGATGTCGTCAACCTTCTTTTCAAAGTGGTTGACGAAGTCATCCACAGAGAGAGAGGAGGGGGGGGGGGGAGGATTCAGGAGGGAGGAAAATGTGGCAAAGAGCTTCCTAGGGTTAGAGGCAGATGCTTGGAATTTAGAGTGGTAGAAAGTGGCCTTAGCAGCAGAAACAGATGAAGAAAATGTAGAGAGGAGGGAGTGAAAAGATGCCAGGTCGGCAGGGAGTTTAGTTTTCTTCCATTTCCGCTCCGCTGCCCGGAGCTCTGTTCTGTGAGCTCGCAATGAGTCATCAAGCCACGGAGCTGGAGGGGAGGACCGAGCCGGCCGGGAGGATAGGGGACACAGAGAGTCAAATGATGCAGAAAGGGGAGGAGAGGAGGGTTGAGAGGCAGAATCAGGAGATTGGAGGGAGAAGGATTGAGCAGAGGGAAGAGATGATAGGATGGAAGAGGAGAGAGTAGTGGGAGAGAGAGAGCGAAGGTTGCGGCGGCACATTACCATCTGTGTAGGGGCAGAGTGAGTAGTGTTGGAGGAGAGCGAGAGAGAAAAGGAAACAAAGTAGTGGTCGGAGACATGGAGGGGGAGTTGCAGTGAGATTAGTAGAAGAGCAGCATCTAGTAAAGATGAGGTCAAGCGTATTGCCTGCCTTGTGAGTAGGGGGACGGTGAGAGGGTGAGGTCAAAAGAGGAGAGGAGTGGAAAGAAGGAGGCAGAGAGAAATGAGTCAAATGTAGACGTAGGGAGGTTGAAATCCCCCAGAACTGTGAGGGGTGAGCCATCCTCAGGAAAGGAGCTCATCAAGGCGTCAAGCTCATTGATGAACTCTCCAAGGGAACCTGGAGGGCGATAGATGACAAGGATATTAAGCTTAAATGGGCTAGTGACTGTGACAGCATGGAATTCAAATGAGGAGATAGACAGATCGGTTAGGGGAAAAATTGAGAATGTCCACTTGGGAGAGATGAGGATTCCTGTGCCACCACCCCCTCTGACCAGATGCTCTCGGGGTATGCGAGAACACATGGTCAGACGAGGAGAGAGCAGTAGGAGTAGCAGGGTTTTCAGTGGTAATCCATGTTTCCGTCAGCGCCAGGAAGTCGAGGGAATGGAGGTTAGCATAGGCTGGGATGAAGTCAGCTTTGTTGGCAGCAGAACGGCAGTTCCAGAGGCTGCCTGAGACCTGGAACTCCAGGTGTGGGGTGCGTGCAGGGACCACCAGGTTAGAGAGGCAGCAGCCACGCGGTGTGAGGCGTCTGTTAGCCTGTGCGGAGAGGAGAGAACAGGGATAGGCAGAGGCATAGTCGACAGGCTGTAGCAAATGGCCACAATAATGCAGAGGAGATCGGAATGAAATGAACCAGACATCAGGGAAAGGAGAGAGTAGGGCCTCCCTCACCAAAACTTCCACCTCAGAAACAATAATTGTTTCACTGAACCACCCGAACAAAAAACTCTCCCAACTTCCACCTCAGAAATCAGAATTGTTGCGAACTACAGCGGTTCAATGTTACAAGGAATAGACTCAACCTACTTTATTCAGCTAGCCAAATATGACACCATAGCTAACCAGCATGCCAGCATCCAACAGCACACAGTTTAGCACCAATACTTGGTTACAACAAACTACCAGTAGTGTGTTAACACACTAAACAGATAATTCATGTGTTAACGAATTACGTTGGCTAGCTAGCACAGATATATTGTATTTTGCTGCTACAGTACAGTTAGCTGGTCGTGTTGGCTAGCCAGCAATGGCTACTGTGTTGACCCTGTTTGGAAAACGGCTAGCTAGCTAGCTTCGTGCTACCTACAATAACTACCCACAACAGCCCACGATGCCTGACTATGACGCCATAGCTAACTAGCATGCTAGCATCCAACAACACACAGTTTAGCACCAATACTTGGTTACAACAAACCACCAAGAGTGTGTTAACACACTAAACAGATAATTCGTGTCCGTGTCTAGTTCCCTTCACAAGGCAGCAAGACTGTTGGAAAAGCATTCCAGGTGAAGCTGGTTGAAAGAATGCCAAGAGTGTGCAAAGCTGTCATCAAGGCAAAGGGTGGCTATTTGAAGAATCTCAAAAATATAATATATTTAGATTTTTTAAACACTTTTTGTTTACTACGTGATTCCATATGTGTTATTTCATAGTTTTAAATAAATAATATGCCATTTAGCAGACGCTTTTATCCAAAGCGACTTACAGTAATGCATGCATACATTTTTCTGTATGGGTGGTCCCGAGGCTCGAACCCACTACCTTGGCGTTTCAAGCGCCGTGCTCTACCATTTGAGCTACAGAGGTTTTAATGTCTTCACTATTATTCTGCAATGTAGAAAATAGTACAAATTAAGAAAAACCCTTGAATGAGTAGGTAGTGTACGTAAAATATTTGTGTTTTAAAGTTTGTGTGGTTATAAACAGCTTCTTATACAGTTTATCCCCAGAGAATGGGTTTTTGTACAGGTCTGGTGCTGCATTGTATCACTGTGGCCACCAGAACAATAAAACACAGCTGTGTCTTCTGTCTGAAGGTTCTTTCCAAGAGAGATCTTGGTAGAACCCTGCTTGGTGGTCTCTGAGTTTGGAATCCACCACTGTTTTTACTGTTTCCAGGATCACCCTGTTAAAAACCTTTCTGTAGAATCCATGCTCAGCAAATACTTCTGTGTGATTTTATAGAATCGTAGCACTCTTCTTTCAATTCGAGTATCACAACTAATTATGAAAAAGTCTTACATTATCTTCAGATAGGAATGTTGTCAAATGTCATTTTGTTATTAAATAAAATTGATTTTCACAATTCAGAGTTTGTCACTGGGTTCCATCCTGTTAAGTCAAGGTTGGCCAACCCTCTTCCTGGAGAGCTACTGGGTGTGCAGGCTTTTACAAATCTGATTTGGCAGTCAAGGTCCTTATGGGCAGCTGATTTGATTAATTGAGTTAGATTGGGGCTAGAGCAAAATCCTTGCCATTGTAAAAGATGACTCCTACACACAATTACTTGTACATATCAAATCAAATCAAATCAAATCAAATTTTATTGGTCACATGCGCCGAATACAACAGGTGCAGGCATTACAGTGAAATGCTTACTTACAGCCCTTAACCAACAGTGCATTTATTTTAAACAAAAAAGTAAGAATAAAACAACAACAAAAAAAGTGTTGAGAAAAAAGAGCAGAAGTAAAATAAAGCGACAGTAGGGAGGCTATATATACAGGGGGGTACCGTTGCAGAGTCAATGTGCGGGGGGCACCGACTAGTTGAGGTAGTTGAGGTAATATGTACATGTGGGTAGAGTTAAAGTGACTATGCATAAATACTTAACAGAGTAGCAGCAGCGTAAAAAGGATGGGGTGGGGGGGGCAGTGCAAATAGTCCGGGTAGCCATGATTAGCTGTTCAGGAGTCTTATGGCTTGGGGGTAGAAGCTGTTGAGAAGTCTTTTGGACCTAGACTTGGCACTCCGGTACCGCTTGCCGTGCGGTAGCAGAGAGAACAGTCTATGACTAGGGTGGCTTTAGTCTTTGACAATTTTGAGGGCCTTCCTCTGACACCGCCTGGTATAGAGGTCCTGGATGGCAGGAAGCTTTGCCCCAGTGATGTACTGGGCCATACGCACTACCCTCTGTAGTGCCTTGCGGTCGGAGGCCAAGCAGTTGCCATACCAGGCGGTGATGCAACCAGTCAGGATGCTCTCGATGGTGCAGCTGTAGAATTTTTTGAGGATCTGAGGACCCATGCCAAATCTTTTTAGTCTCCTGAGGGGGAATAGGCTTTGTCGTGCCCTCTTCACGACTGTCTTGGTGTGTTTGGACCATGATAGTTCGTTGGTGATGTGGACACCAAGGAACTTGAAGCTCTCAACCTGTTCCACTACAGCCCCGTCGATGAGAATGGGGGCGTGCTCAGTCCTCTTTTTTCCTGTAGTCCATAATCATCTCCTTTGTCTTGGTCACGTTGAGGGAGAGGTTGTTGTCCTGGCACCACACGGCCAGATCTCTGACCTCCTCCCTATAGGCTGTCTCATCGTTGTCGGTGATCAGGCCTACCACTGTTGTGTCGTCGGCAAACTTAATGATGGTGTTGGAGTCGTGCCTGGCCATGCAGTCATGGGTGAACAGAGAGTACAGGACGGGACTGAGCACGCACCCCTGAGGGGCCCCCGTGTTGAGGATCAGTGTGGCAGATGTGTTGTTACCTACCCTACATATTTACTGTATTTTCTGCTCTTTCTCAAAAGAAAGTAAGGTAAAACTCTGAAAAACTCAGAGGCCTTATTCATGAAGCATAGACAGTGTTTCTGAGGTGGGGAGCTCTCATATTAAAGTATAAGGTTGTCTATCCCGCTGTTTACAGAGAAGGATAATGAAGTGTGTGCTTCTGTACATGTTCCACAGACTGTCTCTATCTATGTCTGAAGGGTTTTTGAACAGCTCCACCACCACTCACATCACTGGACCCAGCGTACACAGTAATACACATCAGAGTCCTCTGCCTTCAGACCAGACAGTTTCAGATGTGTCATGCTCACTGAGCTCTGTTTGGTCAGTTCAATCCACCCCTCCAGGGTTTTGGCATAGCCTGCTGCTCCAGTATGGTGTTGATCCAGCCCATCCATTCCAGTGGCTTCCCTGTAGGTTGGCAAATCCAGTTCATATCATATGTTGTAAAGGTATACCCAGTTCCTCTGCCGGAGGGGTTGAGAATTTCTCCAGGCTTTTTCTGGAGTGGACTGGAGGGAATGGACACCATAGTCTGATCATTTAAACCTGAAGGAGAGAAAGAGAAAGAGGAAACAGAGGGAGAGGAGAAAGGAGAGAGGGTGGAATATGGAGGAAAAGCATGAAGGAGATAGAGGTTACAATGGAAAATTGTCTTCAGTCTTTGCTCAGCATAAGAACAGTTAAGAAAGGAGTAAAACCAAGCAGAACTCACAGGGCAGACAGAGAGAGAGCAGCAGAAGGTAGAGTTTTCCCATCATACTGAGGGTGGAGATATGAACTCAGCTGCTCCACACAAGACAACAAGACAACAAGGCAGCAGCAGAACATAAGTATATATCTAGATTTACATGATGTCATGGGGGAGGAACCCCTTATGCCCACCAATCACCAGGTTAATAGTTGCTCACTGACACGTTTCATCTAGCTTGAGGTACCATGAAAACGTGTTTTGGGTCTGATGACCGATTCCACTTATGATAATGTCCCTCTCTTTACAACAACTCTCCAGGAAAATGTACTCCTTGTGTTGATGTTGTTAAGTTGATGGTGTAGTGTACTGGTAGCTGTGGGTCTCAGGGAAGGTGTGCAGTTTGTGTGTGGAGGGGGATGGAACACACTGATCCTCTACTACCCTCTGTTGGCTCTACTTCTCTGAGGGGTTTTTGTACAGATCCTCCTCTCACTCACACCACTGTGTCTCTCGCACAGTAATACACAGCAGAGTCCTCTGCTCTCAGACCAGACAGCTTCAAGTGTGTCATGCCGTTAGAATTATCTTTGGTGACTTCTATCCGTCCTTCAACACTTTTTGCATATGCAGTTCCACTACCATCAATCCATATAGCGCCAATCCATTCTAGAGCTTTTCCTGCTGGTTGTCTTATCCAGCGCATGCCATGGCCACTAAAGGTATATCCAGATCCTTTAAAAGAGATACTGACAATTTATCCAGGCTTTTTTAGGACTGGACCAGAGGGAATGGACTCCAGACTCTGGCCATTTAAACCTGATGAAGAGAAAGAGATATTAAAGAAATTGAGGTTATAACAAAATAATGTCAATGTTCAGTCACTCCTCATAGTAAAAGTAGTTGATAAAGGAGTAGGTGACTGCAGAACTCACAGGGCAGACAGAGAGAGAGCAGCAGAAGGTAGAGTTTGCCCGTCATACTGAGGGTGGAGATATGAACTCAGCTGCTCCACACAAGACAACAAGACAACAAGTCAGCAGCAGAACATAAGTATATATGAACTCTGAGGGATCTGGATTTACATCATGATGTCATGGGGGAGGGGCTGATTACTCTGAGGTCAGAGGTCAATTTATGGCTCATCAGTAGTGCCAGGAGTTTTTCCTGGTCAGGTCAATTAGTCAGAAAAACCTCCAGGGCCTACTCACCACACACATAACTGACTCAAGGACTGGAGGAAATGTGGGGAACATGATCATTTTCTAAATATTGAGAACCTTCATGATTTCAATTTATTGCGGGTTCAATTAAATGGCATATACTGTATAAAAATCCATTTGTCAAGGAAATAGCGGCGCACAATTGGCCCAGCGTTGTCCAGGGTAGGGGAGGGAATGGCCGGCAGGGGATGTAGCTCAGTTGGTAGAGCATGGCGTTTGCAACGCCAGGGTTGTGGGTTCGATAAAATAATGTATGTGCTAACTGTAAGTCGCTCTGGATAAGAGCGTCTGCTAAATGACTAAAATGTAAATGTAAATGTAAATAATTAAAGTATTGACAATCATAGACATAAAAGGCATGGGTGACAAAAATAGTACACTAGTATTCACAGGACATGTCTCCAATGGGGCAGTTAAGCAAAATCAATCATTTCAAAAAAAGATTATGTTTTACATTTATACATTCTGTCATGAATGAACACAGCTTAATAAGATGCATCACCTCACATAGCCTGTACTTTGTTTTGTTTCTGCATACATGTGTATAGATGATGTAATGAAGCAGTAAGGGACTTGTTGTCTGTGCTATGTGCTACCTTCAGTCACAGGTAAATGGCGTTGTTCGGCCCGGCGATAGCCCAGGCGTTGCTGACGCCTACCAAATCTTACAACACCTGGATAGGTATTTTACCTATCAGCTAACCACATTGTATGTTATTGCAATCTGCATAGAACTAGGAATTAGAAAAGTGATAGGATCTCTATGGCAATGTGTCAGTCGATGACACAGTCAATGATGTGGCACGCAACCATTGGTTGATGCATGCTACGTCTGAGCAGGGGAACGCGACCATTCTCTCTACAGGGGAGTTCGCATTTCAAAAAGTAAAACAAATCTTCTGAGGTCTGATAGGCAGAAAGTTAGGCTTATATTAACTATACCAAACTAAATGCTAGGCTGGAAGCAAGGGGAAATAATGTGCAAGTTGAGATAAATACAAGAGACGATTCGGAGAGCAACATGAACATGATATTCTTATGGAGGTGCAGTGATCATTTTCAGATGGAACTCAGTATGTATTGTGGAGTGACACTTTAATCATTTTTTCTAACTTCTAACTTTCTACTCTTGCCTATAGGACAATGCTCATGTTAATAGTAGTTCAGTTGATGGTTTACTGGTTGCTATGTTCTCAGTGGAATATGTGCAGTTTTTATAGGCTGTTGTACTGATGCTCTACTGCCCTCTGTTGACTCTGCTGGCAGTTAGATTCTCTGAGGGTTTTTTGTACAGATCCTCCTCTCACTCACACCACTGTGTCTCTTGCACAGTAATACACAGCAGAGTCCTCTGCTCTCAGACCAGACAGCTTCAGATACACCATGCTGTTAGAATTGTCTCTGGTGACTTCAATCCGTCCTTCAACACCTTTTGCATATGCAGTTCCACTAGCATCATTCCATATAATGCCTATCCATTCAAGTGCTCCTCCTGCAGGTTGACGTATCCAGGCCATGTTGTAGCTACTAAATGTAAATCCAGATCCCTTGCAGGAGAGGCTGAGAGGTTCTGCAGGCTTTTTTCAGGACTGGACTGGAGGGAATGGCCTCCAGACTCTGACCATACACCCCTAATAGAGAAAAGAGAATGAAGACAATAGATCACTAATATGTTAACTCAATTGATATGATCATTATCTCTATACGTAAAATACTTTGTTCCAATAAATTGCTAGATTATTGAGTACATACTACAGAGGCCCAGCAAGACCAGGAGGAGGTGTAGTTTGCCTGTCATCTTTTCAGGATGGAAGACAATTCACCCATTGTAGAAAACATCATATAAGTACACAGACTTGGGAGACAGAATTTGCATGACAACCGTGGTTGGGTGGTATTATGTCACATGCATATAAAAGAGGTTTCAAAGTATATATTCAATTCTAAGACAACGCCAGACATCAGCGTTTACTGTCGATCAGCAAACTTTTTCTGTATTGCTCAGACAGTAAAGTCTTAGTTTTTTTGTGTATTTTTCAACAATTGACATAAAGAACAGTCATTAAATAATTTATATTTAATCAAATTGCACTTTAATATTATCACAACAATATCACAAACACATTCATACAAGTGGTGCCTTAAAGAAATTGCGGTATCTTGTCACGTTATCAGCATAGGTTTGAATCCGTCCTACTGCCCTTTGACACAACCTCTCTCTGTCTTTTATCACTGTCATTCTCTCTCTCTATCTATTCAATAGTCAGAAAATACCTTTAAAATGTTAAAACTTTTTATTAAACACATAAAACAAGACAAAAATCCTGATGCAATGTACCCTGAAATGTGTTCCTATTGTTTCAACGTCACATGGTCAGCAACTGTCACCAAACTACTTGCCTTCGATGGCTACCGACTGGTCGCACTACATCATTTCAACGTGCAGAATTGGGTATATTCACCCTCTGAAAAAAGAAAGCCAAAAGTTTGTTGAATTTCCAATGTGTAATCACTATGCTTTCAACCATCTAAAAGCACAACCGAATTCCAAAGGAAAAAACAATGTCAGATTTTTGGTTTGGTTGTCACCCAAATGGATATCGCTGCGCTTTCAACCATTCAAAAAGCACAGCGAAGTTCAAATGGGAATACAATATCAGATATTTTGTTTATTTATACAACATATTAATGTGATATTGCTGTGCTTCATCTAATATCAGAACCAAATGGCCTGGATTGCAGTTGAGATTACATAAAAAATACATGGTGCAGGTGATCAATGCTGGTGCAATTGTGAAGATCTCCACAGACCTGCAGATGGCCTATGCATGTTATCTCTTATCAACAATACAAAACATACACATACAAACAACGACATCATGCAAACATCAACTAAATCACACCTGCTCAGACCCACTAGCCCTCACCCCTATCTCCACCTCCCGGGTCACTTTCTGCCACAGGGCCTCAAACTTAACGATTCTGTTTCTCCCCGTCGCTCGCACGCACTTTCAATTTTATGATTGTAAAGCATTTGACCTTTCCATTGCGTGAACGACAGACAATTGGTTGATTTCCAGTTTTTAAGTATACAGTTGTTTTAAGGTGATTGATGGGTAAAGTATTGTCCAACCCATCGGGTCTCTCACTGCACCCTCATTTTCCATGTCTTGAAATAAGTAGACTTAATTACATTTAGAGTGTAATACTTCTGACAGCCATCTTTCCAACTCTGCCCATAACTTTTGGACTTTTTAACATTCCTAAAAGGCATGAATAATTAGTTTTACACTTCAGACATGACTCTGCCCTTGTGCTGTAAAATTAGTGATTTTTGTCTCTTGTATAATACATTCTATACATTAATGTATACTTGATTAAGCCTACATTTGAGTTAACTGTAATCTCGTTAGTTATGTTCCAACATTCCCTCCATCTTGTGCCAATATCTGTTATTTTTAAATCTTGGTTCCAATGATTTATATATTTTTCGAAGAGATAGGCTCTCTGCAACGTTTTGATTAGCTTCCCTATCATATGAAAGTATGGTCACATTTCATTTGCTCTGTTAAACCTACCATTTGGAATGAGTTCGATAGCAACAGTGAATCTATTTAGTTTTTAAATGTGTTACTGCACTTTTACAATGATACATTGGTCCATTTTTAGGGTTAATCAATATACTATATCAGGGAAATTGATTTATCAGAGTACAGGTGCATCATGGGGTAGAAGTCATGCTTGGGTAGCTTTGAACTACTGCGCCCAACACTCATTTTGATAGATGCCTTATAAAAACACATTCTTAAACTCTCTCCCCTATAAACAATTATAATCAAGACATACTAAAGTATTTAGGGGGAGGTGCCCAGGACAGCTATGAGAAACCACATAGAGGAATTTGTTATTTTAGAGAAGGACTCATTGTTTAATGCAATTCTTGAAAAGTGTGTTATATTTATTACAAACACAAACCATGAATATGGTCTGTCAATAAAGTTGTGTGTGATGAGTAGCGGTGAATGACTGAGAATATTAAATAATATAATTAATACAACTGTTGACAATGGCCTATAATATAAATGAAATAGTGATTAAATTATCCATCTCACCATTTATTCAAACCAAATGCAAATCGTGTTCATGTGGTTGAAACATTGTATGGTTACCAGCCACCAGCTGGTTTATGCAAAAGGCTGTTTCTCCTCAACTGAAACAAGGTAGTGAGAATTAGATCTTGAAAGTTTATAGGGACAGTCCCTGCAGTCCCTGGGCTACTTAACTGCTTTAACTGTCTATCTGAATCATCAGAGATGCTAAACTGGGACCCTGAAATGCTCAGGTGACAGATTGGAGTTCACCAGGCGTGGTGCCATACAGCTGTGAGGGTCACAGAGGGGAAGAGAGAGGGGTGGGGTGTGTGAGAGAAACAGACACAACTGATAAAAGGAGAGCAGGGCCTTTCTGTGTCACAATCGTCATAATGAGCGGACCAAGGCGCAGCGTGATATGAGTACATACTTTAATAGGTACTTTCAACAAATAACAAAAACGATACGTGAAGTCCTCGGTCATAACACAAACCAACACGGAACAAGATCCCACGAATCACAAGTGCACAAAAGGCTGCCTAAGTATGGTTCCCAATCAGAGACAACAAGCAACAGCTGATTCTCGTTGCCTCTGATTGAGAACCACCCCGGCCAACATAGAAACACATAACCTAGAACAGAACATAGAAAACGAAACATAGACACTACACAAAGAAACTAACACCCTGGCTCAACATACAAGAGTCCCTAGAGCCAGGGTGTACAGTACCCCCCACCCAAAGGCGCGGACTGCGACCGCGCCAACATAAACCCAACAGCGGAGGGGCCGGGTGGGCATTCCGCCTCGGAGGCGGATCCGGCTCCGGGCGTGACCACCACCCTCTAACAACACCCCCATAGCGCCCCTGGTCTGGTCTGGCCACGCTGGCTGGAGCTGGACTGGACATCGGTGGAGCGGATTGCTTAGGCTCCGGTGTGGAGCAGCTGACCGGTACCTGACCAGGCACCGGTGAAACAGGCACGGGCTGTGCCGGACTGACGACGCGCACCACAGGCTTGGTGCGGGGAGCAGGAACGGGCCGGACCGGGCTGACGATGCGCACTACAGGCTTGGTGCGGGGAGCCGGAATGGGCCGGACCGGGCTGACGACGCGCACCACTGGGTTGGTGCGGGGAGCAGGAACGGGCCGGACCGGGTGACGTGCGCACCACTGCCTTGGTGCGGGGAGCAGGAACGGGCCAGACCGGGCTGACGACGCGCACCACAGGCTTGGTGCGGGAGCAGGAACAGGCCGGGCTGGGCTGGCGATAAGCACCATTGGCTTGGTGCGAGGGGCAGGAACAGGCGGGGCCGGGCTGGCGACGCGCACCATTGGCTTGGTGCGGGGAGCAGGAACAGGCCGGGCCGGGCTGGCGACGCGCACCATTGGCTTGGTGCGAGGGGCAGGAACAGGCCGGGCTGGGCTGTCGACGCGCACCATTGGCTTGGTGCGAGGGGCAGGAACAGGCGGGGCCGGGCTGGCACGCGCACCATTGGCTTGGTGCGAGGGGCAGGAACAGGCCGGGCTGGGCTGGCGACGCGCACCATAGGCTTGGTGCGAGGGGCAGGAACAGGCCGGGCCGGGCTGGCGACGCGCACCATTGGCTTGGTGCGAGGGGCAGGAACAGGCCGGGCCGGGCTGGCGACGCGCACCATTGGCTTTGTGCGAGGAGCAGGAACAGGCAGGGCCGGGCTGGCGACGCGCACCATTGGCTTGGTGCGAGGGGCAGGAACAGGCCGGGCCGGGCTGGCGACGCGCACCATTGGCTTTGTGCGAGGAGCAGGAACAGGCCGGGCCGGGCTGGCGACGCGCACCATTGGCTTGGTGCGAGGGTTAGAACAGGCCGGGCCGGGCTGGCGACGCCGCACCATAGGCTTGGTGCGGGGAGCAGGAACCGGCCGGGCCGGGCTGGCGACGCGCACCATTGGCTTGGTGCGAGGAGCAGGAACAGGCCGGGCCGGGCTGGCGACGCGCACCATTGGCTTGGCGGGCGGGGCAGGAACAGGCCGGGCCGGGCTGGCGACGCGCACCATTGGCTTGGTGCGAGGGGCAGGAACAGGCCGGGCCGGGCTGGTGACGCGTACCATAGGCTTGGTGCGGGGAGCAGGAAGAGGCCGGGCCGGGCTGGCGACATGCACCATTGGCTTGGTGCGGGGAGCAGGAACAGGCCGGGCCGGGCTGGCGACGCGCACCATAGGCTTGGTGCGAGGGGCAGGAACAGGCCGGGCTGGGCTGGCGACGTGCATCACAGGCTTGGTGCGAGGGACAGGAACAGGTCAGACCGCACTGGGAACACACATCACTCTGTCTTATACAGGGATCAGGAACGGGCCGGACCGGACTGGTAACACACTTCAGTACCTCTCGCCGTGCCTCTACACTTTCCTTCCCTCTAATGACCAATGGCCCCCGTAACCTGGTGGCCTTCTCTCCATGTCCACAAACTCGCCCTTTATCTGCCTCCAGCAGCCCCGTCGTCCATGCCATGTGCCCCCCCAAAATGTTTTATTGGGGGTGCCTCTCGCCTGTCCGACGACGGCCCGGTTGCCGCCGCTTCTCCTCTCCTGCCTGGGTCTCTCCCTTCATAGCCCTCCAGTAACGGACGGCCTCCTCCTCCGTGATCTGTCCCCAACCGAGGAGGACATCCACTAACGTTAGCTCCTGCGTGTGCTCCTGGACACGCTGCTTGGTACTGTATTGGTGGGATCTTCTGTCACGATCGTCATAATGAGCGGACCAAGACGCAGCGTGATATGAGTACATACTTTAATAGGTACTTTCAACAAATAACAAAAGCGATACGTGAAGTCCTCGGTCATAACACAAACCAACACGGAACAAGATCCCACGAATCACAAGTGCACAAAAGGCTGCTAAGTATGGTTCCCAATCAGAGACAACAAGCAACAGCTGATTCTCGTTGCCTCTGATTGAGAACCACCCCGCCAACATAGAAACACATAACCTAGAACAGAACATAGAAAACGAAACATAGACACTACACAAAGAAACGAACACCCTGGCTCAACATACAAGATTCCCTAGAGCCAGGGCGTGACAGTGTGGAACGGAATGGATTATCAAACATAAACCCTTAGACTATGGAATGGATGCATTAATAGTTACTTCTCATACAGTTTGACCAAAATGATGGAAAATATGCTGTTTCTATGACTTAAAGCATAATAATTACGACAAAAGTATCTATAAATATGTTTATTCCATACTCTAAGTATGTACGAATAAATAGTCCGTTTATTTTGATATGTTCAGTAAATTTTGTCAGAATCTATGACTATTTGGCTACTTGTACATTTTACCTCTTAAATATGACATTACAGTTTCAATATCTCAGGCCCAGAAAATCTGATTCTTACAAGGTAATGTTCTCCTGGTTCAGTTTTCTCAGAGGGTCTACGTCATTGAATAGTCCTTGGTGGTGCTACAGACCACAACTGTAGCTGAAACCATCTGCATTTTCATATTTTCTGTATATTTGCATGTCTTAAAGCATAATAACGGTTTGAAAAGTAACAGTCCACTGAAGATGGAGTGCTCTGTCCATAATAAATCTGGCACCTGAGACAGGATAGACTGGGCCTTAAGTTTAGTTAACAAGTCTCTACATGTTCACAATTCATTGGTTCTACTTAACAGGGCATGGGTTTTGTTTCAAAATGTCAATACCTCCTGTAAATTAAGCTATATGTCTGGGCAACATGATAACCTTGATTGTTACATATTTAATGTCAGGATAGACCACCTTGAAAGGGTGCTAGACTAAATATTTATGTTGACAGGAATGTCAGAAAAATAAACATGATTGTCATTCAATAATTTGGCTAAAAACAGCACAGTAGAAATCAGTATGAAATCAGAAACATAGGACACAATAGCAGAATAGCAACCAATAATGGAATTGAGATGAGAATATGACCATTCAAATTCAAGCAGTAAAATTATCTCCCATATGGGTCCAGAGTGCAGTCAATGTGCAGTGTGCAGACAGTACAATCCTGTCAACCCTCATGTCCATGGAGAGGTTTTTGTATTGATGTTTATCACTGTGGTCACTCAGGTACACAGTGACTCACGCCATTACAAAAACCGATGTATTTGTATTTGTATTTATTAAGGATCCCCATGAGTTCCTGCCAAGGCAGCAGCTACTTTTCCTGGGGTCCAAACACATTAAGGCACTTACATTACATATAAAACAAAAGATAAAGCAGTACATCATATAGCATTATTACACCACTACATATCTACAATACAAAATGTATAATACCACCATCCAACAATATTACACTGTACGTGTGTGTAGAGTGTGTGTGCTAGCGCTTGTGTGTCACACACAGCCACGGTATCCTCTCAGTAAAACTCACTGAAACCTCCAATGTCTCCATGTGGACCATGCATTTTCCAATCCTGTGTAATTTACAACAACCATTGAAGTTCAATTCAAGCTAATTTGTAGATCACATGATTTACAGTGTACAGAAAATAGTTGTTCCCCAGTGTGTCTGTTTTAAAGTTTTTAATGATGAGAGTTCTTTCTCTGAAACAGGCCTAAAGAGTATGGACATTTGTTTGAGTTGATAATGTGTAGAAACGTACAAGCACATTTAGGTTAGCTACCTGTAGACAATCAGAATGTATATGCCTGTGTGCCTTTGGTGTCAGCACTCTCACACTCTGTGTTTGGTAGAGGTGGTAGGTTTTGTCATGGACTGTATCATTGTGACCTGCTATATGGCACAGTGCTTTAACCCTGTACAAAAACCTCCCCACCACTCTGTGCAGGGCCAAAGCTGGAATAAACATGTGCAACTTTTCACAACAACCATAACATGATCTATTGATTTTAATCTGATGAACATTATGTTTTACTACTTATTAATAACTCTTTGATTAGTTTGGGCTTTCAGCTTTTCATCTGTCAGGCATTTTGACCATGACAATGATTAAAGAACCTTGCTGTGGACAGTTTTATACACAGTAATTAAGTTAATTTTTTGTTCTTATTTAAAGTGAAAAATATATGTATATATATTTTTAACAAATACATTCTGTTGTCAGAATCCAATAATTGGAGTAGCTGTTTAAATGTTTTCTCTTGTAATTGCGTTTGAGACTTAGTATGTAGCCATATTCCACCACAGTGGTTTTTGTTATGGCGTTTACCACTGTGCGCCCTTAGTTATCACGATGACGCACACCCATACAAAAACCTCTCCACACACCAGAGACCAGTACATCTATCAGGGACCTGTCATATTTCCCTGGAGTCATCACAAGTCTCTCTGATTCAATGAATGATCTTATTTTTACCTTGGAAATGTGTCTTTAGCCAGTAGAGTTGATCTTGCCAGATTTTATAATCCGAATGTATATGAAAAAATGCCAATCCATTCCGTTCTCACAGGCCGTTGCGTTTGAAGGAGAGAGTGCACAGATGAGCATGGATAATAATACATCTTATAGTGAGTTATGCAGCATCTCTTTAGGTTGTCAAATAAATGCTCTTTGCACTACAGGAATATGAATGGAATTTGTAAGAATGTGGAGAGTGTTACATATTATGGTACAGTATTGGGACATCATACTGTAGAACAGTGGTATTTTAAGACGGGGCAGTGACCCCTAGGTGGGCCACAGAGGTATTGCGTGTGCGTATGTGGCATAGTTTTGGCTGGGCAGTTTTGGTGCAGCTGCCCCAGCAATTTCAGTCAAGGTGTCTCTCAAGCACAATAACAAACAAAGTGGTCCTCTGTAGCTCAGCTGGTAGAGCACGGCGCTTGTAACGCCAAGGTAGTGGGTTCGATCCCCGGGACCACCCATACACAAAAATGTATGCACGCATGACTGTAAGTCGCTTTGGATAAAAGTGTCTGCTAAATGGCATATTATTATTATTATTAAACAGCAGAGTCTTCTGATCTCAGACTCTTGGCCTCTAAGAACTGTGTGCTTGTGGAGACAATCTCAGTCAGGGTGAACTGGCCTTTCAGGGAGTCTGAGTAGTCTGGAGCATCTGTTGAACCAGAGTCAACTCTCCCAATCCACTCCAGAGTTCTGCCTGGTTTCTGCCTTATCCAGTTCATGTAGTAAATTATTAATTCAACAGATGTAACTTTTCTGGTGAAAATGTACTGGCTTCATACTCACCCTATATGCATGCTAGTGTGAAAATAACAAACCCACAGCTGTTCAAAATTATTCTGGTTTCTGAAATGTCATATAACTCTAATAACTATTGTATGAGTTGAGTGATGAGTTGGCAACATGCTGCTTTATATACAGAGGGGAAGGGGAAGTATGTTAGCATAGCTCTCCCTCTGGAGGTTGGCCACAACTGGCACTGGGCTATTTAACTTATCTCCTGTAGGTTCTACACCTGTCACTGAATAGACTTACCATTTATTACCAAATGCTGCATAGGATAGACCTTTTCCATATTTTCCATCATTTCATTCCATATTCAAAAATAATGATGTTGAATAGCACTAGAGATCAAATCAAAGTTGCCATAACACCTGCGAATCATATACACGACCAATAAACTTTTGATTTGGTTTGATCTCCAGCACTATTCAACATCATTCTCTCTGAAAAATACTTATTGTATTATATATAGCTGAGATGAGGGCCGTCTCTTATTACAGTAAAAAAATACTTCCTTCATGGTGTGACTTCAGATTTCACTACATTTTACATTTTTTTTACATTTTTAGTCATTTAGCAGACGCTCTTATCCAGAGCGACTTACAGTTAGTGAGGTAATACACTTTTATTTTTATTTTTTCATACTAAATGATAGTGTTTAGCTGCTTAACAAGAGCTGCTGTCCTCAAGCTCCCTGTAATTGTTAGCAGAAGTAGCCTCATGCACTGAATATAAGTGTTGCTGTGGATAGCAGCTCTGATGCCTGGCAGCCTGTTAGTCTCCAGTAGCATTTGCACACCTAGAAAGTGGCCTTTATCTAAGTCAGTGGTTCACAACCGTGATGGGATATAACATTCTGTGGCACATGTAAACTTTCCCTATTAATTAATTTAGTGGTAACGACCTCCATCTCATCTGATCCATTCTACAAATCATCTATTTCTTGTGACAAATATTTTTTAGTAATAAATTACTTAGCGTTTATGATAAATATGTTCATAGTTTTTATAGTTTCTTACTCATTATGGTTAATTTGTCCTTAAACGTTGATTAGTCCCGTGTAAACGTAACTAAAATAATAACAAAAATCTAAATCTAAATCTGTCAGTTTAAGCTAGGGATATATCTGTTTTGTGTATGAGATGCCTTCGGCATCTGAGGTGGGAAGTGGCAGAGCTACAGTGCTGTTTTCCAGACCAGGGGACATCTCTAAAATCGGTCTTGTCATTAAAATCTGTAGTGTCTGAATGGATTGGCCAACAGGATGAGACTCTCACAAACACAATGGTGTTCTCCGTTTTGTCCTACAACCCAAAGAAGTATCATGAAGGTAACCCACTACCGGTTTGATAATAAAATATCCGGAGCTTTCTCATATCTCCTAGATATAGGACAGACACTTCAAAACCATATCACTTTTGATAGATTTGTCTTTTTTGCCATTTATAAATGTGTTATTCAATGAATGCATTTCTGTGGACTATATAGCAGTAAAGGCCAAGTTCACTATTTTATCAAATACTGTAATTTGTTTATATATTTTTATTGAGACCTAAAGGGGTCTTAAAATTCAAAATCAAATACATAAATGATCCATGTTTTGACCATCTTAAAACAATTCCATATGTTAGTGGAACCCCCCCCACTCCCACCCCCACCCTCCCCTAAGGCTTAAACTTTTAGGGTGAAGAGTGTCCACGAATCTGCTCCAGAAATATATGTTTTTAGCTCCAGTAAAATAGGTTTTGAATGGTTTGAGCTAGAGACAAGCGGTTTTCTGCATTGTAAAGGCACAACCACGTACCTAAAGCCATGCTCCATTTGTATCTATGGCAGAGGCTGTGGTATAGTTAAGCCCAGAGCCATATAGAAATAAAATACTCTGGCTAAACCTAATCATACTTTCCTGTGCTTAAATGGTTTTCACAGACAAAGTGAAATGATTCAAATGACTTTGCCCTTGTTGGTTGCCCCTCAATAGCCAGAGGGCACTGGACTTGAAACAACGATACAGATGTAACCCTGTGCCATTTAATGTATTATCTGACCGCCACTAGTGCTCCTAAGTCCAAATTATGTATTTATTCATTTATTGAGTGTTTCATTTAAAAAAAAACTAGATTAGGAAAAGTTTCTAAGCATACCTGAGAGTTCCTCAACTCACACCAGTGTGTGGCGGCACATCGATTGGGAACCACTGATCTAAGTTACCAAATAATCAACAACTTAGAAAAGAAACCTACATTTGAACGAAATTAATGACTTTTATGACATAAGATAATATATATTGTGTGCGTGGTAGCCCAATTCTAGAAATACAAAGCAACACACCCATGTTCACACGACCATACGACATACATAGGAAAAGCACTAAAATACTTAGGGTTTTGTTAATATATATATTTATATACTGTATATGGGTGTGTGCTTGTGTGGGTGTGTGCGTGCATGCGTTGCTTTCATACAAGCAGTGTTTCTCTTCTTTCAAAGAAGTGTATTTCTTTGTATTTCTACCAGTGAAAACAACCATAACATAAAACATGCTGTTCCTCTAATACCAATTAATTGAAATAATTTTAAATAAATGATTTATATGGATTAAGGTGATGCCAATTAACACTCAATTCAATATAGGCTAAGATGAACTCTGCTCATATTATCATACCCTTCATTTGGTTTATGTGTTTGACTCCTACATTTTCATTTTCATGGTGTCATTTTCGACATAAAGCAAAGCCTACATAATTAACCAATTAAACACCAATCACAAACAGTGAAAGAAGTATGTGAGGAAATGACCAAACAACATACTGCCCTACCTAGGTGTACTACACTAACAACAGTATCCAAGTCAGAATTTTAACTTTCCTCCATTAAACAATGATTTATCTTCAAACTATAGCAATTTAACTGCGTAAAAAAAGACACAAAACAATGGCTTACCTGATGATACTGTGACCATTGTCCCTTTCCCCAATAGTCAAAGTAGCTGAACACAGTGTGACAAGGGCGTATGCCAAGCAATACAAAACTACCCTCTTTACAGCAATTGGTTTCAACTAATCTTGATAACTTCATCACTAAACCAAAGTAATTTGGTTTGTAAAAAAAAATCTAAATAGATACTACATTCTAACATAGTCACACTTGGTCAACAATATATTTCCACAATATGGATAATTTTCTCTTAGACTGTCATTTTCTTCTGAGGAACGAAGGGTTTTCTATTTATAAGACTTTAGGAAACAAACTTCTGCATTATTCTACAACAGCAGAACCTAGAAATTGAGGAACTATTTGACTTTCAAGGAAATAAGTAAACCATTCCTTTAGTGGACTATGAACAGGTCTATTCAATGACGTTTTGCATCTGCAAAACGCACAAGACAACATATGTTATTTCTACACAGAAAATAGAATGGGAAAATTAAACATTTGATGGATGTAATAAATGTACGTTTGCTTACCTGTTGAGACGGTGACTTGTGTCCCTTTACCCCAGTAGTCAAAAGCATCACAGTGCTATGTCTCCATTCACTGCCTGTACAAAAACCCTGCACCTCAATAGGCAGCTTTAAAGTCATGACACTGAATCCAACAGACATGAAGATATAACGCAATATTGTAATATTATCATACACCTGATTTCTTAAGGACATACGTTGTGAATTCAGTTTTGTATACCTTTTAAAAACTGATGCTCAGGTCCATGTCATGACATCACTCACTCCATCAAAACATACTTTTAAAAATGTAAAACAATTTACAATGGGGTTATATCAATATCAGACGATCATTTGAAGAATATTGTATGGTTTCTCCCCCATTGTCCCTATCCTCAGGCAGATATAATGCAAGTTCTGTCTCTGAGGTTTTTGTACAGCCTCATGTCACTGTGTACCCCCACCCCATATCACAGTGATATACCCCAGCACAAAAACACCTCCTTCACATCTCCATAGGGATTGCATATGACTGTCTGCTCTCAGTCAGGTATAAGAAACATAAAACCATGGCTAAAACTATACATTGTAGCATTAATACAGATTCTTACAGTATTAAATTATCTATGGGTTGGTGGATTAATCTTCAATGTTTGTTATTATTGTTTGTGACTAAAGGTGTATCCATTGTCAGTTTGTGACAGTTGTTTGCAAATGTATGGATTTATGTCACAGTACAAAATCCAATATCATGGCTATGGCCAAATCATGTTTATGGTGAGGTTTCATTAGGTTTACATTGGTACCATTGTCGTGGGGGGTGTTTATTTGACCTGTTCAGTGTTGATGTGTCCATACAGGAGCAAAGGGGTTTTTGTACGGCGTAATATCACTGTGGCCCCCGTATAGTCACAGTGATACACACCATAACAAAAACCTCCCACCAGTACCAAACACCTGCTCTATGAGGATAGCAACACATTCAGATGGTATGTGGATAGGTAATAACACACATATATATTATTTCTTCAAATATTTTTGAATATTTTAAAATATTATATATTATAACATGATTTAAGTATTCTTTAAAATTAGAACATTTTACCTAAGTCCTGCAGGTACAATGCTTTACAACTGTTATAAACATCTATGAGACTTTTTATTAATGAGCTTTATAAAATTTTAATTTTCAACTCACTCAAAATAATTTAGTCAGAATTTGTATGAATGGTTTAACCTTGATTAATATTTGTTACAAAGTCAGCATCAATATGAATGATTTAACCTTTAATAGTTGTTATTTAGTCAGCATCATTATGAATGGTTTAACATTTAATAGTTGGTATTTAGTCAGCATCATTATGAACGGTTTAACATTTAATAGTTGTAATTCAGTCAGCATCATTATGAATGGTTTAACCTTTAATAGTTGTTATTTAGTCAGCATCACTATTAATGGTTTAACCTTTAATAGTTGTTATTTAGTCAGCATCATTATGAATGGTTTAACTTTATAATAGTTGTTATTTAGTCAGCATCATTATGAATGGTTTAACTTTAATAGTTGTTATTTAGTCAGCATCATTATGAATGGTTTAACCATTAATAGTTGTTATTCAGTCAGCATCATTATGAATGTTTAACCATTAATAGTTGTTATTTAGTCATTATCATTATGAATGGTTTAACCTTTAATAATTGATATTTAATCGTCATCATTATGAACTGTTTTACATTTAATAGTTGTAATTTAGTCAGCATTATTACGAATGGTTTAACCTTTAATAGTTGTTATTTAGGCAGCATCATTATGAATGGTTCAACCTTTAATAGTTGTTATTTAGTCAGCATCATCATGAATGGTTTAACCTATAATAGTTGTTATTTTGTCAGCATTGTTATGAATGGTTTAACCATTAATAGTTGTTATTTAGTCAGCGTCATCATGAATGGTTTAAGATTTAATAGTTGTTATTTATTCAGCATCATTATAAATGGTTTAACCTTTAATAGTTATTTAGTCAGCATCATTATGAATGGTTTAACCTTTAATAGTTGTTATTTAGTCAGCATCATTATGAATGGTTTAACCTTTAATAGTTGTTATTTAGTCAGCATCATTATGAATGAATGGTTTAACCTTTCTGTTTAATACTAGGCACTCCAGCCCCTTTGGTGCATTTGGATGTTCATTATTTCTATCACTAAAATAATGAAGAAAACACATAGTATCACTTTATAAGAAAAACCTGCTTATAACCTGCTTATAAACATTAAACAGTTTTGAACTTACATGTACAAGTCTGTTATTCATGGTTTGAATATGACTGCAGATACATGTATTAATTATGTATAAAGCTTTTTAGACAGTTTATCTCACATTCCCAGGAAGTGTCAATTTTGACTGTGACAATATGAACTGTGTTGTCCTTAGGGAACGATGGTTTCCTGCAATAGACATTTTTGTTGTTTTTGTACAGGTCATGCTTTGCTTCACACCACTGTGTGTAATTATATCTGACACAGTGATAGACAGTTGTGTCTTCAGTTTAACTTCTCTGCCCTTCTAAAGTGTCTATGTTGTTGGAAACATCTTTGGAGATGATGAACCTGCTTTTGAAAGAATATTTGCAATTTCCATCTGAACCATTCCATAGCTTTATCTACAGGATATCTAATCCAGTTTGTGGTATAGCTATCATCACTGATAGAATACCCAGAGACCTTACAGGTGATGCTCAAAGATTATCTTGGCTTTACAACCATTGAGCTTGGCTGCTGAGTTCTGGGTCAACAATACCATGCATACCTGCCAGGGGAAAAATCTAGATATTTGAAAATGGTCTAACATTAGGTACATGATACATTTATACAGTTTGATTATGTTGTAGTAAAATGTATTTTTAAAAAAGAAACAGGAGGCTGCTGCCAGCAGCAGCAGGAGAAATGCAGGGAACATGGTTTGTGAGGAAGCTGAACTGATGGGAATAATACTTATTTACTCCAACTGAGTGAAAGAGAAACAGACTCTTCTTTAATACAAAGAGGATAATTGATTTGCATCAAAGTCAGAGATTTAGGATTACAGTACTACAGTAAAATTACTAGAATCACAGTGACATTTTGAGTAGAACAATTATGTATCATAATACTATTAATAATAATACAATGATCTATTATGGGATGCAATGACTTGCATTATGAATGGTTCTGTTCTGCTCATTGCTTACAGTATGTTATTATAATCATTATCATTGATGCTTTGGAGAACTGCACAAAAGGCACAGATGGTGAGAATCTAACTATTGTTGTCCCCAAAGATACAGTATATGCTTGACCCATTACTCTTTTTAGATAACAGTAAAAGTCTGCTATCAGTAATTAAAACTCTTAATTGGATTAGACTGATATACAGGTGAATGTAAATAAGATGTCATCAAGATGATGTTTACTGACTAAAATGGCCTGAAGAGTGGATTAAGCTGCGTTGAGCTTGATAAGGAATGGTATGCTTTGAATAAACTTGGAATTTATGCTGGATCCTTATTTTGTCTGTCTCACATCACATTTGACTTTGCTTTTGATTTGCTAGTGAGAGAAGTGCTTGATCAGTTTTTGTACAGGGCTGCAGGATCCTGTGTCACTGTGTCTCTGGCACAATAATAAACAGCAGAGACTGTTCATCTGGAGATACACCTGTTTCATGCTATTGGAGATGGTTTACTGACCCTTAACAGACTGGGGGTAGTAAGTGCCACTGCTGTCACAGGTAATAATTGCAACCTCCCTCCTTTCCCAGGAGTATGTCTGATCCAAGCCATCCAGTATCTATTCATGTCCAAACCAGAGGCTGTGCAGGTCAGTTTGTGTGGATCTCCAGGCTTTTTAACAACTGGTCCAGACTCAGTCAGTGTCTGACCCTGAACACCTGTGGAAACAAAGTAACATTAGAGAAAATCCCTGGACTCAAAACCACTGTGATTATTCTTTATCAAACAATAAACTATCTAATAGTGTTCACCTGTCAAGCCTATTGTCATCAGTAGAACCACAATATTCAATGTCATGATGAACTATTAGTAGTTATGGTGTGTCTCTGTTCCTCAGTCTAGTCAGAGCTTCAGTCCTCTCCTCCACTCTGCAGTGAGATAAGTAGTGATGGATGACCTCAGAGTTTTGCATTGACTCCTCCTCACAGGGAAGATCACACAGAGATTAAATAGAGAATTCAGAGATGGGGAACAGATTCATACGTTCTGAATACTTTGTTAATTACTTGTTTGTGTGACAAGAAGAAAGCTTGACCAGACTGGGCAAGAGATCATGTGATTGTGTAGTTTGAATGTAAGAAGCTGGAGTCTTTTATTGTGTAGTGCTTTGTGATATTGATGTTGTATTATTTACAGTAATGATACCCAGAACTATTCTAGTGTGACACAAAGAGAGGAAGTAGTACACCACCTATCCGTGTTGTTAGGTGGGGTGTGGGTTTCTGTACAGCTGCTTCACCAGCTCCAGTCAGTGTGTCTCTCGAGCACAATAATAAACAGCAGAGTCCTCTGCTCTCAGACTCTTGGCCTCTAAGAACTGTGTGCTTGTAGAGACGTCCTCAGTCAGGGTGAACTGGCCTTTCAGGGTGTCTGAGTAGTCTGGATCATCTGTTGAACCAGAGTTAACACCCCCAATCCACTCCAGAGCTTTGCCTGGTTTGTGCCTTATCCAGTTCATGTAGTAGCTTGTCATATCAAACCCAGAGATTGTACAGGACAATTTAACAGCGTCTCCAGGTCTTTTCACCTGAGAAGGTGACTGATCCATCTCATCACAGAAAACACCTGCAAAACAAAAATGTTGACGCTCAGTTGAAGATCTGGTATTAACAGACATTTTGAGTTTTACCATGATACTCACACATTCTTCAGTCACCATGTAATGCTTTACTTACTGTGTATGGACATCACTATGAGAACTAATCTCCAGACAGTCATAAGCTCCATTGTTCAGTATTAGTTAATACAGGACTTGTAATGTTGTAATATCAGTCCAAGCTGCCTATAATGAGAAGCCAGAGCTCAGTGTCTGATTATAAAGGGATGAAGGGGGAGGGAGACTTTGCATAGACCGCCCTCTAGAGGTTTAAATATCCTGACAGGGGAGAGATCTTCTATTCTATTCCTTGATTCTCTTCTCCCTGTCCTTTATTCTACTCTCTGTAGTTCAGATTTTACTGATGAGACGTGTTGACTATATATAATGGCTTAAGTATGATGTGTTGACTATATATAATGGCTTTAGTATGATGTGTTGACTATATATAATGGCTTTAGTATGATGTGTTGACTATATATAATGGCTTTAGTATGATGTGTTGACTATATATAATGGCTTTAGTATGATGTGTTGACTATATATAATGGCTTTAGTATGATGTGTTGACTATATATAATGGCTTTAGTATGATGTGTTGACTATATATAATGGCTTTAGTATGATGTGTTGACTATATATAATGGCTTTAGTATGATGTGTTGACTATATATAATGGCTTTAGTATGATGTGTTGACTGCATATAATGGCTTTAGTATGATGTGTTGACTATATATAATGGCTTTAGTATGATGTGTTGACTATATATAATGGCTTTAGTATGATGTGTTGACTATATATGATGGCTTTAGTATGATGTGTTGACTATATATAATGGATTTAGTATGATATCTTGACTATATATAATGGCTTTAGTATGATGTGTTGACTATATATAATGGCTTTAGTATGATGTGTTGACTATATATAATGGCTTTAGTATGATGTGTTGACTATATATAATGGCTTTAGTATGATGTGTTGACTATATATAATGACTTTAGTATGATGTGTTGACTATATATAATGGCTTTAGTATGAAGTGTTGACGATATATAATGGCTTTAGTATGATGTGTTGACTATATGTAATGGCTTTAGTGTTATGTGTTAACTATATATAATGGCTTTAGTATGATGTGTTTGACTATATATAATGGCTTTAGTATGATGTGTTGACTATATATAATGGCTTTAGTATGATGTGTTAACTATGTATAATGGCTTTAGTATGATGTGTTGAATATATATCTCCCGAGTGGCGCAGTGGTCTAAGGCACTGCATCGCAGTGCTAGCTGTGCCACTAGAGATCCTGGTTCGAATCAAGGCTCTGTTGTAGCCGGCCGCGGCCGGGAGATTCATGGGGCGGCGCACATTTGGCCCAGCGTCGTCCAGGTTAGGGGAAGGAATGGCCGGCAGGGGATGTAGCTCAGTTGGTAGAGCATGGCGTTTGCAACGCCAGGGTTGTGGGTTCGATAAAATAATGTATGCGCTAACTGTAAGTTGCTCTGGATAAGAGCGTCTGCTAAATGACTAAAATGTAAATGTATATATAATGGCTTTAGTATGATGTGTTGACTATATATGATGGCTTTAGTATGATGTGTTGACTATATAAAATGGCTTAAGTATGATGTGTTGACTATATATAATGGCTTTAGTATGATGTGTTGACTATATATAATGGCTTTAGTATGATGTGTTGACTGCATATAATGGCTTTAGTATGATGTGTTGACTATATATAATGGCTTTAGTATGATGTGTTGACTATATATAATGGCTTTAGTATGATGTGTTGACTATATATGATGGCTTTAGTATGATGTGTTGACTATATATAATGGATTTAGTATGATATCTTGACTATATATAATGGCTTTAGTATGATGTGTTGACTATATATAATGGCTTTAGTATGATGTGTTGACTATATATAATGGCTTTAGTATGATGTGTTGACTATATATAATGGCTTTAGTATGATGTGTTGACTATATATAATGACTTTAGTATGATGTTGACTATATATAATGGCTTTAGTATGAAGTGTTGACGATATATAATGGCTTTAGTATGATGTGTTGACTATATGTAATGGCTTTAGTGTTATGTGTTAACTATATATAATGGCTTTAGTATGATGTGTTGACTATATATAATGGCTTTAGTATGATGTGTTGACTATATATAATGGCTTTAGTATGATGTGTTAACTATGTATAATGGCTTTAGTATGATGTGTTGAATATATATCTCCCGAGTGGCGCAGTGGTCTAAGGCACTGCATCGTAGTGCTAGCTGTGCCACTAGAGATCCTGGTTCGAATCAAGGCTCTGTCGTAGCCGGCCGCGGCCGGGAGATTCATGGGGCGGCGCACATTTGGCCCAGCGTCGTCCAGGTTAGGGGAAGGAATGGCCGGCAGGGGATGTAGCTCAGTTGGTAGAGCATGGCGTTTGCAACGCCAGGGTTGTGGGTTCGATAAAATAATGTGTGCGCTAACTGTAAGTTGCTCTGGATAAGAGCGTCTGCTAAATGACTAAAATGTAAATGTATATATAATGGCTTTAGTATGATGTGTTGACTATATATGATGGCTTTAGTATGATGTGTTGACTATATAAAATGGCTTAAGTATGATGTGTTGACTACATATAATGGATTTAGTATGATATCTTGACTATATATAATGGCTTTAGTATGATGTGTTGACTATATATAATGGCTTTAGTATGATGTGTTGACTATATATAATGGCTTTAGTATGATGTGTTGACTATATATAATGGCTTTAGTGTTATGTGTTAACTATATATAATGGCTTTAGTATGATGTGTTGACTATATATAATGGCTTTAGTATGATGTGTTGACTATATATAATGGCTTTAGTATGATGTGTTGACTATATTTAATGGCTTTAGTATGATGTGTTAACTATGTATAATGGCTTTAGTATGATGTGTTGACGATACACAATTGCTATAGTATGATGTGTTGACTATTTATAATGGCTTTAGTATGATGTGTTGACTATATATAATGGCTTTAGGTTGATGTGTTGACTGCATATAATTGTCATGAGCCTCTCACTCCACCGGGTTACCACCTTAATTTTCTTCCACTCTGCTCACCACTCTCTCTACTCAGCCTAACTAGCTCCACCTGTCCCTGCTCTGCTCGGCTCTAATTACTCTGCCAGCTGCGCTGCATTACCCACTAACCTCTCCCAGTATTTATAGCCCTGTCTTTCAGCTCTCCTTTGTCAGATCGTCTGCAAAGCTCACACCCGGAACCTGTTTGCTCGCGCTTCTGGCTCACCCTGGTTTTGTGACCCCGGACCTGCCTGGTTTTTGGATACTCTTCTGCCTCAGGAGATCCAGACCTGCTTCTGCCATTACGACTCCTGACTACTCTTCAATCCCGGTAACTCTGACCAGCCTTCTGCCTTGCTACTACGTATTTTGGATTTCCCTTGTACTGTACTGCTGCCTGGTTTCATTCCGCCTCGGTGTCTGTGTTTCCTCCCCCCAGGACTTCTGGACCACCAACCACCGGCGTCATCGGACGCATCGCTGCCACTGGGGGAGGCACAGACCCAGCACATCGGACGGGATAACCCCTGGAGCCTTCACTCACTCCCTACATCCCTTTCCCCTTAAGTTTAAATAAACTTTCTGGTGTGACGCAATTGTGGTCCTCTTGTCGTCTGTCTGAACCGGTGACAGTACGATCTGACCATCATGGACTCAGCGCACACTTCCCCCAACATGGAAACCGAAGAACCTGAGCAACCCACCGCCATGCTACGCCTGGAACACACTGAGAGAGAGCTAGGCCGCATGAGCGCGACATCACCTCTCTGCTTCAGGTCGGCCACCAACAGCATCAGCAGTTCCAGCAGCACCAGCAGCAGTCCCAGCAGCAGCAACAACAACTCGCCATGATCATTCAACTCCTCACCAACCTGACCCCAGCCAGTCTGCCCACCAGCCCTGCCCCGAGTTACCTGCCCCGGTCATTGCAGCCGCTGCTCGGAACCCAAGATTGGAAACCCCGGAGCGGTTCAACGGCGATTCAACCCAGGTCCGGCCATTCCTGACTAGCTGCCGACTTCAGTTCTCCTTGCAGCCAAGGACCTTCGCCACGGAGGGGGCTAAAGTTGGGTATGCCATCACTCACCTGACGGGCCGAGCTCGACTCTGGGGAACAGCAGAGTTCGAACGTCAAACCCCCGCATGTGCAACCTTCGACCGGTTTGCCGAGGAGATGCTGAAGGTGTTTGACCTGGATTCACCAACCGCAGAGGCGTCTCGTGAACTGTTCAGTATTCGACAAGGCAGACGTACAGTCGCAGACCATTCCATCGACTTCCGAACCCTGGCTAGACGAAGTTCTTGGAACACACCATCGTTGGTGGACGCGTTCTTCCATAGTTTGGCTGACTATATCAAGGACGAGTTGGTCTCCCATGAACTGCCTTCCACTCTTGATGAAGCCATCGCACTGACTGTCAGGATCGACAGAAGGATACAGACCCGCTGCCGTGAGAGGGGGCGCCAAGGTCCACCTACTACCGGCATTCGGAGAGATCCGACTGGGCTCCTGTCATCTACTGCCACTCACCCAGTTCAGCTTGATCAGTCTGAGCCTATGGAGATTGGGCGAGCCTCTCTCACTCCTGCAGAGCGCCAGCGACGCTTCACCTCAAACCTCTGCCTCTATTGTGGAGGTGATGGACATCGTGGTGGTAACCTGCCCTTTAAAGGGCCGAAGCTCACCGGGCATAGGGGGAGTCCGGTTGAGTTCAATGACCATCCAGTCCTCCGACCGCAAACCCCTGCTGCAAGTTCACCTCCGCCTCCCTGACTCAACTCACACCCTGGCTGCTCTGGTGGATTCTGGCGCCGAAGCCAACATAATGGACATCAAGCTGGCACGCCAACTGGGACTGGAGAACCTCCGTTTGACACCTCCTATTCCTGCCCGGGCACTGGACGGACACTTACTCGGATCGGTCACTCATGTCACGGCCCCGGTCTCGATGGGTCTGTCCGAAACCATCAAGAAACTATCCAGTTTCACCTGCTCCCTCTCCAGGCCAACCCTCATCCTGGGTTACCCATGGCTCCGCCCGGCACAACCCTCAGCTCGACTGGGTGACCGGGGTGATCAGGAGTGGGGAGAGGACTGCCACCGAACCTGCCTGCTTGCCGCCACTACCCCCTCGGCCAGTACCTACTAACTCCGCTCCTGACCCCTCCAAGGACCCTGTGTCGATTCTGCCAAGTCCCTGCATCGTTGCAGCTCTGACCTGGGCTGTTGAGGAACAGGTGCTGGAGGCTCTCCGTAACCAGCCAGGTCCCAGCACTTGCCCAGCTGACCGCCTTTTGTCCCCGAAGACCTGAGGTCCCAGGTCGTTCAGTGGGGACATGACTCCCGCCTAGCTTGTCACCCTGGCTCCACCCGCACTTACAACCTGCTCGCCCAGAGGTTCTGGTGGCCCTCTCTGAGGAAGGATGTACGGGAATTCGTCCAAGCCTGCCCCATCTGCAACCAACACAAGTCGTCCTGCCAGCCCCCCAGCCGGATTGCTGCAGCCCCTGCCTGTGCCCAGGAGTCCGCTGGTCCCTGCTGCGCCTTGTCCTCCTCCTCCACGGCTCGCCGATGGTGGTCTGGTTTACACCGTCCGCCGCCTGCTTCGGTCCAGACGGAGGGGTAGGGGTCTCAGTACCTCATTGACTGGGAGGGCTATGGACCTGAGGAAAGGACCTGGGTGCCAGCTAGTCGGATTGTGGATAGGACTCCATCACCGCTTTCCACCAACGGCATCCTGATCAACCTGCAATCCGTGGGGCCGCCCCAGAGGGGTCTCTAACCGTCCTGCCCGCTCGGCTTCCTGTCCTGTGCCTGATCCGGTCTCGGGACCTGTCCCATCTCCCCGACCACGGCCCTCCGGCTTCCTCCGAGGATGAGGACGTTCACTCGGACCGTTCGGAGGAGTTCTAGCCCTCCTCCGGCTCCCCTCCTCCCGCCCGGCGTGGTGTTGCTCTTGGGACTTCTGGGGCCGTCCCTTGGGGGGGTTCTGTCATGAGCCTCTCACTCCACCGGGGTTACCACCTTAATTTTCTTCCACTCTGCTCACCACTCTCTCTACTCAGCCTAACTAGCTCCACCTGTCCCTGCTCTGCTCGGCTCTAATTACTCTGCCAGCTGCGCTGCATTACCCACTAACCTCTCCCAGTATTTATAGCCCTGTCTTTCAGCTCTCCTTTGTCAGATCGTCTGCAAAGCTCACACCCGGGAACCTGTTTGCTCGCGCTTCTGGCTCACCCTGGTTTTGTGACCCCCGACCTGCCTGGTTTTTGGATACTCTTCTGCCTCAGAGATCCAGACCTGCTTCTGCCATTACGACTCCTGACTACTCTTCAATCCCGGTAACTCTGACCAGCCTTCTGCCTTGCTACTACGTATTTTGGATTTCCCTTGTACTGTACTGCTGCCTGGTTTCATTCCGCCCGTTGTGTCTGTGTTTCCTCCCCCCAGGACTTCTGGACCACCAACCACCGGCGTCATCGGACGATCGCTGCCACTGGGGGAGGCACAGACCCAGCACATCGGACGGGATAACCCCTGGAGCCTTCACTCACTCCCTACATCCCTTTCCCCTTAAGTTTAAATAAACTTTCTGGTGTGACGCAATTGTGGTCCTCTTGTCGTCTGTCTGAACCGTGACAATAATGGCTTTAGTATGATGTGTTGACTACATATAATGGCTTTAGTATGATTTGTTGACTATATATAATGGCTTTAGTATGATGTGTTGACCATATATAATGGCTTTAGGATGATGTGTTGATTACATATAATGGCTGTAGTATGATGTGTTGACTGGAATGGCTTTAGTAAAATGTGTTGACTATATATAATGATGATCTGAGACTCACCAGGCTTTACAACCATTAAACTTGGCTGGCTGAGTTCAAGACCACCACATCTAAGGGAAAAAAACATAATTAGTAATATGGTATTTAGTAGGAGTGTTAAGGCTATTGTTGAAATTATTTTTTCTCAATATATTTGATTGAGCATCAACCCATTCCTTCCCCCAAATCCCAAGAGACTCACGGGAGGGGCAGAAGCCAGCAGGAGCAGCAGCAGAGATGTAGGGAACATGGTTTGTGCTGAAGCTGAACTGGTGGGAGCTCTTCTCTACTCCAACTGACTCTGAGACAGACAGTCACTTTTATTCAGAGAGAGAGGTGGTGTGTTAGGCTCCTTTGCATATAGAGTTGGTATAAAAGGTTAAGACTGTTATTAACTGTGTTGACCTGCATTATGAACGGTCAAAATGAAATACAAAATGTAGTCAATTTTGGATTGTCAATTTCTTTACAGTACAGTATATAATTACTATTATCACTTCCATTGTTATAGTCTTCACTGAACAGCTCTAAATCAGAACATAATCATTACATTATGGGGGTTTCTCAAGGATCTATCCTTTGTCCATTACTGATTTTAGTTTACATTAATGACATTCATCCGGTATCTAAAAGCATATTTGAAGAGTTTCATTCCAAAACGCTATATATACATTTTCAGAAATGTTGCTAAATTAGCTTTTATTGTTTAAACAACTTGTGAAAGAGAATAGTGTGTTTTTTCACTATTTAATCATGGCATGGGGTTGTTCAGTGACAGACATGTACTTGTTCAAAATCTATCACTTCATTTCAGAGAGATTCTATGTATCTGCCTCACTCTTAGCAAAATAAGTAGTACATAACTACATTAATATGAGATCTGTATGTAAAACATTTACTTTTGACATTTTAGTCATTTAGCAGATTATCTTATCCAGAGTGATTTATAGTTAGTGCATTCATCTTAAAATAGCTAGGTGAGACAACCACATATCAAAGTCAAATATACTGCTACGAACATTTCATTGCAGCTAGACAATGGATATACAGCACTTGGTTTTGTCAAAATAAAATCATACACATATAAAATCTATGAATTAAACATTTGAGAACAGTAATATTTTACACACATATGAAGGTAGTAATCATTTCTGATGAAAAAACCCCAAATGTGAAAAATGTTTATTGTGAGGTTTCATTAGGGTTGCAGTGGTGCCAGCTGATTCATGATTTCGACTGGCTGATAACGCTGCCTGCCTGTTTGTCTCGTCCCAACTCCCGACACAGGTTCATTACTATGGGACAGCTGGAGATCGAATTTGAATACTTAAACAATGTTGCAAATCTCGGAGAGACAGACAGCAAGGTTTATACAAATCTCCGCTGTTGAAAACTAAATGTTAGTCTAAACGAAATGCTATAGTGGAGATCAAGTTTATAAACTGCCTGGCTGGGCTGATGAGACAGTGGAATGCGCAGTCAGATGCAAAAAGAGTAAATAGGCTTTTTAACGTCATAGATTTAGCCGGTGGTAACTTGTGTAATAGACACGGCTGGAATGCGGTTTTAACCAATCAGCATTCAGGGTTAGACACACCCGTTGTATAAACCATAACAAAAACCTCCCACCAGTACCACACACCTGCTCTATGAGGATAGCAACACATTCAGATGGTATGTGGATAGGTAATAATACAAATATATATAATTTGTTCAAATACTTCAGAACATTTTTAACAGTTTGTTTACTTTTTTGTAAAGTATTACATTTACATTTTAGTCATTTAGCAGACGCTCTTATCCAGAGCGACTTACAGTTAGTGAGTGTATACATTTTTTTTAGTCTTTTATTTTTAGATAACATGGTTTAATTAACCTTTAGAGTTGTAGGTAACATTTTCCCTAATTCCTGGCAGGTTCAATGTGTTATAACTGTTCTAAACATGTCTGAGCCTTTATAATGTCTTATAATAAGGTTCATCGTACTGTATTTTATTTTTCAACTCACTGAAAATAATTGTTATTTAGTCAGCATCATTATGAATGGTTTAACCTTTAATAGTTATTTAGTCAGCATCATTATGAATGGTTTAACCTTTAATAGTTATTTAGTCAGCATCATTATGAAAGGTTTAACCTTTAATAGTTGTCATTTAGTCAGCATCATTATGAATGGTTTAACCTTTAATAGTTGTTATTTAGTCAGCATCATTATGAATGGTTTAACCTTTAATAGTTTTTATTTAGTCAGCATCATTATGAATGAATGGTTTAACCTTTCTGTTTAATACTAGGCACTCCAGCCCCTTTGGTGTATTTGGATGTTCATTATTTATATCACTAAAATAACGAAGAAAACACATAGTATCCCTTTATAAGAAAAACCTGCTTATAACCTGCCTATAAACATTAAACAGTTTTGAACTTACATGTACAAGTCTGTTATTCATGGTTTGAATATGACTGCAGATACATGTATTAATTATGTATAAAGCTTTTTAGACAGTTTATCTCACATTCCCAGGAAGTGTCCATTTTGACTGTGACAATTTGAACTGTGTTGTCCTTAGGGAACGATGGTTTCCTGCAATAGACATTTTTGTTGTTTTTGTACAGGTCATGCTTTTCTTCACACCACTGTGTGTAATTATGTCTGACACAGTAATAGACAGTTGTGTCTTCAGTTTGACTTCTCTGCCCTTCTAAAGTGACTATGTTGTTGGAACCATCTTTGGAGATGCTTAACCTGCTTTTGAAAGAATCCTTGGAGTTTCCATCTGAGTCAACGATCCATACCATAGCTTTACCTACAGGATATCTAATCCAGTCTGTGGTATAGCTATCATCACTGATAGAATACCCAGAGACCTTACAGGTGACGCTCAAAGACTCTCCAGGTTTTACAACCATTGAGCTTGGCTGGGTGAGTTCTGGGTCAACAATACCGCACACACCTGGGGAGGCAAATCAAATATACAGTTTGATTATATTATTGTAATACTTTTAAAAACATAGAATCTTCTGTGTTCAAACTCCTAATCCCTCAAAGGAACTCACAGGAGGCAGCTGCCAGCAGCACCAGCAGCACAGATGCAGGGAGTTTGTGAGAAAGCTGAACTGGTAGGACCAATACTTATTTACTCCAAGTGAGTGAAAGAGAGTAGACTCCTCTTTATATACAGAGAAGTGATTTTATTTGCATAGAAGTAAAATATTTAGGATTAAAGGAGAAGTACAGTAAATAAATGACTAGTATCACAGTGACATGTTGAGGAGAACAGCTATTTATCATAATAATACAATGATCTGTTATAGGATGCATTGACCTGCATTATGAATGGTTCTGTTCTGCTTGTTGTTTACAGTATGGTACAGTATATTTTTGGCCCATTACTCTTTTTAGTTAACAGCAAAAAGTCTGCTATCAATCTCATCTTCTATACTGAACAAAAACATAAACACAACGTGCAACAATTTCAAAGATTTTACTGAGTCACATTTCATATGAGGAAAAGTCAAATGAAATAAATGCATTAGGCCTTAATCTATGGACTTCACATGACTGTGAATACAGATATGCATCTGTTGGTCACAGATACCTTAAAAAACTGGAACTGGAACACGCTGTCGTACACGTTGATCCAGAGCATCCCAAACATACTCAATGGGTGACATGCCTGGTGATTATGCAGGCCATGGAAGAACTGGGATATTTTCAGTTTCCAGGATTGTGTGCAAATCCTTGCAACATGTGACTGTGCATTATCATGCTGAAACATGAGGTGATGGCGGCAGATGAATGGCACGACAATGGGCATTAGGTTCTCGTCACGGTATCTCCATAGATAAAATGCTATTATGTTTGTGATATAGAAATTAAAATATATACAGGTTAAAAATAATGACTAAATGTTCCACCCTTAAATATAGTTGTGAAATGTTATTGTTTTAAGTATGATTAGTACTTTCTTAGTAGTGACTAATTATTATACTCTGAAACTGTGTGAGATGTGTTAGAATCTACAACCTGGTAATGTGTGAGTGTAGGACCAGTAAAGACTATGACATTGAGCTACTATTTAGCAATGTGAGTAAGAGTTAGACCAGACAACAAAGGACAAGGAGAACTGTCTACAGGCAACTGAGAAACCAAGATAACTGAGGAATTTAGGGAGGAGAGAAACTGTTAGACTTGGAAGAGTGTGTGTGTGTGTGTGTGTGTGTGTGTGTGTGTGTGTGTGTGTGTGTGTGTGTGTGTGTGTGTGTGTGTGTACTGATGGTCAGGAGAGCAGTTTTAAAGTGGAAAACTACAGCACGCCTACAGAGAGGAGGGATTTTTGTATGACATGTGAGTATAAAAGATGGACTCTGAAATTGTGATGGCAGAATTCTCAATGAATAAACATTTCTGACTATGCAGACCGAGACTCTGTCCGTTTCTTAAATCCAAAAGACTTACAACCTTTGGGAGACGCACAGAGACACTGAAATAGTTTGTTAAATAATTAACGTAACAGTTTGTTGTCCATAGTTTATGCCTGGCCGTACAATAACCCCACTGCCACCATGGGGCACTCTGTTCACAATGTTGACATCAACAAACCGCTCACCCATACGACGCCATAACACATGGTCTGGCGGATGTGAGGCCATTTGGACATACTGCCAAATTCTCTAAATCGACATGGGATGTAGCTCAAGGTAGAGAAATGAACATTCAGTTCTCTGGCAACAGCTCTGGTGGGCATTCCTGCAGTCAGCATGCCAATTGCATGCTCCCTCAAAACTTGAGACATCTGTGTCATTTTGTTAGGTGACAAAACTACACATTTTAGGGTGGCCTTTTGTTGTCCCCAGTACAAAGTGCACCTGTGTAATGTTCATGCTGTTTAATCAGATTCTTGATATGCCGAACCTTTCAGGTACAGTAGCTACTAAATGTAAATCCAGATCCCTTACAGGAGAGGCTGAGAGTTTCTACAGGCTTTTTCAGGACAGGACTGGAGGGAATGGCCTCCAGACTCTGACCATACACCCCTAATAGAGAAAAGAGAATGAAGACAACAGATCACTAATATGTTAACTCAATGGATATTATCATTATCTCTATACGTAAAATACCTTGTTCCAATAAATTGCTAGACACATTGGGAGACAGAATTTGCATGACAACCATGGTTGGCTGGTAGCATGTCACATGCATATAAAAGAGGTTTCAAGGTAAATATTCAATTCTAAGACAATGCCAGACGTCAGTGTTCACTGTCAATCAGCAAACATTTTCTGTATTGTTTAAACATTAAAGTATATATTTTTCTCGGCTCTCATACTAACATTATGTTTCATGTATTATAAATTGTCGTGAAATAATTTATATAAAATTATATAAAATGTTTATATTTCCCACAACAATATCACAAACACATTCATACAAGTGGCCCCTGTAAGAAATTGTGTTATGTTGTCTCATATGTTTTCTGAAAAGTTTTGAATGAAACTGCCCTTTGACACAACCTTTCATCACTGTCATCCTCACTCTCTCTGTTCAATGAAGTCATAAAATACAATATATATATATATATTTTTTTTATAACACAAAACTATATAACTAGATAATAATAATTATGAACAATTCACATCCTGACTGTATCCTAAAATGCAACTATCAACAAACCAATAGAAGGCTAAACTTCAATCAATTACTATTTCAAATCATAATTAGTCATTTACTCCGCATTTGCAGTACATCACTGTTGTTAGTTTTTTTATATATATATATATACAGTTGAAGTCGGAGGTTTACATAAATCTTAGCCAAATACATTTAAACTCAGTTTTTCACAATTCCTGACATTTAATCCTAGTAAAAATTCCCTGTCTTAGGTGAGTTAGGATCACCACTTTATTTTAAGAATGTGAAATGTCAGAATAATAGTAGAGAGAATGATTTATTTCAGCTTTTATTTATTTAATCACATTCCCAGTGGGTCAGAAGTTTACATACACTCAATTAGTATTTGGTAGCATTGCCTTTAAATTGTTTAACTTGGGTCAAACGTGTCGGGTAGCCTTCCACAAGCTTCCCACAATAAGTTGGGTGAATTTTGGCCCATTCCTCCTGACAGAGCTGGTGTAACTGAGTCAGGTTTGTAGGCCTCCTTGCTCGCACACTTTTTCAGTTCTGCCCACACATTTTCTATAGGATTGAGGTAAGGGCTTTGTGATAGCCACTCCAATACTTTGACTTTGTTGTCCTTAAGCCATTTTGCCACAACTTTAGAAGTATGCTTGGGGTCATTGTCCATTTGGAAGACCCTTTTGTTGTCACGGTTCGCCGAGGCTGCTCCTCTTCCTTGTTCGGGCAGGCTTCGGCGGTCGTCGTCTCCGGAGTACTAGCTGCCACCGTTCTATGTTTCATGTTCATTTGGTTTTGTCTGTTCATAACACCTGTCCCTTATTTGTGTCTTAATTGTTTCCCTATTTAGTTTCGTGTGTTTGGGTCAGGTGTTATGCGTGATTGGTTTTGTCAGCCTGCCTCTACGAGTTTGTGTCTCTCGTTATTGTGTTTCGAGAGCTCGCACTGCGTGCGCTTTTCTTGTTGTTTCCGCACTTTGTTTCGTGCGTAATTGTTCGCGCCACCCGGTTGGGTTGGCGACTCATTATTGTGTTTTGGACTGTACTAAAGTTCTGTTGAAGTCCTCCTGGTTTCCTGCGCCTGATTCCTACTTATCCACCCACACCACTCTGACAGAATCACGCATCCTCTCCATGGAATCAGCAGGAGCGACCGCGCCGACAGCCGAGATGGCTGAACGTCTTCGTGGTCAGGAGGACCGCATCAACCAGGTCTGTCATGCCCTGGAGGGGGTGATGAATACTCTGCACCGATGGGAGACCAGCGGGGTTCCCACACCTCCACGAACCGAACCAGCCCCATCGGTCAGCCCTCCTGTCTCATCTCCGGAACCTAGTGGGATTCGGCTCTCGCTCCCGAGGGCGTACGACGGCTCCACTGCCGGGTGTCAAGGGTTCCTGCTGCAGGTGGAGCTCTACCTCGCCACCGCACACCCGGCGCCCTCGGGACACGAGAGCGTCTCAGCCCTCATCTCCTGTCTCACCGGCAAGGCGTTGGAGTGGGCCAACGCCGAGTGGAGGAGAATGGACGCCGCTACCACGAACTATGCGGAGTTCTCCCGCCGCTTCGTGCTGTGTTCGACCATCCACCAGAAGGGAAGGCGAGCGGGGAACGTCTATTCTACCTCCGACAGGGGATGAGGAGCGCCCAGGACTTTGCTTTGGAGTTTCGGACCCTAGCGGCTGATGCAGGGTGGAATGAGCGGGCCCATATCGACCATTTCCGCTGCAGCCTCCGGAGGACGTCCAGCGAGAGTTGGCGTGCAGGGACACGTCGTTGACTTTCGACCAGCTTGTCGACATGGCCATCCGGCTGGATACCCTGCTCGCCACCCGTGGGCGTCCCGGGAGGGGGGTTCGCCCATTCCACTCTCCAGCACCTCCGAGCCGAGCCCTGGAGCTCGGAGGTGCTGGGCGCTAGGGAACGGAGGAGGAGGAGCCCGAGGGGACCCGGCCCTTGCACCAACTGTGGTCGTGGAGGGCACACCGCGGCTAGGTGTTGGGGCGGGTCCTCCAGTGAGGGAGAAGGCAGGTCACGCATTGGGGGGTCCCCCAGGTGAGTAGGCGCCCTGCTTACCCAGAGCTTTCTGTCGTGCACCTAACCTTGCCTGTTTGTTTCCCACAGGTTGCACCTCGTTCCCCAGCATAAGGCGCTGGTAGATTCAGGCGCAGCTGGGAATTTTGTAGATCGCCAGTTCTGTATAGAGTTAGGGATTCCCCTCCTTCCAGTGGATAAGCCTTTCCCCGTCCATGCCCTAGATAGCCGTCCGTTAGGGTCTGGGTTGATTAGGGAAGTCACAGCACCCCTTCAGATGATGGCGCAGGAGGGTCGTGAGGAGAGAATTCAGCTCTATCTGATTGACTCTCCTGCGTATCCGGTAGTGCTGGGTCTTCCCTGGTTGATGACTCATGACCCTATTATTAGGTGGCGAGAGAAAGCTCTTAAAGGGTGGTCTGCTCAATGTGAGGGGCGGTGTCTGGGTGTTTCCATAGGGGCGACCTCGGTGGAGAGTCCGAATCTAATGCCAGCACTGCAGATTCCCCAGTATGAGGATTTGGCACTGGCGTTCAGTAAGACTAGGGCGCGCAGCTGCCGCCTCATAGACGGGGGGATTGTGCGATAGATCTCCAGTCAGGAGCAGCTCTCCGTGGAGCCATGTGTATCCCTTGTCTCAAGAGGAGAGAAAGGCTATGGAGACATACATCTCTGAGTCTCTTAGACAGGGATACATACGGGCCTCCGTTTCACCCGCTTCCTCAAGTTTCTTTTGTGAAGAAAAAGGATGGAGGTCTGCGCCCGTGTATTGATTACCGCGGTCTCAATCAGATCACAGTGAAGTACAGCTATCCACTTCCTCTGATTGCGACTATGACGGAGTCACTGCACGGTGCGCAGTTCTTTACAAAATTGGATCTTAGGAGCGCATATAACTTGGTGCGCATTCGAGCGGCGATGAATGGAAGACAGCGTTAGCACGACTTCCGGACACTACGAGTATCTAGTCATGCCATATGGGTTGATGAATGCTCCTCAGTCTTCCAATCCTTCGTCGATGAGATTTTCCGGGACATGCAGGGACAGAGAGTAGTTGTGTACATCGACGACATTCTGGTGTATAGTCCTACCCGTGCTGAGCATGTAGCCCTGGTGCGCCGAGTATTGAGGAGGCTGTTGGGAGCATGACCTATATGTCAAGGCAGAGAAATGTCTGTTTTTCCAGAAGTCGGTCTCCTTTCTGGGTTACCAGTTATCTGCGTCAGGGGGTGAAGATGGAGGTAGACCGGGTGTCAGCTGTGCGTAATTGGCAGACCCCAACCACTGTGAAGGAGGTGCAACGGTTCTTGGGTTTTGCGAATTATTACCGGAGGTTTATCCGGGGTTTTGGACAGGTGGCAGCTCCCCATAACGTCTCTGTTAAAGGGGGTCGGTGCGCTTGCGGTGGTCAGCTGAGGCGGACAGGGCATTTGGGAGACTGAAGGACCTGTTTACCTCGGCGCCGGTGTTGGCGCATCCGGATCCCTCTTACCGTTCCAAGTAGAGGTGGACGCGTCAGAGGCCGGGATAGGGGCCGTTCTTTTCCCAGCGTTCTGGCACTCCACCTAAACTCCGTCCCTGTGCGTTCTACTCAAAGAAGCTCAGTCCGGCGGAGCGGAATTATGACGTAGGAGACAGGGAGCTGTTAGCCGTGGTACAGGCCCTAAAGGTGTGGCGGCATTGGCTCGAGGGGGCTCAACACCCTTTCCTCATTCTAACTGACCATCGTAACCTGGAGTACATCCGGGCAGCTAGGAGACTGAATCCTCGCCAGGCTCGCTGGACTATGTTTCTAGCCCGGTTTGTGTTTAAAATCACATACATCCCTGGGTCCCAGAACGGGAAGGCAGATGCTCTGTCTCGGCGGTATGACGCAGAGGAGAGGTCAGTTGAGTCCACGCCCATACTACCGGAGTCTTGTCTGGTTGCTCCGGTGGTGTGGGAGGTTGATGGTGAATCGAGCGGCGTTACGCACCGACCCGAGTCCTCCACAGTGTCCTGTGGGTCGGACGTACGTTCCGCTCGAGGTACGCGATCGCCTCATTTGTTGGGCCTCATACGCCCCCTCCTCTGGCCATCCGGTATCGGCCGGACAGTGCACTGCCTTAGCACGAAGTACTGGTGGCCAACGTTAGCTAGGGATGTGAGGATTTATGTCTCCTCCTGTTCGGTGTGTGCCCAGTGTAAGGCGCCCAGACATTTGCCCAGGGGTAAGTTACAACCCCCTGCCTATTCCACAACGACCTGGTCCCACCTCTCGGTGGATTTTGTTACCGACCTTCCCCCTCACAGGGGAATACTACCATCCTGGTCGTTGTGGATCGGTTCTCTAAGGCCTGTCGTCTCCTTCCCATGCCGGGTTTACCCACTGCCCTACAGACCGCAGAGGCTCTGTTCACCCATGTCTTCCGGCATTACGGGGTACCCGAGGGATATAGTGTCTGACCGAGGCCCCCCAGTTCACCTCTAGAGTGTGGAGAGCATTTATGGAACGGTTGGGGGTTTCGGTAAGCCTCACCTCGGAGTTACCACCCGAGAGTAATGGGCAGGTTGAACGTGTCAACCAGGATGTGGGTAGGTTTCTGAGGTCATACTGTCAGGGCCGGCCGGAGGAGTGGGCGAGATATGTGCCCTGGGCCGAGATGGCACAGAACTCTCTTCGCCACTCTTCCACCCAACTAACCCCTTTTCAGTGTGTATTAGGGTACCAGCCGGTTCTGGCACCATGGCATGAGAGCCAGATCGAGGCCCCCGCTGTGGATGAGTGGGTGCGGCGCTCGGAGGAGACGTGGGGACGCTGCACACGTCCCATCTGCAGCGTGCCATACGCCGACAGAAGACGAGCGCCGACCTACACCGCAGTGAGGGGCCAGTGTACGCACCTGGAGATCGAGTCTGGCTCTCAACCAGAAACCTGCCCCTCCGCCTGCCCCTGCCGGAAGCTGGGTCGGCGGTTTGTGGGGCCATTTAAAGTCCTGAGGAGATTGAACGAGGTGAGTTATAGGTTAGAACTACCTGTTGATTACAAAAATATTAACCCCTCGTTCCATGTGTCTCTCCTCAGGCCGGTGGTAGCTGGTCCACTCCAGGACTTTGAGATTGAGGAGACTCCTCCGCCCCGTTGGACATCGAGGGGCTCCGGCGTACACCGTGAGGTCCATCCTGGATTCTAGACGCCGGATGGGGGTCTTCAATATCTCGTGGAGTGGGAGGGACGGTCCGGAGGAGCGGTGCTGGGTGCCAAGGAGGGACGTACAGACCAGTCCCTACTGACCGATTTCCACCGGGGGTCATCCTGCGCGCCCTGCTCCCGCGTCGTCCGGGTCGTCCCCCGAGCCTGGTCGGCGCACGGCTGGAGCCGCTGCGTCAAGGGGGCTACTGTCACGGTTTCGGCCGAGGTTGCTCCTCTTCCTTGTTCGGGCAGGCTTCGGCGGTCGTCGTCTCCGGAGTACTAGCTGCCACCGTTCTATGTTTCATGTTCATTTGATTTTGTCTGTTCATAACACCTGTCCCTTATTTGTGTCTTAATTGTTTCCCTATTTAGTTTCGTGTGTTTGGGTCAGGTGTTATGCGTGATTGGTTTTGTCAGCCTGCCTCTACGAGTTTGTGTCCCTCGTTATTGTGTTTCGAGAGCTCAGACTGCGTGCGCTTTTCTTGTTGTTTCCGCACTTTGTTTCGTGCGTAATTGTTCGCGCCACCCGGTTGGGTTGACGACTCATTATTGTGTTTTGGACTGTACTAAAGTTCTGTTGAAGTCCTCCTGGTTTCCTGCGCCTGATTCCTACTTATCCACCCACACCACTCTGACATTTGTGACCAAGCTTTAACTTCCTGACTGATGTCTTGGGATGTTGTTTCAACACATCCACATAATTTTCCTTCCTCATGATGCCATCTATTTTGTGAGGTGCACCAGTCCCTCCTGCAGCAAAGCACCCCCATAGCATGATGCTGCCACCCCCGTGCTTCACGGTTGGGATGGTGTTCTTCGGCTTGCAAGCACCCCCTTTTTCCTCCAAACATAACGATGGTCATTATGGCCAAACAGTTCTATTTTGTTTCATCAGACCAGAGGACATTTCTCAAAAAAAGTAAGATCTTTGTCCCCATGTGCAGTTGCAATCCGTAGTCTGCCTTTTTAATGGCGGTTTTGGAGCAGTGGCTTCTTCCTTGCTGAGTGGCTTTTTTCAGGTTTTGTCGATATAGGACTCGTTTTACTGTGGATATACTGTAGATACTTTTGTACCTGTTTCCTCCAGCATCTTCACAATGTCCTTTGCTGTTGTTCTGGGACTGATTTGCACTTTTCGCACCCAAGTCGTTCATCTCTAGGAGACAGAACGCGTCTCCTTCCTGAGCGGTATGACGGCTGCGTAGTCCCAAGGTGTTTATACTTGCGTACTCTTGTTTGTACAGATGAACGTGGTACCTTCAGGTATTTGGAAATTGCTCAAGGATGAACCAGACTTGTGGAGGTCTACAATTTTTTTCTGAGGTCTTGGCTGATTTCTTTTGATTTTCCCATAATGTCAAGCAAAGAGGCACTGAGTTTGAAGGTAGGCCTTGAAATATATCCACCGGTACACCTCCAATTGACTCAAATGGTGTCAATTAGCCTATCAGAAGCTTCTAAAGCCATGACATCATTTTCTGGAATTTACCACGCTGTTTAAAGGCACAGTCAACTTAGTGTATGTTAACTTCTGACCCACTGAAATTTTGATACAGTGAATTATAAGTGAAATAATCTGTCTGTAAACAATTGTTGGAAAAATTACTTGTGTCACGCACAAAGTAGATGTCGTAACCGACTTGCCAAAACTATAGTTTGTTAACCAGAAATTTGTGGAGTGGTTGAAAAACGAGTTTTAATGACTCCAACCTAAGTGTATTGAAATGTCCGACTTCAACTGTACATATATTGTAAGACCAATGTACAAAGTGCAGTAATATATATATATATATATTACTGCACTTTGTACATTGGTCCTTTTTTAGGGTTAATCAAGTTACTATATCAGGGAAATGGCTTTATCAGAGTACAGGTGCATCCTGGGTAGAAGTCATGCTTGGGTAGCTTTGAACTATTGCACCCAACACTCATTTTGATAGACAAGCCTTATAAAACACATTCTTAAACTCTCTCCCCTATAAATAATTACAATGAAGACATAGTCATGTATTTAGGTGGAGGTGCCCAGAACAGCTATGAGAAACCACACAGAGAAATATGTTATTTTAGTTAAGGACTCATTGTTCAGTGCAATTCTTGAAAAGTGTGTTATATTTATTACCAAACACAAACCATGAATATGGTCTGTCAATAACATTGTGTGTGATGAGTAGCAGTGAATGACTGAAAATATTAAATAATATAATTAATACAACTGTTGATAACTGCCTGTAATATAGGTGTAATAGCGATTCAATTGTCTGATTCTTTGATCCATCTCATAATTTATTCAAACCAAATGCAAATCGTGTTCATGTGGTTGAAACATTGTATGGTAACCAGCCACCAGCTGGCTTATGCAAAAGGCTGTTTCTCCTCAGCTGAAACAAGGTAGTGAGAATTAGATCATGAAAGTTTATAGGGACAGTCCCTGCAGTCCCTGTGCTACTTAACTGCTTTAACTGTCTATCTGAATCATAAGAGACGCTAAACTGGGACCCTGAAACACCCAGGTGACAGACTGGAGTTCACCAAGTGTGGTGCCACACAGCTGTGAGGGGCACAGACGGGAAGAGAGAGGGGTGGGGTGTGTGAGAGAAACAGACACAACTAATAAAAGGAGAGCAGGGCCTGTGTGAAAGAAATGGATTATCAAACATAAACCCTTAGCTATGGAATGAATGCATTAATAGTTACTTCTCATACAGTTTGACCAAAATGATGGAAAATATGCTGTTTCAGTGTAACTTAAAGCATAATAAAAGCAACCATGAATATGTTTATTCCATACTCTAAGTATGTACGATTAAATAGTCAGTTTATATTTTCAGTAAATTTGGTCAGAATCTGTGAGTATTTGGCTACTTGTACATTTTACCTCTTAAATATGACATTAAAGTTTCAATATCTCAGGCCCAGAAAGTCAGATTCTTACGAGGTAAGGTTCTCCTGCTTCAGTTTTCTCAGAGGGTCTATGTCATCAGAGAAAAGTCCTTGATGGTGCTACAGACCACAACTGTAGCTGAAAACATCTGCATTTTCATCCTTTCTGTATATTTGCATGTCTTAAAGCATAATAACTGTTTGAAAAGTAATAGTCCACTGTAGATGGAGTGCTCTGTCCATAATAAGTCTGGCACCTGAGACAGGATAGACTGGGCCTTAAGTTTAGTTAACAAGTCTCTACCTGTTCAACATTCATTGGTTCTACTTAACAGGGCAAGGGTTTTGTATCAGAATGTCAATACCTCCTATAAATAAAGCTATATGTCTGGATAATGTCACGGATTCTGCCGAGGCTGCTCCTCCTCCTTGTTCGGGCAGGCTTCGGGCGTTCGTCGTCCCGGGAGTACTAGCTGCCACCGTTGAATGTTTCTATGTTTGATTGCTTTTGTCTGTCTATTACACCTGTGTCCGTTTGTGTCTGATTACGTGTTCTATAAGTTGCCTGTTTTGTATTGGTTAGGTTGTGTGTTGTTTTTCGCCTGTCCGTAGTGCTGCGTGTTTTCTATGTTTGTTATTTTATTGTTTACGCAAAGTTTGCGTAATTGCTCGCCTCTGTTTTGTTTTGAGGCCGTTCATTGTATCTTTGCCTTGTGTTCTCACAAGTAAACTTTGTTGGACTAAGCTTCGGTGTCCTGCGCCTGACTTCCACACCACATTCACCTCAGCCTTGACAGATAACCATGATCGTTACATCTTTAATGGCAGGATAGACCACCTTTAAAGGAGGCTACAATGTATATTTATAGAGACAGGCATGTCAGAAAAATAAACATGATTGTCAATTAACAATTTGGCTAAAAACAGCACAGTAGGAATCAATCTGAAATTAGAAACATAGGACACAATAGCAGAATAATAACCAATAATGGAATGGAGAACATGCTCAAAAATGAAGATGAAAATTTGACCATTCAAATTGATAGCAGTGAAATGCTCTCCCATATGGGTCCAGAATGCAGTCAGTGTTTATACAGTACAATCCTGTCAACCCTCATGTCTATGGAGAGGTTTTTGTATTGATGTTTATCACTGTGGCCTCTCCCGTACACAGTGACTCATGCCATTACAAAAACAATGTGTTTGTAATTTTGTATTTATTAGGGATCCCCATTAGTTCCTGCCAAGGCAGCAGCTACTCTTCCTGGGGTCCAAACAAATTAAGACACTTACATTACATATAAAACAAAAGATAAAGCAGTACATCATATAGCATTATTAAACCACTACATATCTACCATACAATATGTATAATACCACCATAAAACAATATTACACTGTTCGTGTGTGTAGAGTGTGTGTGCTAGCGCTTGTGTGTCACATACAGCCACAGTATCCTCTCAGTAAAACTCACTGAAACCTCCAATGTATGTGTGCATGACATCAATTGTAGTACAGACTACTCCTATGTACAGACCTGTTTTGGAGATGTTGTTCCTCATGCTGCACCACACAGCTGTAGTTGACTTTGTTGTTCCAGTCAGTGTTGATGGCCTTCAGCAGACTGCTGGCTGAGAAGAGGCCTGACTGCTGTTGGCCTATAGTAGGGTCGGGCCCTCCACCTTCTTGTCATTCTTCTTCCAGTTGACAGTGACGTTTCGTTGTGGCGAAATGTTCAATCATACACATCAGGTACTGGGTGGTTCCAATGGGCGCCGACAGCAAAGACACTGTTGGAAGTAAGACTGAGAGGTGGGAGGTAAAAGAAATGGACGCATGTTAGTTTAACCCCTTATTGAAATAATAATTATATTAAAAAAAAAATCCAGGGTAAACACCAAGTATCTTTCTATAGCAGGTTTTCTAAACATAAATAGTTTACATCACAAACATTAAAATGAAATCTTTAGAAAAATAGAACCAACTTCAATATAATATAATGACCACATCTTACCTGGTTTATTGATTACTTCTGTCTTTCACCTCCAGGATGTTCCACAGAACATTTGAAAGTCGTTGAGGTTTTCCAGACATTCTCATCCACGCGGAGCTGACTGACTCCTGTGTAGGTTTCCCCGCTCTGGACCGCCGGGTACTGGATGAAGTCCGTCAGCGCACTCCCGCTGGCGTCTGCCCATTTGAAGTTGAGTGAGGAAGGAGAAAACCTGGTAGCGACATAACCGATGCTGTAGACGTTGTTAGTAGGGGTTCCACAGTTCATAAAAGTGAGCAGAGTAGGGGGGCTATGGTTGCTGCAAGAAAGAAAGAAAGAAAGAAAGAAAGAAAGAAAGAAAGAAAGAAGAAAGAAAGAAAGAAAGAAAGAAAGAAGAAAGAATAAAAGAAAGAAAGAAAGAAAGAAAGAAAGAAAGAAAGAAAGAAGAAGAAAGAAAGAAAGAAAGAAAGAAAGAAAGAAAGAAAGAAAGAAAGAAAGAAAGAAAGAAAGAAAGAAAGAAAGAAAGAAAGAAAGAAAGAAAGAAAGAAATAACTTTATTTGAATGTACAGAAATGACATGGTAACTACTAGGAATTACTGTGGTAAAATGTTCATTACACAGTTATAACCTAAGAACTACATGTTCATTTAATCTTGCACTATAAGGCACCATTTAGTTCTATGTCGTTGGTTGTCTTGTATTCTTTGAGATATAACTACCACTAAGTTAAAAATGATATTAGTTGTATGTACAGGATACACATGGTATGCACCGTCTAACGTAATGCTTACTTGCAGGTTCCTTCTCAACAATGCAACAACAATAAGAAATAATAAAAGACAAGAATACGAACATACAGTAACTATCTCAGTAGAATAGAATAAACATTTTAGAAAAGGTATAATACAGGAAGGCCCAATTAAGTACACATTAACTCATTGAATTGCAGACACATTTACCAGTGAAAACAACCATAAAATAAAACATGCTGTTACCTCTAGTACCAATTAATTAAAATAATTTTAATTAAAACGATTTATATGGATTATGGTGATGCCAATTAACACTCAATTCAATATAGGCTAAAATGAACTCTGCTCATATTATCATACCCTTTAATTGGTTTATGTGTTTGACTCCTACATTTTCCTTTTCATAGGGTCATTTTCGACATAAAGCAAAGCCTACATAATTAACCAATTCAACACCAATCGCAAACAGTGAAAGAAGTATGTGAGGAGATGAACAAACAATATACTGCCCTACCTAGGTGTACTACGCTAATAACAATATCCAAGTCATAATTTCAACTTTCCTCCATAAAACAATGATTAATCTACAAACTATATAAATCTAACTGCATAAAAAAAAGACAAAAAAACTATGTATTACCTGATGATACTCTGACCATTGTTCCTTTCCCCCAATAGTCAAAGTAGCTATACACAGTGTGACAAGTGCGTATGCCAAGCAATACAAAAACAACCGTCTTTACAGCAATCAGTTTCAACTAATCTTGATAACTTCATCACTAAACCAAAGTAATTTGGTTTGTAAAAAAATAATCTAAATAGATACAACATTCTAACATAGTCACACTTCGTCAACAATATATTTCCACAGTATGGATCATATTCTCTTAGACTATAATGTTTTTTCTGAGGAACGAAAGGTTTTCTATTTATAAACCTTTAGGAAACAAACTTCTGCATTATTCTACAACAGCAGAACCAAGAAATTGAGGAACTATTTGACTTTCAAGGAAATAAGCAAATTTAGGTAAACCATTTCTTTACTGGACTATGAACAGGTCTATTCAATGGCATTTTGCATCTGAAAAATGCAAAGTACAAAATATGTTCTTTCTACACACAAAATAGAATGGGACAATTAAACATTTGATAGATGTAATAAATAAAAGTTTGCTTACCTGTTGAGACTGTTACTTGTGTCCCTTTACCCCAGTAGTCAAAAGCATCACAGTACTATGTCTCCATTCATTGCCTGTACAAAAACCCTGCACCTCAATAGGCAGGTTTAAAGTCATGATACTGAATCCAACAGACATTGAAATATAATGCAATATAACAATAGGATCATACACTTGATTTCTTGAGTACAGATGTTGTGAATTCAGTTTTGTATACCTTTTAAAAACTGATGCTCAGGTCCATGTCATGCCATCACTCCATTAAAACATACTTTTAAAAATGTAAAACAATTTACAATGGGGTTATAACAATATCAGACGATCATTTGAAGAATATTGTATGGTTTCTCCCCATTGTCCCAATCCTCAGGCAGATATAATGCAGGTTTTGTCTCCAAGGTTTTTGTACAGCCTCATTTCACTGTAAACCCAAACCCCATATCACAGTGATATACCCCAGCACAAAAACACCTCCTTCACATCTCCATAGGGGATTCCATATGACTCTGTCTGCTCTCAGTCAGGTATAAGAAACATAAAACCATGGCTAAAACTATACATTGTAGCATTACTACAGATTCTTACAGTATTATATTCTCTATGAGTTGGTGGATTAATCTTCAGTGTTCATGCCATTGTCAGTTTGTGACAGTTGTTTGCAAATGTATGGATTTATGTTGCAGTATAAAATCCATTATCATGGCTATGGTCAAAATCATGTTCATGGTGAGGTTTTATTAGGTTTACATTGGTACCATAGTCGTGGAGGGTCTTTATTTGACCTGTTCAGTGTTGATGTGTCCACAGAGGATAAAAGTTTTTTTTGTATCGTGTAATATCACTGTGGCCCCCGTATAGTCACAGTGATACAAATCATAACAAAAACCACCCACCAGTACCACACCTGCTGTATGAGGATAGCAACACATTCAGATGGTTGTGGATAGGTGATAATACAAATGTCTACTATTTATTAGAATATTTTAGAATATTCTAATCGTCAGTTAACTGTTTTGTAAAGTAGTATATATTATAACATGGTTTAATTCGTCTTTATAATTAGAAAATGTTACCTAAATCCTGCAGGTACAATGCTTTATAACTGCTATAAACAAGTATGAGCCTCTCTTATAATAAGGTTTATAATGTCTTCGTTTTCAACACACTCAAAATAATTGTTATTTAGTCAGCATTAGTATGAATAGTTTAACCTTTATTAATAATTGTTATTTAGTCAGCATTTTTATTTAACCAGGTAAGCCAGTTGAGAACAAGTTCTCATTTACAACTGCGACCTGGCCAAGATAAAGAAAAGCAGTGCGATAAAAACAACAACACAGAGTTACATATGGGGTAAAACAAAACATAAAGTCAAAAATACAACAGAAAATATATATACAGTGTGTGCAAATGTAGCATGTTATGGAGGAAAGGCAATAAATAGGCCATAGTGCAAAATAATTACAATTAGTATTAACACTGGAATGATAGATGTGCAAGAGATGATGTGCAAATAGAGATACTGGGGTGCAAATGAGCAAAATAAATAACAATATGGGGATGAGGTAGTTGAGTGGGCTAATTTCAGAAGGGCTGTGTACAGGTGCAGTGATCGGTAAGGTGCTCTGACAACTGATGCTTAAAGTTAGTGAGGGGAGATAAGAGTCTCCAGCTTCAGAGATTTTTGCAGTTCGTTCCAGTCATTGGCAGCAGAGAACTGGAAGGAATGGCGGCCAAAGGAGGTGTTGGCTTTGGGGATGACCAGTGAGATATACCTGCTGGAGCGCATACTACAGGTGGGTGTTGCTATGGTGACCAATGAGCTAAGATAAGGAAGAGATTTGCCTAGCAGTAAATTATAGATGGCCTGGAGCCAGTGGGTTTGGCGACGAATATGTAGTGAAGGCCAGCCAACAAGAGTGTACAGGTCACAGTGGTGGGTAGTATATGGGGATTTGGTGGCAAAACAGATGGCACTGTGATAGAATACATCCAATTTGCTGAGTAGAGTGTTGGAGGATATTTTGTAAATGACATCGCCGAAGTCAAGGATCGGTAGGATAGTCAGTTTTACGAGGGCATGTTTGGCAGCATGAGTGAAGGAGGCTTTGTTGCAAAATAGGAAGCCGATTCTAGATCTAACTTTTGATTGGAGATGCTTAATGTGAGTCTGGAAGGAGAGTGTCTAACCAGACACCTAGGTATTTGTAGTTGTCCACATACTCTAGGTCAGACCCGTCGAGAGTAGTGATTCTAGTCGGGTGGGCGGGTGCCAGCAGCGTTCGATTGAAGAGTACTCCTGAGTGGCGCAGTGGTCTAAGGCACTGCATCGCAGTGCTAACTGTGCCACTAGAGATCCTGGTTCGAATCCAGGCTCTGTCGCAGCAGGCTGCGACCGGGAGACTCATGGGCGGCGCACAATTGGCCCAGCATCGTCCAGGGTAGGGGAGGGAATGGCCGGCAGGGATGTAGCTCAGTTGAGAGAGCATGGCGTTTGCAACGGCAGGGTTGTGGGTTCGATTCCCACGGGGGGCCAGTATAAGAAAATATATATGTATTCACTAACTGTAAGTCGCTCTGGATAAGAGCGTCTGCTAAATGACTAAAATGTAAAATGTAAGAGCATGTATTTAGTTTTACTAGTGTTTAAGAGTAGTTGGAGGCTACGGAAGGAGTGTTGCATGGCATTGAAGCTCGTTTGGAGGTTTGTTAACACAGTGTCCAATGAAGGGCCAGATGTATACAAAATGGTGTCGTCTGCGTAGAGGTGGATCTGACATTCACCATTAGCAAGAGCGACATCATTGATATACACGGAGATAAGACTCGCCCCAAGAATTGAACCCTGTGGCACCCCCATAGAGACTGCCATAGGTCCAGATAACAGGCCCTCCGATTTGACACATTGACCTCTATCTGAGAAGTAGTTGGTGAACCAGGCAAGGCAGTCATTTGAGAAACCAAGGCTATTTAGTCTGCCAATAAGAATGCGGTGGTTGACAGAGTCGAAAGCCTTGGCCAGGTCGATGAAGACGGCTGCACAGTACTGTCTATTATCGATCGCGGTTATAATAACGTTTAGGACCTTGAGCGTGGCTGAGGTGCACCCATGACCAGCTCGGAAATCGGATTGCATAGCGGAGAAGGTATGGTGGGATTCGAAATGGTCGGTGATCTGTTTGTTAACTTGGCTTTCAAAAACTTTCAAAAGGCAGGGCAGGATGGATATACAGTGGGGGAAAAAAAGTATTTAGTCAGCCACCAATTGTGCAAGTTCTCCCACTTAAAAAGATGAGAGAGGCCTGTAATTTTCATAATAGGTACACGTCAACTATGACAGACAAATTGAGAAAAGAAAATCCAGAAAATCACATTGTAGGATTTTTCATGAATTTATTTGCAAATTATGGTGGAAAATAAGTATTTGGTCACCTACAAACAAGCAAGATTTCTGGCTCTCACAGACCTGTAACTTCTTCTTTAAGAGGCTCCTCTGTTCTCCACTCGTTACCTGTATTAATGGCACCTGTTTGAACTTGTTATCAGTATAAAAGACACCTGTCCACAACCTCAAACAGTCACACTCCAAACTCCACTATGGCCAAGACCAAAGAGCTGTCAAAGGACACCAGAAACAAAATTGTAGACCTGCACCAGTCTGGGAAGACTGAATCTGCAATAGGTAAGCAGCTTGGTTTGAAGAAATCAACTGTGGGATCAATTATGAGGAAATGGAAGACATACAAGACCACTGATAATCTCCCTCAATCTGGGGCTCCACGCAAGATCTCACCCCGTGGGGTCAAAATGATCACAAGAACGGTGAGCATAAATCCCAGAACCACACGGGGGACCTAGTGAATGACCTGCAGAGAGCTGGGACCAAAGTAACAAAGCCTACCATCAGTAACACACTACGCCGCCAGGGACTCAAATCCTGCAGTGCCAGACGTGTCCCCCTGCTTAAGCCAGTACATGTCCAGGCCCGTCTGAAGTTTGCTAGAGTGCATTTGGATGATCCAGAAGAGGATTGGGAGAATGTCATGTGGTCAGATGAAACCAAAATGGAACTTTTTGGTAAAAACTCAACTCGTCGTGTTTGGAGGACAAAGAATAATGAGTTGCATCCAAATAACACCATACCTACTGTGAAGCATGGGGGTGGAAACATCATGCTTTGGGGCTGTTTTTCTGCAAAGGGACCAGGACGACTGATCCGTGTAAAGGAAAGAATGAATGGGGCCATGTATCGTGAGATTTTGAGTGAAAACCTCCTTCCATCAGCAAGGGCATTGAAGATGAAACGTGGCTGGGTCTTTCAGCATGACAATGATCCCAAACACACCGCCCGGGCAACGAAGGAGTGGCTTCGTAAGAAGCATTTCAAGGTCCTGGAGTGGCCTAGCCAGTCTCCAGATCTCAACCCCATAGAAAATCTTTGGAGGGAGTTGAAAGTCTGTGTTGCCCAGCGACAGCCCCAAAACATCACTGCTCTAGAGGAGATCTGCATGGAGGAATGGGCCAAAATACCAACAACAGTGTGTGAAAACCTTGTGAAGACTTACAGAAAACGTTTGACCTGTGTCATTGCCAACAAAGGGTATATAACAAAGTATTGAGAAACTTTTGTTATTGACCAAATACTTATTTTCCACCATAATTTGCAAATAAATTCATTAAAAATCCTACAATGTGATTTTCTGGAGAAAAAAATCTCATTTTGTCTGTCATAGTTGACGTGTACCTATGATGAAAATTACAGGCCTCTCTCATCTTTTTTAAGTGGGAGAACTTGCACAATTGGTGGCTGACTAAATACTTTTTTCCCCACTGTAGGTCTGTAACAGTTTGGATCTAGAGTGTCACCCCCTTTGAAGAGGGGGGATGACCGCGGCAGCTTTCCAATCTCTGGGGATCTCAGACGTTACGAAAGAGAGGTTGAACAGGCTAGTAATAGGGGTTGCGACAATTTCGGTGGCTATTTTTAGAAAGAAAGGGTCCAGATTGTCTAGCCCAGATGATTTGTAGGGTCCAGATTTTGCTGCTCTTTCAGAACATCAGCTGTCTTATGAATGGTTTAACGTTTATTAATAATTGTTATTTATTCAGCATTAGTATGAATGGTTTAACCTTTAATAATAGTTGTTATTTAGTCAGCATCATTATGAATGGTTTAACCTTCAATAATTGTACTGTTGTCAGCATCATTATGAGTTGTTTAACCTTTAATAGTTGTTATGTAGTCAGCAGCATTATGAATGGTTGAACCTTTAATATTTGTTATTTAGTCAACATCATTATGAATGGTTTAACCTTTAATAGTTATTATTTAGTCAGCATCATTATGAATGGTTGAACCTTTAATAGTTATTATTTAGTCAGCATCATTATGAATGGTTTAACATTTAATTGTTGTTATTCAGTCAGCATCATTATGAATAGTTTAACCTTTAATAGTTGTTATTCAGTCAGCATCATTATGAATGGTTTAACCTTTCTGTTTAATACTAGCTCCAGCTCCTTTGGTGCAATTGGATGTTCATAATTTCTATCACTAAAATAACTAATAACAAAAAAAAATAGTATCACTTTTCTTTTTTTTAATCTGCTTATAACCTGCTTATAAACATTCAACCGTTTTGAACTTACACGTACAAGTATGTTATTCATGATTTAATTATGACTGCATATAGATGTACTATTTATGTATAAAGCTTTTCAGACAGTTTATCTCACATTCCCAGGAAGTGTCCATTTTGACTGTGACAATATGAACTGGGTAATCCTTAAGGAACGATGGTTACATGCGACAAACATTTTGTTTTTTTTGTACAGGTCATGCTTTGCTTCACACCACTCTGTGTCATTATATCTGACACAGTAATACACAGCTGTGTCTTCAGTTTGAATTCTCTGCCCTTTTAAAGTCACTATGTTGTTGGAACCATCTTTGGAGATGCTGAACCTGCTTTTCAAACAATCTTTGCAGTTTCCATCTGAACCATTCCATAGCTTAATCTACAGGATGTCTAATCCAGTCTTTGGTATAGCTGTCATCACTGATAGAACAGCCAGAGATCTCACAGGTGATACTCAAAGATTCTCTGGGCGTTACAACCATTTAGCTTGGCTGGGTGAGATCTGGGTCAACAATACCTTGCACACCTGTGGGGGGAGGGGGGAATCTAGATGTTTGGAAATGGTCTAACATTAGATACATGATAAATTGATACAGTTTGATTATGTTATAGTAATATTTCTTCAAGAAATAGCATCCTATGTTTTGCATTAAATCACCTAATGCCTGAAAGGGAGCTGCCCGCAGCAGCAACAGCAGCAGATATGGAGGGAACATGGTTTGTGAGGAAGCTGAACTGATACTTATTCACTCCATCTGAGTGAACGAGAGAGGGACTCCTTTTTATATAAAAACAGGGGAATTGCTTTGAATCAAAGTCTGAGATTTAGGATTAAAGGAGAAGTACAGTTATATAAAATACTAATATCACAGTGACATGTTGAGGAGAACAGTTATTTATCATAATAATACAATTATCTGTTATAGGATGCATTGACTTGCATTATGAATGGTTCTGTTCTGCTCATTGTTTACAGTATGTTATTATTATCATTATCATTGATGCTTTGAGAACTGCACAGAAGGCACAGATGGTGAGAATCTAACTATTGGTGTCCCCCAAAGATATTGTCACGATCGTCTAAGGAGGAGGACCAATGCGCAGCGTTGAAGGTGAACATATTTATTTAGAGAATGATCACACGATCAAAACAACAGACGATAACGTGATGTCTACGGATTAACACAAACCAAATAAGAACAAGAAATCACAAACAATGAATGCCTAACGGCTACCTAAGTATGACTCCCAATCAGAGACAACGAGCTACAGCCCTCTCTGATTGGGAGCCACCCTGACCAACATAGATCTACAACGACTAGAACATAAACAAATGAACACCCTGGCTCAACATACGAGAGTCCCCAGAGCCAGGCGTGACAGTACCCCCAAAGCGCGGACTCCGACCGCGCCAACCAAACACAACAGGGGAGGGACCGGGTGGGCACTCCGCCTCGGCGGCGGATCCGGCTCCGGACATGACCCCCCACTCCTTCTCCAAACCCCCAAAGTACCCCTGGTCCGGTCTGGCCCTGCTGACCGGAGCTGGACTGCACACTGGTGGAGCGGATAGCTTCAGCTCCGTAGTGGAGCAGTTGACCGGGACCTTACCAGGCACGGTGACCCAGGCACGGGTTGTGCTGGACTGACGACGCGCACCCCTGGCTTGGTGCGTGGAGGTGGAACGGGCCTTACCAGGCTGGACGACGCACACCGTAGGCTTGGTGCGTGGAGCAGGGACAGGCCGGACTGGGCTGACGAAGCACACCACTGACTTGGTGCGGGAGCAGGAACGGGCCGAGCCGGCTGATGAAGCGCACCACTGACTTGGTGCGGGGAGCAGGAACGGGCCGAGCCGGGCTGACGAAGCGCCACCACTGACTTGGTGCGGGGAGCAGAAAACGGGCCGAGCCGGGCTGTAGCGCACCACTGACTTGGTGCGGGGAGCAGGAACGGGCCGAGCCGGGCTGACGAGCGCACCACTGACTTGGTGCGGGAGCAGGAAACGGGCCGAGCCGGGCTGTGAGCGCACCACTGACTTGGTGCGGGGCAGGAACGGGCCGAGCCGGGCTGACGGGCGCACCACTGACTTGGTGCGGGGAGCAGGAACGGGCCGAGCCGGGCTGACTGAGCGCACCACTGACTTGGTGCGGGGTGCAGGAACGGGCCGAGCCGGGCTGACGGGACGCACCACTGACTTGGTGCGGGGAGCAGGAACGGGCCGAGCAGGGCTGACTGAGCGCACCACTGACTTGGTGCGGGGAGCAGGAACGGGCCGAGCCGTACTGGGGACACACACCACTGGCCCTACACCGGGATCTGGAACGGGCCGGACCGGACTGGTAACACACACCAGTACCTCTCGCCGTGCCTCTACACCTTCCATCCCCTCTTCGACCAGTGGCCCCCGTAACCTGGCGGCCTCCTCTGCCAACCCGCTGGACCGCTCTATCGCAGCCTCCTGCTGCCCCCGACGTCGTGAGCCCCCCTAAAAAATTTCTGGGGGTCTCTCTTCCCCGTGGACCAGGCCTCTATCGTTCTCGCCCAACTCTCGCTCTCCTGCTTCCAACTCCAGCCATTCTGCTCCTCCTTTGGCTTGACACAGTCGAGACTCTTCCTCCATTGTTCCCAAGTCCACCCTCTCTGCTCCTCACTAGGCTTGACCCAGTCGAGGTTGCCACGGAGATCTGCTAACGATTCCCCTGGCGATGGCTCCTGGACACGCTGCTTGGTCCAGTTTTGGTGGTTTCTTCTGTCACGATCGTCTAAGGAGGAGGACCAATGCGCAGCGTTGAAGGTGAACATATTTATTTAGAGAATGATCACACGATCAAAACAACAGACGATAACGTGATGTCTACGGTTTAACACAAACCAAATAAGAACAAGAAACCACAAACAATGAATGCCTAACGGCTACCTAAGTATGACTCCCAATCAGAGACAACGAGCTACAGCCCTCTCTGATTGGGAGCCACCCTGGCCAACATAGATCTACAACGACTAGAACACAAACAAATGAACACCCTGGCTCAACATACGAGAGTCCCCAGAGCCAGGGCGTGACAGATATAATATATACAAGGCCCATTACTGTTTTTAGTTAACAGATAAAGTGTGCTACCACAATTATGCTTCTATATTTCATTATGCTTAGTGAGGACATTAATCCCTACCAGTAAATCAAACTCTGAATTGGATTATGCTGATATTCCGCTGAATGTAAATAAGATGTCATCAAGAAGATATATGTGTACTGACTAACAGCACATGGCCAGAGGAGTGGATTAAGCTGCATTGAGCTTGATGAGGAATGGAATGCTTTCAATAAACTTGGAATTTATGCTGGATCCTTAGTTTGTCTGTCTCACATCACATTTGACTCTGCCAGTGAGAGATGTGCTTGATCAGTTTTTGTACAGTGCTGCAGCCTCCTGTGTCACTGTGTCTCTGGCACAATAGTAAACAGCAGAGTCTTCAGTCTTCAGACTGTTCATCTGGAGATACACCTGCTGTTTGCTGTTGTCTCTGGAGATGGTGAACCGATTCTTAACAGACTGGGAGTAGGAGATAGTACTACCACTTGGAGCGGAAATATAAGCAACCCACTCCAGTCCTTTCCCAGGAGCCTGTCTGATCCAGCCAATGGCAGCGTTATCGTTTGAGATTCCATCATATGTACAGGTCAGTTGGTGTGATTCTTCTGTCTTTTTAACCACAGGTCCAGACTCAGTCAGCGTCTGACCATGAATACCTGTTGATAAAAAGAGAGCATTTAAAACGTGAAGAAAAGCTTTTAAGGACACACAACCATCTGTTGAAAGTAAAAACAAAGTGTTTACCTGACAGTCCTATAATCAGTAGCAGTAGCCCTATTATGTAATCTTTGTTAAAGATGTTAGACTATTGTCAATGTCTATCACTCAGTCTACTAGTCAGAGCTTCAGTCCCTCTCCTCTACTCTGCAGTGAGATAAGTAGTGATGGAAGAGCTCAGAGTTTTGCATTGACTCCTCCTCACAGGGTGGGAAGATCACACAGAGATTAAATAGGGAACTCAGAGATGGGGAACAGATTCATATGTTCTGAATACTTTGTTAATTACTTGTTTGTGTGACAAGAAGAAAGCTTGACCAGACTGGGCAAGAGATTGTTTGATTGTGTAGTTTGAATGTTAGAGGCTGGAGTCTTTTATTGTCTAGTGCTTTGTGATATTGTTGATGTATTATTTACAGTAATGATACTCAGTACTATTCTAGTGTGACACAAAGAGAGGAAGTAGTACTCCAGCGTGCCATGTTGTTAGGTGGGGTGTGGGTTTCTGTACAGCTGCTTCACCAGCTCCAGTCAGTGTGTCTGTCGAGCACAATAATAAACAGCAGAGTCCTCTGATCTCAGACTCTTGGCCTCTAAGAACTGTGAGCTTGTGGAAACGTCCTCAGTCAGGGGTGAATTGGCCTTTCAGGGAGTCTGAGTAGACTGGAGCATCTGTTGAACCAGAGTTAACTCTCCCAATCCACTCCAGTACTTTGCCTGGTTTCTGCCTTATCCATTGCATGTAGAAGCTTGTCATATCAAACCCAGAGATTTTACAGGACAATTTAACAGTGTCTCCAGGTCTTTTCACCTGAGAAGGTGACTGATCCATCTCATCACAGAAAACACCTGCAAAACAAAAATTTTGACTCTCAGTTGAAGATCTGGTATTAACAGACATTTTGAGTTTAACCATGATACTCACACATTCTTCAGTCACTATGTAATGCTTTACTTACTGTGTATGGACATCACCATGACAACTAAACTCCAGACAGTCATAAGCTCCATTGTTCAGTGTTAGTTAGTACAGGACTTGTAATGTTGTAATGTCAGTCCAAGCAGCCTACAATGAGACGGCCAGATCTGTGTCTGATTATAAAGGGATGAATGGGAGGGAGACTTTGCATAGACCGTCCTCTAGAGGCTTAAATATCCTGACAGGGAGAGATCTGCTCTATTCGTTGATTCTCTCCTCCCTGTCCTTTGCTCTGCTCTCTGTAGTTCAGATTTTACTAATGAGACGTGTTGACTACATATAATGGCTTTAGTATGATGTGCTGACTATATATAATGGCTTTAGCATGATGTGTTGACTATATGTAATGGCTTTAGTATGATGTGTTGACTATATATAATGGCTTTAGTATGATGTGTTGACTATATATAATGGCTTTAGTATGATGTGTTGACTATATATAATGGCTTTAGTATGATGTGTTGACTATAAATAATGGCTTTAGTATGATGTGTTGACTATATATAATGGCTTTAGTATGATGTGTTGACTATATATAATCGCTTTAGTTTGATGTGTTGACTATATATAATAGCTTTAGTATGATGTGTTGACTATATATAATGGCTTTAGTATGATGTGTTGACTATATATAATGGCTTTAGTATGATGTGTTGACTATATATAATGGCTTTAGTATGATGTGTTGACTATATATAATGGCTTTAGTATGATGTGTTGACTATATATAATGGCTTTAGTATGATGTGTTGACTATATGTAATGGCTTTAGTATGATGTGTTGACTATATATAATGGCTTTAGTATGATGTGTTGACTATATATAATGGCTTTAGTATGATGTGTTGACTATATATAATGGCTTTAGTATGATGTGTTGACTATAAATAATGGCTTTAGTATGATGTGTTGACTATATATAATGGCTTTAGTATGATGTGTTGACTATATATAATCGCTTTAGTTTGATGTGTTGACTATATATAATAGCTTTAGTATGATGTGTTGACTATATATAATGGCTTTAGTATGATGTGTTGACTATATATAATGGCTTTAGTATGATGTGTTGACTATATATAATGGCTTTAGTATGATGTGTTGACTATATATAATAGCTTTAGTATGATGTGTTGACTATATATAATGGCTTTAGTATGATGTGTTGACTATATATAATGGCTTTAGTATGATGTGTTGACTATATATAATGGCTTTAGTATGATGTGTTGACTATATATAATGGCTTTAGTATGATGTGTTGACTATATATAATGGCTTTAGTATGATGTGTTGACTATATTGTGTTGAAGTCGGAAGTTTACATACACTTAGGTTGGAGTCATTAAAACTTGTTTTTCAACCACTCCACACATTTCTTGTTAACAAACTATAGTTTTGGCAAATCGGTTAGGACATCTACTTTGTGCATGACACAAGTAATTTTTCCAACAATTGTTTACAGACAGATTATTTCACTTATAATTCACTATATCACAATTCCAGTGGTTCAGAAGTTTACATGCACTAAGTTTACTGTGACTTTAAACAGCTTGGAAAATTCCAGAAAATTATGTCATGGCTTTAGAAGCTTCTGATAAGCTAATTGACATCCTTTGAGTAAATTGGAGGTGTACCCGTGGATGTATTTCAAGGCCTACCTTCAAACTCGGTGCCTCTTTGCTTGACATCTTGGGAAAATCAAAAGAAATCAGCCAAGTCCTCAGAAAAAAAATTGTAGACCTCCACAAGTCTGGTTCATCCTTGGGAGCAATTTCCAAACGCCTGAAGGTGCCACGTTCATCTGTACAAACAATAGTACGCAAGTATAAATACCATGGGACCACGCAGCCGCCATATCGCTCAGGAAGGAGACACGTTCTGTCTCCTAGAGATTAACGTACTTTGGTGCGAATGTGCAAATCAATCCCAGAACAATAGCAAAGGACCTTGCGAAAATGCTGGAGGAAACAGGTACAAAAGTATCTATATCAACAGTAAAACGAATCCTATATCGACATAACCTGAAAGGCCGCTCAGCAAGGAAGAAGCCACTGCACCCAAACCGCAATAAAAAAGCCAGACTACGGTTTGCAACTGCACATGGGGACAAATATCATACATTTTGGAGAAATGTCCTCTGGTCTAATGAAACAAAAATAGAACTATTTGGCCATAATGACCATCGTTATGTTTGGAGGAAAAAGGGGGTCACTTGCAAGCCGAAGAACACCATCCCAAAAGTGAAGCACAGTGGTGGCAGCATTATGCTGTGGAGGTGCTTTGCTGCAGGAGGGTCTGGTGCACTTCACAAAATAGATGGCATCATGAGGAAGGAAAATTATGTGGATATATTGAAACAACATCTCAAGACATCAGTCAGGAAGTTAAAGCTTGGTCGCAAATGGGTCTTCCAAATGGACAATGACCCCAAGCATACTTCCAAAGTTGTGGGAAAATGGCTTAAGGACAACAAAGTCAAGGTATTTGAGTGGCCATCACAAAGTCCTGACCTCAATCCTATAGAACATTTGTGGGCAGAACTGAACAAGCGTGTGCGAGCAAGGAGGCCTACAAACCTGACTCAGTTACACCAGCTCTGTCAGGAGAAATGGGCCAAAATTCACCCAACTTATTGTGGGAAGCTTGTGGAAGGCTACCTGAAACATTTGATCCAAGTTAAACAATTTAAAGACAATGCTACCAAATACTAATTGAGTGTATATACATTTCTGACCCACCGGGAATGTGATGAAATAAATAAAAGCTGAAATAAATCATTCTCTCTACTATTATTCTGACATTTCACCACTTAAAATAAAGTGGTGATCCTAACTGACCTAAGACAGTGAATTTTTACTAGGATTAAATGTCAGGAATTGTGAAAAACTGAGTTTAAATGTATTTGGCTAAGGTGTATGTAAACTTCCGACTTCAACTATATAATGGCTTTAGTATGATGTGTTGACTATATATAATAGCTTTAGTATGATGTTTTGACTATATATAATGGCTTTAGTATAATGTGTTGACTATATATAATGGCTTTAGTATAATGTGTTGACTATATATTATGGCTGTAGTATGATGTGTTGACTATATATAATGGCTTTAGTATGATGTGTTGACTATATATAATGGCTTTGGTAGGATGTGTTGACTATATATAATGGCTTTAGTAGGATGTGTTGACTATATATAATGGCTTTAGTAGGATGTGTTGACTATAAATAATGGCTTTAGTATGATATGTTGAAGATCAACAACACGGGAACACAACGTTCAGCATTTTTATTTGGGTTTACATTTCTTTAAAGCTATTAATGATGTATTGTTTTAACGATTTTTGTAAGGTTAATTTATCAAATTATAATTTAACCGTTTTTGAGAATGAGCATTAATCTGAAATATCTTGATATCTTGGTGTTGTGCTTGCACCATTCTCCAATGGGTACATGGGTATTTATACAGGTCTGGTGCTGGTTTGTATCACTGTGGAGGGTAGCGAGCACAGTAATACACAGCTGTTTCTTCAGGTTGCAGGCTCTGCCCTTGAAAGACACACAGAGTTGCTGGAGGCATCTCTTGAAATACTGAACTTGTTTTTCAGTGCATAATTTTTGTAGATATCTCCATTATACATGTATGGGAGATCCACTCCATTGCTTTCTATGGGGAAAAACATAATTAGTCATATGGTAATTAGTATGAGTGTTAAGGCTAATGTTAAAAATATATTTTCTTAGTATATTTTATTGATCATCAACCCATTCCTTCCCCCAAATCCCAAGAGACTCACAGGAGGCAGCAGCCAGCAGGAGCAGCAGCAGAGATGTAGGGAACATGGTTTGTGCTGAAACTGAACTGTTGGGAGCTCTTCTCTACTCCAACTGACTCTGAGACAGACAGTCACTTTTTATTCAGAGAGAGAGTGGTGTGTTAGGCTCCTTTGCATATAGAGTTGGTATAAAAGGATAAGACTGTTATTAACTGTGTTGACCTGCATTATGAACAGTCAAAATGAAATACAAAATGTAGTCAACTTTGGATTATCAATTTATTTACAGTACAGTATTTATTACTATTATCACTTCCATTGTTTCAGTCATCACAGAACAGCTCTAAATCAGAACATAATAATTACATTTTGGGAATTTCTCAAGGATCTATCCTTGGTCCATCACTGATTTTAGTTTACATTAATTACTTTCATCTGGTATCTAAAAGTGTATTTGAAGAGTTTCATTCCAAAACGTTCAAAAATGTTGGTAAATTAGCTTTTATTGTTTAAAGAAATTATGAAAGAGATAGTGTGTTGTTCAATGACATACATGTTTTTGTTTCATATCTAGCACTTGATGGTTTCATTTCAGAAAGACAAGTAATCATGTTTTTTTGCAAAATGCTGTATATACTCTCAGATAAATAAGTAGTACTGCTAGTTTTTACACAGTCAAATTAAACAAATAACTACATTTTTAATAAATCACTGTAGAGAAACAAGAAGAAACCCACAGACTGCTCTTGCTAGTATCACTGCTCTTTATTCAGCTTCACGTATCGGCCTCAAGGCCTTCCTCAGAGCTTTTGTGAGTGTTTTTAATCTGCACCCTTGTGTAGACATTGCTTTACAAACATCCGTTCAATGCATCGAATGGGGTTGGATTCGAGGGAAAATGATTACCAAATATAACAATGTGCATTTCATAGGTATTCTAATAAAGTGTGTACATAAAACGTATTAAACACGTCTGTAAAACCACAATGAGGACGTTACATATCAAGTAAGTTTTCATAAATCATTGGGTAGAGAGCAAGAAAAAACGTCAGAGTAGGCTGAAGTGGTGGCATTAGTTCATGTTCACATTTACAACATAATATGCATGTGCATCATTAAATGTCATATTTTTGGTCATTAAAATGTACTGCGACTGGATCATCCCTGTTGTTTCTCCTGATTGAACTTTTATGTTCACTAATTCTCTGTTTGAGAGAACGAGAGGTTTTACCAGCATAACACAGCCCACGTGGACATTTAATCATGTAGATTACATGGGTGGTGGAGCACGTAATAATGTCATTTATTTGGAACCGTTTTCCTGTATGTGGGTGGCAGAAATATTTGCACTTAATCATAATGCAGCGCTGTGCACAGCCTCTGCATTTATAGCTACTGTTAAGAAGAGGGCGGAAAATAACATGGCTCATTTTATTTTGTGGCTGGCAGTTGGCATGGACCAATTTGTCACGTAAATTGCGACCTCTCCTATATACAATAAGTGGTGGGTCTTTAAATTCAGCTGGCAAAGCTGGGTCTGATGATAAAACATGCCAGTGTTTCTTGGCAGCGTCTCCCACTTTGCGCGAGTTCAATGCATATGTGGTGGTGAACAATACAAAGTGTTCTTTCGCTCTAGTGCAGGGGTGTCAAACTCATTTTAGCTCAGGGGGCCACATGGAGAAAATCTATTCCCAAGTGGGCCGGACCGTAAAATCATGGTATATATAACTTAAAAACAACAACTTCAGATTGTTTTTCTTTGTTTTAATACTATCAACATAAAACATAAAGCTGGAGCCTGAGGACAGTGTGTCCAAAATAGTACAAGCACAACATCACTATTAATCATAAAACACCTCAAGTTTATTTGAAAATTCTAAAGAAAAAGAACACACAAACACACAATGCCTCAGTGATTCACATAACTGTTTCCAGATCACAGAACTATATCAGGGTGTCATTTCTCAGGCAGAAATGTAGATACAAATAATGAAATCCTGTTCCCCAAACAAGTGCAAGAACCACAGAGTCAAGAATAGGTTAAATATACAAATAAAATAAAATCAATTAAAAACAATAGCACATCAACATAAAAACATGTAAACATAAAGCTGGAGCCTGAGGACAGTGTGTCCAAAAGCACAACATCACTATTAATCATAAAACACCTCAAGCTATTTGAAATTCTGAGGACAAACAACACACAAACACACAATGCCTCAGATGTTCACAGAAGTATATCACAGATCACAGAACTATATCAGGGTGTCTCATGCAGCACTTTAAGTGGGGTTGCATAGTTTATTTGACTCCTGATACCTGGCATCTTTTAGCTTTCACCAGCGCATCAATATCAGGCATCACATCCTGAGTGGCAGCCAACTTCAGGATGTGATTCAAGTGCTTGTGCGTGAGCCTTGAGCGCAGCTTTGTTTTATTTATGCTCATTACAGAGAACTTGCTCACAAAGATATGTGGTTCCAAACATGCACAACCGTTTTGCAGCGAGGGCTGTCAAGTTGGGGTAACCTGGCAAGAGATTCTGATAAAATGTGTCCAAGCCAGCTGCGGCAAATTTGCCCTTCAAATCCGTGTCACACTGCAAGTATATTATTTCAAGTTGGATGCTGACGGGCAGATCAGAGGGATTCACGGTTAATGGCAAACAAAAAAGCGTTGAAGTCTTTCTCCAGTTCACCAAAAATCTGAAAGCGTTGATCAAACTCCCTTAACAGTCCAGTTATTTTATCTTTGAACACTTCATGTCTGCCACATGTTGGGTCGCGCACACATTTTTCAGACAGGGGAAGTGAGCTGCATCACCAACGGCGAAGTTACGTCTCCCACAATGACAGCTTCAACTTGAAAGAACGTATGCTGTCATAATACTGCGTGGCAACTTTGTTGCACCCTTGCAGCTGTTTGTTCAAGTTATTCAGGTGCTCTGTAACATCCACCATAAATGCAAGGTCCTGCATCCATTCTACGGAATGAAATTCTAACACTGGTTTGCCCTTTTCTTCCATGAACTGTTCAATTTCTTCTCGTAAATCAAAGAAACGCCTCAGCACAGCACCTTCGGCTTAGCCATCTTACCTCAGTGTGGTATGGCAGGCCATTGATGTGGTCTTTCTCTCTGAGAAGGCTGTCAAACTGACGTTGATTCAGGCTTCTGGATCGGATGAAATTAACAGTTTGGATAATATAATAATAATAATATAATAATAATATAATATAATAATATAATAATAATATAATAAAAATAATAACCACCTTCATGATGTTATCCATCTTTAATGACTTGCAACACAAAGCCTCCTGGTGCAAAAATACAGTAAAAAATCAAAATCACGTCCCTCCATTTGCAGATTGCACTTTCTCTCTGAACTTTGTCACAACGCCTGCTTTTTTCCCCGATCATTGAGGGCTCACCATCTGTAGCCAGGCTGACAGCGCGGGACCAGTCCACTCCGACCCTGTCCAGCGGCAGGCGGCGAGTGCAGTGAAAATATCAGCTGCTGTCGTTGTATCTGTCATCGGCACCAACTCCACGAACTCCTCGGTGACGGTCAATGTGTCATCAACTCTGAGGATGAAAATGGCCAGTTGTGCAACATCTGTAATGTCCGTGCTTTCATCAATTGCAACGGAAAACGCAATAAATTGCTACTTTTGCTTCAACTGGCTGTCCAAATCCACTGAAAGATCGGAAATCCTGTCTGCAACTGTGTTTCTTGTCAGGCTGATATTTGCAAAAGCCTGGTGCTTTTCAGGGCACACAATCTCCGCTGCATTCATCATGCATGTTTTTACAAATTCACCCTCACTAAATGGTTTTGAAGCCACTGCGATTTCATTAGCAATGAGGTAGCTAGCTTTCACTGCAGCGTCACTGATGTCTCGGCTGTGAGTAAACACAGACTGCTGTTTCTTCAGACCCGCCAACAGTTCATTCACCTTCTCTCTTCTCCGCTGTCCTTGAAAGTTGTCATATTTGTCGGCATGAAGACTCACATAGTGGCGACGAAGGTTATATTCTTTCAGCACTGCAACATGCTGTGAACACACCAAACATACAGCTTTCCCATTCAATTCCGTGAATAAATAGAAGGATGACAATTTTTCTTGGAACACTCTGCACTCTGCGTCCACTTTTCTCTTTTTTGACAGAGACATATTGGGGCAATGAGGGTGCCAAAGCACATAATGTTAAAAAGTAGAAGCCGTAATAAATATCGCGGGCAAAACAAAGTAGCTCATCCGGACTGGCTGCCCCCGGTATAAACAGTTTGCTTGCTTAACACAATTGCTATTGCGCCATCCAGTGGACACAATTGGAACAGCAGTTTATTTTATTGAAAAATTGCAGCTCATTTTTATACTTTACAAAATCATCTCGCGGGCCGGATTAAACCCGTTTGCGGGCCTGATCCGGCCTGTGGGCCGGACGTTTGACACCCCTGCTCTAGTGGGTCTTTTTTGTAGCCGTTCACAGTGTTACACGCCAAAACAAAAACCACGGTGGTGGAAAATGGCTACCTACTTCATCTCATACGCACTTACAAAAGACACAATTTTAACACCTACTCCAATTATTGGATTCTGACTACAGAATGTATTTGTTTTAAATAAAATAAAATAGTATATTTAACTTTAAATTATAAATAAAATGAACTTCATTACTGTGTATAAAACTGTCCTCAGCAAGTTGCTTTAATCATTGTCATGGTCAAAATGCCTGACAGAGCAAAAGCTGGAAGCCCAAACTAATCAAAGAGTTATTAATAAGTAGTAAAACATTATTTGACATACTGTTCATCAGATTAAAATCAATTAGATAATGTTATGGTTGTTGTGAAAAGTTGGACATGTTTATTCCAGCTTTGGCCCTGCACAGAGTTGTGGGGAGGTTTTTGTACAGGGTTTGATTTCTCAATCCACATATCGAGGTAATGAACATGTTAAGTGTCACATTCAAAAGTGCATTTTAGATTAGAGTCAATGTCATTGAGTAATGCCATAAAGTCTGACAGCTCTTCTCCCGTTCCTCCCCATGTGCAAAAAATGTCATCAATATATATACCTCTTCCGACTTTTTTTCAAGCATGGAAATAATTAGTACTGCTAGTTTTTACACAGTCAAATGTAACAAATAACTATACTTTTTATTAAAGAACTGTTCAAATTATACATTTCTGACATTACCATTTAAAAGAAAGTTAAAAATAAATAATTCAATACAGTAATGAGATCTGTATGTAATTGACATAATTAACTTGACATAATTAACATTTACATTTGACATTTTAGTCATTTAGCAGATACTCTTATCCAGAGATCGACTTACAGTAAGAGCATTCATTTTAAGATAGCTAGGTGAGATAACCATATCACAATCAAATATATAGGATACGAAAATGTCATTCCAGCTAAACAATGGATATATAGCACCCCCCCCAAACATTTTTATAATTTTATACCAATTAAAAATCTGAGAACAGTCATATTTTACACACACAAAAACACATCCTTCACATCTCCGTAGGGACTGCATATGACTCTGTCTGTTCTCAGTGAGGTATAAGAGACATAAAACCAAGGATTATACAATATCATATAACAATACTAAAGATTCTTACAGTATAATATTCATCTATGAGTTGTTGGATTAATCTTCAGTGTTCGTGCCATTGTCAGTTTGTGACAGTTGTTTGCAAATGTATGGATTTATGTTGCAGTATAAAACCCAATATCATGGCTATGGCCAAAATCATGTTTATGGTGAGGATTCATTAGGGTTACAATGTTGTGGGGGTCTTTATTTGACCTGTTCAGTGTTAATGTGTCCACACAGGAGCAAAGGGGTTTTGTATGACATAATATTACTGTGACCCTCCAATAGACCCCAACCATAACTGTATAGTCACAGTGATACACACCATAACAAAAACCTCCCACCAGTACCACACACCTGCTCTATGAGGATAGCAACACATTCAGATGGTTGTGGATGGGTGATAATACAAATGTCTATTATTTCTTCAAATATTTTAGAATATTTTTTACCATCAGTTAACTGTTTTGTAAACTATTATACAGTATATTATAAAATGGTTTAATTCACCTTTACATTTGTGGGTAACATTTTTCCTAAATCCTGCAGGTACTATGCTTTATAACTTGTTATAAACATGTAAGAACCTTTATAATGTCTTATAATAAGGTTTATAATATCTTCATTTTCAACTGACACAAAATAGTTGTTATTTAGTCCGCATCATTATGAATGATTTAACCTTTATCAGTTGTTATGCAGTCAGCATCATTATAAATGTTTTAACCTTTAAAAAACACTAGATTCAATTGAAGCACCGGTGTGTCAATCTAAGTTACATATCAAAGAATTCCCCATCAAAATCTGTCCGTTTGCATTGGATGCGTCTCAATCCGCCACATCTGCCGATGTCTCACTTTCGTATCTGCTGTGAAAGGTGACAGAGCTAAAGCGATGTTTGTCAGACCATGAGACATCCCGACAGTCTGTCTTTTCACAAAAACGTCTCTAGTGTCTGAATGGTTAAATATACAGTGTGTTCGGAAACTATTCAGACCCCTATCAACTTAATATTGCAGATAGATTGTAACTTCCATCAACGTAATTGTCTGCATCACTTCCAATCCCCCCATGTTTTTATATATATATATATATATATGTACATACATATACCTATATACATACACACATACACACACATACACATATACATACATACATACATACATACATACATACATACATACATACATACATACATACATACATACATACATACATACATACATACATACATACATACATACATACATACATACATACATACATACATACATACATACATACATATACCTACATACACATACAGTGGGGAAGAAAAGTATTTAGTCAGCCACCAATTGTGCAAGTTCTCCCACTTAAAAAGATGAGAGAGGCCTGTAATTTTCATCATAGGTACACGTCAACTATGACAGACAAAATGAGAAAAAAAATCCAGAAAATCACATTGTAGGATTTTTAATGAATTTATTTGCAAATTATGGTGGAAAATAAGTATTTGGTCAATAACAAAAGTTTCTCAATACTTTGTTATATACATTTTGTTGTCAATGACACAGGTCAAACTTTTCTGTAAGTCTTCACAAGGTTTTCACACACTGTTGCTGGTATTTTGGCCCATTCCTCCATGCAGATCTCCTCTAGAGCAGTGATGTTTTGGGACTGTCACTGGGCAACACAGACTTTCAACTCCCTCCAAAGATGTTCTATGGGGTTGATATCTGGAGACTGGCTAGGCCACTCCAGGACCTTGAAATGCTTCTTACGAAGCCACTCCTTCGTTGCCCGGGTGGTGTGTTTGGGATCATTGTCATGCTGAAAGACCCAGCCACGTTTCATCTTCAATGCCCTTGCTGATGGAAGGAGGTTTTCACTCAAAATCTCACGATACATGGCCCCATTCATTCTTTCTTAGGAGTTCCCTCTCTTGAAAAAAACCCCCAATTTTCCACCCCATCTTCTAGGTATGTTTTTTGGATGCAACTCAGCATTCTTTGTCCTCCAAACACGACGAGTTTAGTTTTTTACCAAAAAGTTATATTTTGGTTTCATCTGACCATATGACATTCTCCCAATCCTCTTCTGGATCATCCAAATGCACTCTAGCAAACTTCAGACGGGCCTGGACATGTACTGGCTTAAGCAGGGGGACACGTCTGGCACTGCAGGATTTGAGTCCCTGGCGGCGTAGTGTGTTACTGATGGTAGGCTTTGTTACTTTGGTCCCAGCTCTATGCAGGTCATTCATTAGGTCCCCCCGTGTGGTTCTGGGATTTTTGCTCACTGTTCTTGTGATCATTTTGACTCCACGGGGTGAGATCTTGCGTGGAGCCCCAGATCGAGTCAGATTATCAGTGGTCTTGTATGTCTTCCATTTCCTAATAATTGCTCCCACAGTTGATTTCTTCAAACCAAGCTGCTTACCTATTACAGATTCAGTCTTCCCAGCCTGGTGCAGGTCTACAATTTTGTTTGTGGTGTCCTTTGACAGCTCTTTGGTCTTGGCCATAGTGGAGTTTGGAGTGTGACTGTTTGAGGTTGTGGACAGGTGTCTTTTATACTGACAACAAGTTCAAACAGGTGCCATTAATACAGGTAACGAGTGGAGGACAGAGGAGCCTCTTAAAGAAGAAGTTAAAGGTCGGTGAGAGCCAGAAATCTTGCTTGTTTGTAGGTGACCAAATACTTATTTTCCACCATAATTTGCAAATAAATTTATTAAAATCCTACAATGTGATTTTCAGGAGAAAAAAATCTCAATTTGTCTGTCATAGTTGACATGTACCTATGATGAAAATAACAGGCCTCTCTCATCTTTTTTAAGTGGGAGAACTTGCACAATTGGTGGCTGACTAAATACTTTTTTTCCCCCACTGTACATATCCTTTAAAATATATATATATTCCCCTTTATTACTTTCCAACCCCACCACCCTTTCCCTAATTGGAGTAAACTAGTGAACAACAATGCTTAGGCCTCTACTTCCAGCTTATACTTACTATACACATTTTATGGACACAGTCAATTTTAAAATAATTATATTTTGTTTGTTTTTTTCTCCTGAACTTCTTCTACTCTCAACCTCTCCGATCATTTTCATGATGTCCATCCGGTTTGCTTCTATATGCCATATCTTTCTAACTGTGCTCTTTCACAAAAGCTCCCAACCTACAACCTATATACTTATTATGGACACAGCATGCTTACATTATTAGTTATCTTGTTATTAGTTGTTGTTAGTTGTTATTAGTCCCATCCTTCAACTCCATTCAACACCACCCATCTATCTCTTAACACCATCCATATAGGATTTCTATTTGCCATATATTTTTCAACTGTACTGTGATGTTTTACAAAAGTTCAGAACCTTTCTATTCTCATTGTTTCTACAGATTGTAAATTGAAAATAAATATTTTTGCTAAAAGTATTATTATATTATTGATCAATTGACTATGACTTTTCAGATCACCCAGTAATGCTATCTGCAAGGTTAGCTCCAGGTAAATATTGCAATCCATTAGCCATTCCTGGACCTGTGTCCAAAAACAAGCTACAAATGGACAGTACCAAAACAAATGATCAAATGATTCTGTCTCTTCGCAGCAAAATCTGCAGAGCTGGGAAGATTGTATCCCCCATATAAATAACATTCTATTGGTAGCAATAATTTTATATAATAATTTAAATTGAAAGATTCTAAGTTTTGAATCTGGTGTCGTTTTGCGTATCAGTTCATAAACACTATGCCATGGGATCGGTACGTCAAAAATCTCTTCCCAACTATTTTGCAATCTATATGGGACGGTTGTCAATCCTTTGGTCCTTAAATGAAACTGGTATACTTTTTTATTTATCCCAGTTTTCTTTAACCAATTATGTTCTTTAATGCAAGGCCGACAGACAAGTTCCTCACTTTCTCCCCCTTCCACTTTCCTCTTCCATTTTTGCGGTAAGGCTGCAATTATTTGGTTGTAATTTTGGGTAGAGCAGACATTTCCATATGTTTTTGTTAGCTGCATGTGCGACATAACTCCACCAGTCCTACCGATTATATCATTTATGAAGATTATACCTTATTTAAACATTTTGTAAAAAATTAAAAGTTTTATATCAATTAGTATCTTTGAGTTTAACCACAATATTTGTTGCATTATTTGTTCTGTCGTTTCTGGAGGATTAAATTGAAATTGCAACCAACTTTCTACGGCTTGTTTTAGAAATAGTGATATTTGGGAGATTATATCCTTTTCAAATAACTGAAAGTGAGAGGTTGTAATCTGAATAAAGGGAAAAAGGCCATTCTTGAACACTGGGTGAGACAATCTTACTAATTTGCTAGATAACCAGTTCAGATTTAAGTATAACTTTTGTATGACAGAAGCTTTTAGTGATAGGTCTAATGCTTTAATATTTAATAATTCCTGTCCTCCGAATTCATATTCATTATATAAATAGGGCCGTTTAATTTTGTCCGGCTTGCCATTCCAAATAAAATGGAATAGTTATTTCTCATATAATTAAAAAAACTCTTCGCTAGGCGTAGGCAAGACCATAAGCAAATAGGTAAACTGGGATAATACTAAAGAGTTAATCAGGGTGATTTTTCCACAAATTGACAGGTATTTACCTTTCCATGGTAGCAAGATCTTATCTATTTTTGCTAACTTTTTATTAAAATTTATTGGAGTGAGATCATTTATTTCCTTTGAGATATGTATTCTGAGTATATCCACATGACCATCAGACCATTTTATTGGTAAACTATATGGTAATGTAAAAATTGGATTTTTTAGTGATCCAATACGTAATATTGTACATTTGTCATAATTTGGTTGTAATCCAGAGTGGTTAGAAAATGTATCTAGATCCTCTATGAGGCTGTGGAGGGATTCAAGTTGTGGATTTAAAAGAAAACATGAATCATCAGCGTAAAATGACACCTTTGTTTTTAAGCCCTGGATTTATTATCCCTTGATATTATTGTTGGATCTGATTTTAATAGCTAACATCTCGATGGCCATAATAAATTGATATGCTGATAGTGGACAACCTTGTTTCACTCTTCTTGACAGTTTAAAACTTTCTGAGAAATAGCCATTATTTACTATTTTACACCTAGGGTTACCATTCATGATTTTGACCCATTTTATAAGAGATTCTCCAAAATTGAAATGCTCCAGGCATTTATATATAAACCCCAGTCATACTTTATCAAATGCCTTTTTGAAGTCTGCTATGAATAGCAGGCCTGGTTTCCCAGATTTTCCATAGTGTTCTATTGTTTTCAGTACTTGCCTTATATTATCTCCAGTGTATCTTCCATGTAAAAAGCCTGTCTGATTAGAATGAATAATGTCCGACAATACCTTTTTTATTCTATGCGCTATACATTTTGCTAGAATTTTTGTACCACAACACTGAAGGGTAAGGGGCCTCCAATTTTTTTAATGGACTGGATCTTTATATTTTCCACTTGTATCCTGTTTCAGTAATAATGAAATCAGACCTTCTTCTTGACTGTCTGATAATCTACCATTTATATAGAAGTGGTTAAAACATGCTAATAACGGTCCTCTTAGTATATCAAAAAAGGTTTGGTATACCTCGACTGGTATGCCATCCAACCCTGGAGTTTTCCATATCTTTCTTGCATCAGAATTTCTGTGATTTCACCTTCACATGAGTCTTTCTGTATGGCTGCTAATTTTACATTATCAATTGAAAAAGTATCTCTACAATTAGCTTCAGTTATAGGAGATGGAGGCGACTGAAACGAAAACATATTCTTAAAGTACTTTGTTTCCTCCTTCAAAATATAATTTGGTGAATAATGGGTGACTCTGTCAATTGTAACCAGTTTCATTAAATTATTTTTGGTAGCATTCCTATTTTGAAGATTAAAAAAGAATTTGGTGCATTTTTCCCCATATTCCATCCAGTTTGCTTTCTTTTTATAATATATTACACTTGATCTTTCTTGAATAAGTTTCTCCATTTCTTTTTGTTTTTCCTCTAATTTATTTTGAGCCTCTATGTTAAAGTTTTTATTGCCATCTATCTATTCTGTTAGACCTTCTATTTCCTTTGTTAGTATAAACTCTTTTGACGTAAATTGCTTTTGTTTTCGAGATTTGTACTGAATTGCATGGCCTCTTAAGGCACATTTAAAGGCGTCCCATACAATAAGGGGATTTGCTGTACCTATGTTATGTTGGAAAAAATCAGTTATAAATTCCTTTGTCCTCGTTAAAAATAAATTATCATCCAATAGGCTTTGATTAAATTTCCAATATCCTTGCCCACGTGGAAATTCAGTAAGAGTAATGTATATGCCAAATATATGATGGTCCGACCGCATTCTGTCCCCTATCAACACTTTTTTAACTTTTGGTGCCAACGAGAATGACATAAGAAAGAAGTCAAGACGACTAGCTTGATTGACAATATATTTAAGCCTCCATATATTTACTAGTTCTAATGTATCCATGACATTCACGATTTCCTTAAGAGCATGAGGGTGATTGTTTGTGGTGTGATTTCCTTTACGGTCCATTGAGCTATTTAAAACAGTATTATAATCCCCCACCATAATAATTGTCACGCCCTGGCTCTGGGGAATCTTAAATGTTTAGGTGGGTGTTTAGTTGTTCTATGTTTTCATTCTAGATCGTTTAGATCTATGTTGGTTAGGGTGGTTCCCAATCAGAGGCAGCTGTAGCTCGTTGTCTCTGATTGGGATCCATACTTAGGCAGCCTGTTTTCACTAGTCATTGTGGGATCTTGTTCCGTAAGGTTTGTTTTGGTGTTAACCTAGGACTTCACGTATCGTTTGGTTTGTTGTTTTGTTCGTGTGTGTACTTCAATAAAAGATGTACGGTTATCACGCTGCGCCTTGGTCCGCTTCTTATAACGATCGTGACAGAAGATCCCACCATTACAGGACCAAGCAGCGTGCCCGGGAGGAGAAGCTGGCGATGTCGCAGGTGGGCACATGGTGGTCTTGGGAGGACATATTCGCGGGCAGAGGGCCATGGTCAAAAGTAAATGCCCAGGCAGGAGAGGAGGAGCGACGCCAACCGGGCCGTCGTCGGACAGGCGAGAGGCAACCCCAAAAAAATGTTTGGGGGGGGCACACGGCATGGACGACGTGGCTGCTGGAGGCAGCTACAGGAGGTATCGGCGGATTAGGAGAGGAGGCCACCAGGTTACGGGGGCCATTGGTCATGAGGGAGAAGGAGAGTGTAGAGGCACGGCGAGAGGTACTGGTTAGGCAACAGAGGGAGCGGAGGTTTATAAGGAAACCCAGTCCCGCTCCTCACAACAAGCAAGTGGTGTGTGTCACCAGTCCGGTCCGGCCCGTTCCTGATCCCCGCACAAGGCCAGTGGTGTGTGTTCCCAGTACGGTCCGGCCTGTTCCTGTCCCTCGCACCAAGCCTGTGGTGCGCGTCGCCAGCCCGGTCCGGCCCGTTCCTGCTCCCCGCACCAAGCCAGTGGTGCGCGTCGCCAGCCCGGTCCGGACTGTTCCTGCTCCCCGCACCAAGCCTGTCGTGCGCGTCGCCAGCCCGGTCCGGCCCGTTCCTGCTCTCCGCACCAAGCCAGTGGTGCGCATCGCCAGCCGGTCGGACCGTTCCTGCTCCCCGCACCAAGACAGTGGTGCGTCGCCGCAGCCGGTCCGGCCGTTCCTGCTCCCGCACTGGCCAGTGGTGCGGCGTCGTCAGCCCGGTCCGGCCCGTTCCTGCTCCCCGCACCAAGCCAGTGGTGCGCGTCGTCAGCCCGGCACGGTCCGTGCCTGTTCCACCGGTGCCTGGTCCGGCACCGGTCAGCTGCTCCACACAGGAGCCAGAGCAATCCGCTCCACCGGTGTCCAGTCCAGCTCCGGCCTGCGGGGCCAGACTAGACCAGCGGCGCTACGGGGGGGGTAGAGATAGAGTGGTGGTCACGCCCGGAGCCGGATCCGCCTCCGAGGCGGAATGCCCACCCGGCCCCTACCCTCTTGTGTTTGGTTGGCGCGGTCGCAGTCCGCGCCTTTGGGGGGGGGGGTACTGTCACGCCCTGGCTCTGGGGACTCTTAAATGTTGAGCCAGGGTGTGGATTTTCCTATGTTTAGTTGTTCTATGTTTTCATTCTAGATCGTTTAGATCTATGTTGGCCAGGGTGGTTCCCAATCAGAGGCAGCTGTAGCTCATTTTCTCTGATTGGGAACCATACTTAGGCAGCCTGTTTTCACTAGTCATTGTGGGATCTTGTTCCGTAAGGTTTGTTTTGGTGTTAACCTACGACTTCACGTATCGTTTGGTTTGTTGTTTTGTTCGTGTGTGTACTTCAATAAAAGATGTACGGTTATCACGCTGCGCCTTGCTCCGCTTCTTATAACGATCGTGACAATAATATTGTCTTGAATTGCTTGCATGGTTGATAATTTATTATATATATTGTCAAAGAAGTGTGGATCATCATTATTTGGTCTGTAAAGGTTAATGAGCCATATCTGTTTATGGTCCAATAACATATTTAAAATAATCCATCTACCTTGCATATCTATTTGGACAATTTGCACATTCTGATCGAAATTACTATTAATTAATATCATCACCCCTTTTGAGTTTCTTTGCCCATGGGAGAAGTATATTTTCGCCCCCCATTCCTTTTTCCACGCAACTTCATCTAGAATTGTTTAATGAGTTTCCTGTAAACAATATATATTATATTCCTTCTCTTTGAACCATGTAAATATTGTTCTTCTTTTGTTATTATCTGCTAAGCCATTACAATTATAACTGGCTTTACTTATTTCACCATACACCATAATGAGAAATAAGTTTCAAGTCTATTTATCATTATATATGTTTGTAAATTTACCAATAAAAAATACCGTAATGATTGAGTGCCCATATGTATGTGTCTACATATGTACCATGATATTTGCATTGCTACTAAGTAACCCTCCAATTGTTCTCCACTAATTCCCCCGCTAAAGCCCCTCCCCATCCCAAGTTGAGCCGTCATCCCAGTGATCGGCATCCCACCCCCGTCCCTCCGGATCCCTAGGGCCCCGAGAGGCCAGGACCCATCCATCGAAAACAGCACACAGTGCCACCCAAAAGCATTTCCAATGCTGTCACCTCAATATATATATATATATATATAAAAACTATTTAAAAATATATATCTATTCAAATATCTTGCATATCTTATTTTCCATCATTATTAATTAATTTGCATAATAATGTCGGCAGTTCATGCGTAGGATTTTAACATATAACCCAGATTGCCATTGTATTACATTTAATTTTTGACAAGCAATTATTATTTTAGCAAACAATTATTGTGGTTCATCCTATATTCTCCCTAACATCCTTACCCCCTTGCAACAGATGTGGGATAAACACACACGCACATACTTACATACTCTAACACACTCAACCCCTTTCCTCCACAATCAACCATAAAATCAGATGCTCAACGATTGTTACATCCCAGAGCCCAACTCAAGAAAGGACCTGATTTACGAATGCATATACAGTTACAGCTGATTTAGAAAGCATGCAAGATTGAGCAGAAATTGACAACAATGTGAGAATTGATTAATCTATTTAATCTATGTCAAGTCCTAGGTGATGGAGATCAGATCCACCCTCTTCACCTGAGACACAAACACTCTGGTCCCCCGTTTTAACCATTTTTCCCAAGCATCTCCGTGCAGTCAGACCTTTGATTATTTTGTGCCACCTGGGCCACAATGATAAGCACCCTCTCTGATTGTCCGAGTGTGACCCCCTCCCCATGGGTTACTGCAGCCAGTGTTGCCAGCACTGCCACTACCTGGGTGGGGGTACCCCACCGGAATCCCCACTGGCTAGGTACAAGGTCGTCAAGGTTCTCATTAGCAGCTTTGAGAATTTCCTTGTATATTATGCTCTCCCATCAGGGGGTTCTGGCTTTGTAGGACCAACCCTGCCAGGCAGGCTCAGAATCTTGAGGGGGTGGTGCTGCTCAAGTAGGTCTCTGACCGCATTTCTTTTCCTGTTTTGGCTGCATATAGGCAACTCACAGCAGGTCCATAAAACAGATGGGGACTTATTTTTGGTGTATGGGTCGCTCACGTGTGTGTCTATGATATAGGGTTGGTGATCGTTCCATCACGATAGGACAATAAAATATGTTAGATGTATACTATACTTTAAAATGTATATCCTTCATCTGCACAAAATTGAAAGCTCTCTCTCACAACCCCTGCTCTCAGACACGTGTTGGTTCTGGGATATGCAACCATTTCCTTTCTCACTCACTTAACGCAACACTTATTCAAACACCAATATGCACACCACGCCTTCCATCACAATTCATCCACACATATCCCCACACTGTGCCTTCTATGTCTTCTGTTTGCTATTTTTTTATCTCCACTATGTTGATTGAGTACTTGTGTTCTAATTTAGTTGTATTTGAAGATGTATTATTTAGCTTGTTATCTTTTCTTTTAATACTGTCTTATCCCTTTATAAATTACTATACCTACTATAAATATGTTTTATTATTACAATCCCTACCGTGACTAGTATTGGGTGTTCCATTATTCGACTCCTCTATTAGAACTTTCAGAATAGCCATGGAGTAGTCATTGTGTCGCGGAACATTTGGTTGTCAATATACAGTTTATCAACAATGAGGGCAACACGCTTCCCTTTTAATCTGTTTTCCTTGAAGATTGGGTACAGCACTTTGCGCCGATCTGCAATCTCCCTCGGGAACTGATCTTTCATGCCTATTTTCGTGCCAACAAGTCTTTTTCCTAGGCTTTTAAACATTATTTTGTCCTTAAAAAAGGCAAATTTGGCAACGATTGGACACTCATATATATTTACAAAAAATCTCATCAATCTACACACAAAACCCCATAATGACAAAGCAAAAACCAGTTTGTGGAAATATTTGCAAATGTAGAAAAAAATATTAATAGAAATATTACATTTCGCAACAAAGGCTCAAGGCTTCACTCATGCTGCCAAACATGCCCTCGTAAAACTGACTATCCTACCGATCCTTGACTTTGGTGATGTCATTTACAAAATAGCCTCCAACACTCTACTCAGCAAATTGGATGTAGTCTATCACAGTGCCATCCGTTTTGTCACCAAAGCCCCATATACTACCCACCATTGTGACCTGTACGCTCTCATTGGCTGGCCTTCACTACGTATTCGTTGCCAAACCCACTGGCTCCAGGTCATCTATAAATCACTGCTAGGCAAATCCCCGCCTTATCTTAGCTCATCACCATAGCAACACCCCCACCCGTAGTATGCACTCCAGCAGGTATATCTCACTGGTCATCCCCAAAGCCAACACCTCCTTTGGCCGCCATTCCTTCCAGTTCTCTGCTGCCAATGACTGGAACGAACTGCAAAAATCTCTGAAGCTGGAGACTCTTTTCTCCCTCACTAATTTTAAGCATCAGTTGTCAGAGCAGCTTACCGATCACTGCACCTGTACACAACCCATCTGTAATTAGCCCACCCAACTACCTCATCCCATTATTGTTATTTATTTTGCTCATTTGCACCCAGTATCTCTATTTGCACATCATCTTCTGCACATCTATCACTCAAGTGTTAATACTAAATTGTAATTATTATGCACTAGGGCCTATTTATTGCCTTAACTCCATAACTTACTACATTTGTACAAACTGTATATAGATTTTCTATTGTGTTTTTGACTGTACGTTTTGTTTATCCCATATGTAACTCTGTGTTGATGTTGTTTTTATCGCACTGCTTTGCTTTATCTTGGCCAGGTCGCAGTTGTAAATGAGAACTTGTTCTCAACTGGCCTACCTGGTTAAATAAAGGTTAAATATATATATATTTTTTTATTTTATTTTACATGTGTATTCAGACCCTTTACTCAGTACTTTGTTTAAGCACCTTTGGCAGCAATTGCAGCCTCGAGTCTTCATGGGTATGATACTACAAGCTTGGCACACCTGAATTTGCTGAATGTCTCCCATTCTTCTCTGCAGATCCTCTCAAGCTCTGTCAGGTTGGATGGGGAGCGTCGTTGCACAGCTATTTTCAGGTCTCTCCAGAGATGTTAGATCGGGTTCAAGTCCGGGCTCTGGCTGGGCCACTCAAGGACATTCAGAGACTTGTCCCGAAGCCGCTCCTGCGTTGTCTTGGCTGTGTGCTTAGTGTCGTTGTCCTGTTGGAAGGTGAACCTTCGCCACAGTCTGAGGTCCTGAGCTCTTGGTGGTTCCAAACTTCTTCCATTTCAGAATGATGGAGGCCACTGTGACATGCACTGTCAACTGTGGAACCTTATATAGACAGGTGTGTATACTTTCCAATTAATGTCCAATCAATTGAATTTAACACAGGTGGATTCCTATGAAGTTGTAGAAATATCTCAAGGATGACCAATGGAAACAGGATGGACCTGAGCTCAATTTTGAGTGTCATAGCAAAGGGTCAGAATAGTTATGTAAATAAGGTGTTTCTGTTTCTTATATTTATTACTTTTGCAAAGAATTTGAAAACCTGTTTTCGCTTTGTCATTATGGGGTATTGTGTGTAGATTGATGAGTTGATTTTATTTATTTAATCAATTTAAGAAAAAGGCTGTAATTTAACAACATTTTGAAAAAGTCAAGTGGTCTGAATACTTTCTGATGGCACTGTATGTAGTAGTGTAATAATGTTATATGATGTACTGTTTTATCTTTTGTTTTATGTGTAATGTAAATGCCTTAATGTGTTTGGACCCCATGAAGAGTAGCTGCTGCCTTGGCAGGAATTAATGGGGATCCTTAATAAATACAAAATACAAGTACTCAGACATTCTTCAGTCACCATGATGTACTGTATAGTGCTTTACTTACAGTGTATGGCCATCACCATGAGAACTAAACTCCAGACAGTCATCAGTTCCATTAATCAGTGATAGTTAGTGGAGAATGTGTTGTAATGTCAGTCCAAGCTTCCTATAATGAGAAGGCCAGAGCTGAGTGTCTGATTATGAAGGGATGAAGGGAGGGAGACTTTGCATAGACTTCCCCCCTAGAGGTTTAAATATAGACTGAGAGGGAGAAACGTTCTTTAAGGGTTGATATTGGCAGCATTGTTTCTCAGAACAGCACAGGATGACAGAATCTATTCGGATTAATACAATACACTTGTTCCATCTATACTTGTTCCATCTATACTTGTTCCATCTATGCTTGTTCCGTTACTCTTTAACATTAATGACCGTCATGGTTCCATATTTAATATTATAAAATGGGTGGTTCGATCCCTGAATGCTGATTGGCTGAAAGGTATGACAAAACATTTATTTTTACTGCTCTAATTACATTGGTATATTGGCAATACACCACAGGTAAGGGCTGTATCCAGGACATATACCACACCCCTCTGGCCTTATTGCTTAATTATACTAATTCAAGATCCTCTGTGTCCAAACCACTAAGGACTTAAAATGGTCCACTCACACGACCACAGTCGTGAAGAAGGCCCTACAGCGTCTTTTGCTCTTCAAGAAGTTGAAAAGGTTTGGCATGGGCCCTCAAATCCTCAAAAAAGTTATAGAGCTTCACCATTGAGAGCATTTTGATTGGCTGCATCACTGCTTGGTATGGCAACAGTACCGCCCTCGATCGCATGGCTCTACAGACGGTGGTAAGGACAGGCCAGAACATCACTGGGGCCGAGCTCCCTGCCATCCAGGACCTCTATATCAGGAGGTGTGAAAGGAAGGCCCGGAAAATTGTTTAAGACTCCAACCAGCAAAGACTGTTTTCTCTGCTTCCGCACAGCAAGTGGTACCGGTGCATGAAGTCTGACACCAACAGCCTTGAACAGCTTCTATCCCCAAGCAATAAGATAAATAGCTAACAGAATAGCTACATGGACTATCTGAGTTGACCCTTGTATTACATTTTTATTTTTGCACTGTCTCTATGCACACTCATAGGACTCTACACGCTCACGCACACTGACACTCCATCACACACATAACATGCACACACATGTATACTGAATCTACACACATGCACACACACTCACATACAATCATCACTTACGCTGCTGCTACTCTGTTTATCATATATCATGATGCCTAGTCCCCATACCCCTATACATAGCTACCTCTATCACTCCAGTATCCCTGCACATTGTAAATTATATTGGAAGTTACGCTGTATATAGCTTCTTACTTTATTATTTTTATTTATTGTGTGTTTTTGTTCTACCTTATGTTATTTTTTGTGCTACATTGATATTGATTACTGCATTGTTGGGTTTGGAGCTTGCAAGAAAGGGATTTCACTGTACTAGTGCACATGACATTAAAACTTAAATTGTAATTCTATTTGCATAAATTTGACATTTGGTTTCATGTTTCCCAAAATTGAAAGATATGACCAAAAAAATTGGTTTTAGCTGATAGATATTGATAATTAATTTGACTGAATGACTGTATAAATTATTGAAACTGTTTAAAGTTATTTATCATTGTCAACTGACTTTGAATGGCTATTGTCACACCCTGGCTCTGGGGACTCTATATGGCCAGAGTGGTTCCCAATCAGAGGCAACGAGTGTCAGCTGTTGCTGGTTGTCTCTGATTGGGAGCCATATTTATAGAGGCTGTTTTCCCACAATAGTTGTGGGATCTTGTTCCGTTTGGTTTGTTCCAGTTGGTTGTGTTTAGACTTAGGACGTCACGGAATCGTTTGTTGTTTTGTTATTCGTGTGTGCACTTTAATTAAATAAAGCTCAACTCGCTCAACACGCTGCGCCTTGGTCTACTCCCTTCGACGATCGTAACAGAAGATCCCACCATACCAGGACCAAGCAGCGTGTCCAGGAGCAGGCGGCCTGGACATGGGAGGAAGCGCCGGGAAAGGAGCTGGAGAGGTTGGCGATGGCCCAGGTGGGCAAATTGTGGTCCTGGGAGGACATGCTCGGGGGCAAAGGGCCATGGGCTAAGATTAAGGCCCTGGAGAGAGAGGAGCAACGGCGTCAACAGTGTCGTCGTCGGACGGACGAGAGGCAACACCAGACATTTTTTAGGGGGGGGCACACGGCATGGGCGACTGGGCAGCAGGAGGCTGCCACAGGGCGAAATGGGAGACGAGGAGAGAAGGCCACCGGGTTACGGGAGCCATTGGTGAGAGGAGCGAAGGAAGTTGTAGAGGCACGGCGAGAGGTACTGAGGTATATTGCCAGTCCGGTCCGGCCCATTCCTGATCCCCGTTTAAGGCCAGTGGTGTGTGTTCCCAGGACGGTCCGGCCTGTTCCTGTTCCTCGCACCAAGCCTACGGTGTGCGTCGCCAGCCCGGCCCGGCCTGTTCCTGCTCCACGCACCAAGCCTACGGTGCGCGTCGCCAGCCCGGCCCGGCTTGTTCCTGCTACTCGCACCAAGCCTAAGATGCGCGTCGCCAGCCCGGCCCGGCCTGTTCCTGCTCCACGCACCAAACCTACGGTGTGCGTCGCCAGCCCGGCCCGGCCTGTTCCTGCTCCACGCACCAAGCCAGGGGTGCGCGTCGCCAGCCCGGCCCGGCTTGTTCCTGCTACTCGCACCAAGCCTACGGTGCACGTCGCCAGCCCGGCCCGGCCTGTTCCTGCCCCTCGCACCAAGCCTACGGTGCGCGTCGCCAGCCGGCCTGTTCCTGCTCCACGCACCAAGCCAGGGGTGCGAGTCGTCAGCCCGGTCCGGCCCGTTGCTGCTCCACGCACCAAGCCTACGGTGTGCGTCGCCAGCCCGGCCCGGCCTGTTCCTGCTACTCGCACCAAGCCTGGGGTGCGAGTCGTCAACCGGTCCGGCCCGTTCCTGCTCCACGCACCGCCGAGGTGCGCATCGTCAGCCCGGTCCGGCCCGTTGCTGCTCCACGCACCAAGCCAGGTGCGCATCGTCAGCCCGGTCCGCCCGTTCCTGCTCCACGCACCAAGCCAGGGTGCGCATCGTCAGCCCGGTCCGCCCGTTCCTGCTCCACGCACCAAGCCGAGGTGCGCATACGTAAGCCCGGTCCGGCCCGTTGCTGCTCCACGCACCAAGCCAGGGGTGCGCATCGTCAGCCCGGTCCGGCCCGTTCCTGCTCCGCGCACCAAGCCAGGGGTGCGCGTCGTCAGTCTGGCACAACCCGTGCCTGGGTCACCGGTGCCTGGTCAGGTACCGGTCAGCTGATCCACACCGGAGCTTAAGCAATCCGCTCCTACGATGTCCAGTCCAGCTTCAGCCAGCGGGGCCAGACCGGATCAGGGGCGCTACGGGGGGATTATTGGAGGGTGGTGGACAAGCCCGGAGCCGGAACCGCCTCCGAGGAGGAATGCCCACCCAGCCCTCCCCTGGTTTGTTTATGTTTAGGCGCGGTCGCAGTCCGCGCGCCCTTTAGGGAGTACTGTCACACCCTGGCTCTGGGGACTCTATATGTTGAGCCAGGGTGTGTATATTCTATGTATTGTATTTCTGTGTTGGCCAGAGTGGTTCCCAATCAGAGTCAACGAGTGTCTTATAGAGGCTGTTTTCCCACAATAGTTGTGGGATCTTGTTCCGTTTGGTTTGTTCCAGTTGGTTGTGTTTAGACTTAGGACGTCACGGTATCGTTTGTTGTTTTGTTATTCGTGTGTGCACTTTAATTAAATAAAGTATGTTCGCTCAACACGCTGCGCCTTGGTCTACTCCCTTCGACGATCGTGACAGATATAAAGTTTTCAGTTTAAGTTTCATGAGGATATTCATACTGTTATGTTGACAGGTTGTCAGGTATATTTTATGGATTTGGATGATAATTTAGAATATGATGTGTCTACTCTCTCCTAGTGTTGGTGGGGCGATGGGATTGATGTTGACAGAAACTGGAGCTCAGAATTGTCTCACTGACTCTCACAGTAAAATAAGTGCTTGCTCAGTTTTTGTACGGTGCTGCAGCCTCCTGTGTCACTGTGTCTCTGGCACAATAATAAACAGCAGAGTCTTCAGTCTTCAGGCTGTTCATCTGGAGATACACTTGCTGCTTGCTGTTGTCTCTGGAGATGCTGAACCGACCCTGAACTGACTGGGAGTAGTAGATGCTACTACCACTTGGACCATAAATGTAAGCTATCCATTCCAACCCTTTACCAGAAGCCTGTCTGATCCAGTTAAAGTCAGAGCTAGTTGAGATTCCAGAATATGTACAGGTTAGTTTGTGGGATTCTCTAGGCATTTTAGCCACTGGTTCAGACTCAGTCAGGGTTTGGCCATGAAAACCTGCGAAAATTCAAAATGACAAACAATGTTTAACAAACGATCAAATTAAAAAATAACTTTGAAGTTTGAACACATCCCGTTTTATTAATCTGTAGGGCATAATTCTGTTGTTATTGAGGTATAACAGTCACAATGAAAACTATTTGAAAAAGCCTGTCTGAGAATGATTCTAGTGGACACAACAGACTCACACACATACCTTGAATGAACACCACCATAAGTATTAAACTATAGAGAGTCCTCATTGTTCAGTATTAGTTAGTTCAGGGCTCGCTGTAATGTCAGTCCAAGCTTCCTATAATGAGAAGGCCAGAGCTGAGTGTCTGATTATAAAGGGATGAATGGGAGGGAGACTTTGCATAGACTGCTCTCTAGAGGTTTAAATACAGACTGAGAGGGAGAGATCTTCAGCTCTATTCCTTAGTACTGATTCTCTCCTCCCTGTCCTTCATTCTTCTCTCTGTTATTATCAGATGTTTCATATGGGATGCTCAGACTAGATATATTTAGTCTTTTATACAATGTTGAACAGCACAGAAACTAGAATATGTCCCTATGTGAGACAATACAATTAGTATTGAATTGGACTTCTTTATGTTTACTGCTTATCTGCTCTTGGGAATCTATTGTGGACTTCCCCAAGGATCTATAAATGGTCTATTACCGTATTTAGTTTGAGTCTATCCTCTATGTGTTTGCTGATAACATTAATATAGTTCTGTCCGAAATAGATGCTCAAAACGTAACAGTTAATGTGAATTCTGAATTGCAAACAGTTGACTTTGGGTTCATGTAAATAATGTGCTTTTCACTGTTATAATGTGAGTGGATTATTTTATCAGGATAATATTAATATCAGTGTTTTTTCCACTACTGTTGAGTAGTTCTGCTCTCTCATATAGTGTGTTTGTGTGTTTAAAGAATAGACACGCCTCTTTGATCGCACACTGAGATCAGTATTACTCAGTTTTTGTACGGCGCTTCAGGCTTTTCACCTCGAAGCACAGCTGGTTTTTGGAGCTGTCTTTGGTGATGGTGAACTGGCCCTGGAGAGACTGGGCAAATATAGTGCCAGTGCTCGCATCAAATGGCCCATTTCACTCAAGTCCTTTCCATGGTTTCTGACGGATCCAGTGCATCCAGTAGCTACCCATGGAGATTCCAGACACAGTACAGGACAGTGTTACTGATTCTCCAGGTCTCTTCACCACTGGCTCAGAGGAGGTGAGTGACTGCCCCTGAACAGCTGAAAAACAGACAGAGTTTAGATGATTGTTACCCTCCAGCCAAGTAGCACAGCTCCTCTCCTCTCTCCTACACTAGACATAAATAAATCCAGTTAACTCACCTGAGATGAGAGACAGAAGGAACACACATTCTAGAACTGTCATTGTGGGGAAGATCTACAATTCTGGAAGCAAAGGATGAGACTGGAAGGGGTTGTCGTGACTGAGGGAGATGGTCTTGGGACATGGTCTAAATTTAAAGCTGAAATGTCATGAGTCAATAAGTATTCAATCCCTTTGTTATGGCAAGCCTAAATAAGTTCAGGAGTCAACATGTGCTTAACAAATCGCATAATAAGTTGCACCGACTCATTCCATGTTCAATAATAGTTAACATGATTTCTGAATAACTACCCCATCTCTGTACCCCACACATTCAATTATCTGTAAGGTCCCTCAATCGAGTAGTGAATTTCAAGCACAGATTCAAGTACAAAGACCAGGGAGGTTTTTCAATGCCTCGCAAAAAAGGGCACCCATTGGTAAACGTGAAAATAAATAAAAATAAAGCAGATGCTGAATATCCCTTTGAGCATGTGAAGCTATTAATTAGGTTTTAGATTATGTATCAATACACCCAGTCACTGCAAAGATACAGGCGTGCTTCCTAACTCAGTTGCCGGAGACGAAGGAAACTGCTCAGGGTTTTCACCATGAGGCCAATGGTAATTTTAAAACAGTTACAGAGTTTAATGGTTGTGATACAGTATGAGAAAACTGAGGATGGATCAGCAACATTGTAGTTACTTCACAATACTAATCTAAATGACAGTGTAAAAAAAGGAAGCCTGAACAGAATATAAATATTCCAAAACATGCATCCTGTTTGGAACAAGGCACTTAATTAACACTGCAAAAAATGTGGTAAAGAAATTAACTTTTTGTCCTGAGTACAAAGCGTTGTTTGGGGCATATCCAACACAACACATCACTAAGTGCCACTCTTCTTATTTTCAAGAGTGGTGGTGGATGCATCATGTTAACTGTATGCTTGTCATCGGCAAGGACTAGGGAGTTTTTTGGGATAAAAAAAAATACAGAATACAGCTGTAAGCACTGGCAAAATCCTAGAGGAAAATGTGATTCAGTCTGCTTTCCACCAGAGACTGGGAGACAAATTCACCTTTCAGCAAGACAATAACCTAAAACACAAGGTAAAATATACACTGGAGTTGTTTTCCAAGATGACATTGAATGTTGTTGAGTGGCCTAGTTACAGTTTTGACTTAATCGGCTTGGAAATCTATGGCAAGACTTGAAAATGGCTGTCAAGCAATGATAAACAATCAACTTGACAGAGCTTGAATACTTTTTTAAAAGAATAATGGGAAAATAATGTACAATCCAGGTGTGCAAAGCTCTTAGAGACTTACCCAAAAAGACTTACAGCTGTAATCGCCGCCAAAGGTATTGACTCAGGGGTGTGAATACTTATGTAAATGAGATATGTCTGTATTTCATTATCAATACATTTCAAATAATGTCTAAAAACATGTTTTCACTTTGTCTTTATGGGATATTGTGTGTCGATGGGTGAGATCAGTTTTTGTACTGTGCTGCAGCCTCCTGTGTCACTGTGTCTCTGGCACAATAATAAACAGCAGAGTCTTCTGTCTTCAGACTGTTCATCTGGAGATACACCTGCTGCTTGCTATTGTCTCTGGAGATGGTGAAACGACCCTGAACCGACTGGGAGTAGGCAATATTGCTACTGTCATAATGCGCTGCCATAAATTCTAGTCCTTTCCCAGGAGCCTGTCTGATCCAAGCCATCAAGTAGCTACTGAAAGTGAACCCAGAGGCTGTACAGGTCAGTTTGTGTGATTCTCCAGGCTTTTTAACAACTGGTCCAGACTCAGTCAATGTCTGACTCTGAACACCTGTGGAGACAAAGTAACATTAGATAAAATACCTTGAATCAAAACCTCTGTGATAATTATTTATCAAATAAAAACAGTCTAATAGTGTTCACCTGTCAAGCCTATTGTCATCAGTAGAACCACAATAGTAAACGTCATGATGAACTGTTAGTAGTTATGGTGTGTCTCTGTTCTTCAGTCTAATCAGAGCTTCAGTTCCTCTCCTCTACTCTGCAGTGAGATAAGTAGTGATGGAAGAGGTCAGAGTTTTGCATTGACTCCTCCTCACAGGGTGGGAAGATCACACAGAGATTAAATAGAGAATTCTGAGATGGGGAACAGATTCATATGTTCTGAATAGTTTGTTAAATACTTGTTCAAGTGTTAACAAGAAAGCTTGACCAGACAGGGCAAAAGTTTGTCTGATTGTTAGAGGCTGGACTCTTTAATTATGTAGTGCTTTGTGATATTCTGCCTCATCCAGTGTATCCAGTAGCCACTCATTGAGAAACCAGAGATTTTACAGGACAATTTAACATTGTCTCCAGGTCATTTCACTTGAGGAAGAGACTGATACAGCCTGATATATCAGCAAACACCTGCGAAACAAAAATGTTTCAAGATTCAGTTGAAGATGTGATATTTACATTGATTTTGGGTTTAACCATGATTCATTCTTCAGTCACCATGTAATGATTTATTTACTATGTATGGACATCACCATGAGAACTAAACTCCAGACAGTCATCAGTTCCAATGTTCAGTGATAGTTAGTGCTGACTATAATGAAAAGGCCAGAGCTGAGTTTCTGATTATGAAGTGATAAAGGGGTGAGACTTTGCATAGACCTCCCTCTAAAGGCTAAAATAGAGCCTGAGATGGAGATGTTCTTTGAGAGTTCATATTGGTAGCATTGTTTCTCAGAACAGTACAGGATTAAATAATCTATTGGGATTAATACAATAAACTTGTTCCATCTAAACTTGTTCCATCTATACTTGTTCCATCTAAACTTGTTTCATCTATACTTCTTCCATCTATACTTGTTCCATCTATACTTGTGTCATCTATACTTGTTTCATCTATACTTTAACATTATTGACCTTCATGGTTCTGTATTACATATTGTACTAATTCTGTTTGCTGAAATTTGACATTTGGTTTCATTCAAATAAGCTCACCAAATTGAAAGACATTATGAAGTAAATGGTTTTAGCTGCTAGAGATTGATAATTATTTTGACTGAATGACTGCACACATTATCGAATGGCTGTAAAGACATTTATGTATTTATCTTTCAAAAAATGACAAGTATGTTTTATGCTTTCAAATAATGATGGTTATTATTTAGAGTAGTATGTGTCTACTCTCTCCTAGTGTTGGTGGGGCGATGGGATTGATGTTGACAGAGACTAGAGCTCAGAATTGTTTCACAGACTCTCACAGCAAGAGAAATGCTTGCTTGATCAGTTTTTGTACGGTGCTGCAGCCTCCTGTGTCACTGTGTCTCTCTGGCACAATAATAAACAGCAGAGTCTTCAGTCTTCAGACTATTCATCTGGAGATACACCTGCTGCTTGCTGTTGTCTCTGGAGATGGTGAACTGACCCTGGACTGACTGGGAGTAGTAGATATAACTGCTGGAATCACTAATTGTAGCAACCCACTCCAGTCCTTTCCCAGGAGCCTGTCTGATCCAAGCATTCCAAAAGTTGCTACTAAACCCAGAATATGTACAGGTCAGTTTGTGGGATTCTCCAGGCTTTTTATCCACGGATTCAGACTCAGTCAGTGTCTGACCCTGAACACCTTTGGAAATAAAATTTAAAAAAATCCATCAATGTTTCAAGCAGTTCATAAAACATTTTTAAAAAACATTAAAATGACGGTACATTAATTTTACTTGACACATAATATTGTCACTTACTTTTTACAGACACCAACATGAGTACTAAACTCCAGACAGTCCTCATTGTTCAGTATTAGTTAGTACAGAACTTGCTGTAATATGAGTCCAAGCTGATTATAATGAGAAGGCCAGAATTGAGTGTCTGATTATAAAGGGATGAATGGGAGGGAGACTTTGCATAGACCGCCCTCTAGAGGTTTAAATACAGACTGAGAGGGAGAGATTGTCTGCTCTATGCCTTAGTACTCCACCCTGTCCATCATTCTTCTCCCTGTTATTATCAGATGTTTCATATGAGATGTTCAGACTGGATATGTTTTGTATTTTATGCAATGCTGAACAGCACAAAAACAATAATATTTCCGTTAGTATTGAATTGGATTTATCTCTTAGTCCCCAAATCACAAATTCAAGAATGCGTACAGTATTATATTGAGCCATTATTGCATGGAACTCCCTTCCATCTCATATTGCTCAAATGAAAAGCAAACCTGGTTTGAAAAAACAGATAAAGCAACTCCTGCCGGCACAACACCTCTCCCCTATTTGACCTAGATATTGTGTGTATGTACTGATATGTAGGCTATGTGTGCTTAAAAAAAAAAAATGTATGTAGTTCTGTTCTTGAGCTGTTCTTGTTGTGAACGGATCTGCTTGGCCGAAGCACCCTAACACAAGCAGGAGGCATGAAATGAATAGACCAGAGGCAGTGGTTGTGGTTCCTTTTCTTTTGTTTTGTTACTGAACAGGTTTTCATTCACCCAACAAAATAATTCCAATACAAGGTAATGTCCAACGCAGCGTAACAAAACAAATAAACATAAACTAAGCCGTTGACCAAAAGGCCGTGGCCCAAAAAGGGAAAGCAAAAAAACAAATGTCTACTCCTGTCTTTAGACTATCGTCTACATATAATAGTTACAGGAGGAGTGTTTCTCTCTATCTATAATCTGCCTTGGTTAACAGAGAACTAGGTGCCCCAGGAAGAAGCTTTCTCTGAGGTAGGTCAATACGATGTCCTCACAGGTCCCCGTCTCTACTCCCAATCCTCCCAATCCTCCCTCAGCTCCTCTCCTGGCACACCTATATAGAGGAAGACACCAAGCCAATTAGTGGGCCCAGCTGTGTGCTAATTGGCTTTACACTAGTACCTATCACCCTGAGGAGGGTACTGTCGTGTTGTCTTCCTCCGTCTGGTCACTGAACTCTCACATTGTTTATTAATGTTCTGTACTATGTCATGTTTCATGTTTTGTGGACCCCAGGAAGAGTAGCTATTGCTTTTGCAACACTTAATGGGGATCCTAATAAAATAACATAAAAACTGCTTATCCCCTCTTGGGAACCTACAGTTGAAGTCGGGAAGTTTACATACACATTAGCCAACTACATTTAAACTCAGTTTTTCACAATTCCTGTCACTTAATCCTAGTAAAAATTCCATGTCTTAGGTCAGTTAGGATCACCACTTTATTTTAAGAATGTGAAATGTCAGAATAATAGTGCAGGAAAGAATGATTTATTTCAGCTTTTTATTTATTTCATCACATTCCCAGTGGGTCAGAGTTTACATACACTCAATTAGTATTTGGTAGCATTGCCTTTAAATTGTTTAACTTGGGGTCAAAGCGTTTGGTAGCCTTCCACAAGCTTCCCACATAAAGTTGGGTGAATTTTGGCCCATTCCTCCTGACAGAGCTGGTGTAACTGAGTCAGGTTTGTAGGCCTCCTTGCTCGCACACGCTTTTTCAGTTCTGCCCACACATTTTCTATTGGATTGAGGTCAGGGCTTTGTGATGGCCATTCCAATATCTTGACTTTGTTATCTTTAAGCCATTTTCCCACAACTTTGGAAGTATGCTTTGGGTCATTGTCCATTTGGAAGACCCTTTTGCGACCAAGCTTTAACTTCCTGACTGATGTCTTGAGATGTTGCATCAATATATCCACATAATTTTCCTTTCTCACGATGCCATCTATTTTGTGAAGTGCACCAGTCCCTCCTCCAGCAAAGCACCCCCACAGCATGATGCTGCCACCCCCGTGCTTCACGGTTGGGATGGTGTTCTTCGGCTTGCAAGCCACCCTCTTTTTCCTCCAAACATAACGATGGTCATTATGGCCAAACAGTTCTATTTTTGTTTCATCAAACCAGAGGACATTTCTCCAAAAAGTACGATCTTTGTCCCCAAGTGCAGTTGCAAACCGTAGTCTGGCTTTTTTATGGTGGCTTTGGAGCAGTGGCTTCTTCCTTGCTGAGCGGCCTTTCAGGTTATGTCGATATAGGACTCGTTTTACTGTGGATATAGATACTTTTGTACCTGTTTCCTCCAGCATCTTCACAAGGTCCTTTGCTGTTGTTCTGGGATTAATTTGCACTTTTCGCACCGAGGTACATTCATCTCTAGGAGACAGAACGCGTCTCCTTCCTGAGCGGTATGACGGCTGCGTGGTCCCATTGTATTTATACTTGTGTACTATTGTTTGTACAGATGAACGTGGTACCTTCAGGCGTTTGGAAATTGCTCCCAATAATTAACCAGACTTGTGGAGGTCTACAACTTGGCTGATTTCTTTTGATTTTCCCATGATGTCAAGCAAAGAGGCACTGAGTTTGAAGGTAGGCCTTGAAATACATCCACAGGTACACCTCCAATTGACTCAAATGATGTCAATTAGCCTATCAGAAGCTTCTAAAGCCATGACATAATTTTCTGGGATTTTCCAAGCTGTTTAAAGGCACAGTCAACTTAGTGAATGTAATCTTCTGACCCACTGGAATTGTGATACAGTGAATTATAAGTGAAATAATCTGTCTGTAAACAATTGTTGGAAGAATTACTTGTGTCATGCACAAAGTAGATGTCCTAACCGACTTGCCAAAACTATAGTTTGTTAACAAAAAATGTGTGGAGTGGTTGAAAAACAAGTTTTTAATGACTCCAACCTAAGTGTATGTAAACTTCCTACTTCAACTGTATTGTGGAGTTCAGACCTGGGCAGAAAATAGTTGTATGTTGTAGTTTATTTTAAAATACTCAAGGTAGTCAAATACTGTTTGTAAAGAGTTATATAGAGTTTCAACTAAAAGGCAACTATTTTCTAAGGGTTCTAAGATGACATATGGAATTGTTTTAAGCTGGTTGTACCATGGATTATTTAGCTATTTGTTTTTGAATTGTAGGACACCTTTAGGTATCTACTATAGCCCATAGAAACACATTGAATAAAACATTCATGAATTGCAAAAAAGACAGTAAAATAAATCATAAGGAATAAGGTTTTGAAGTGTCTGTCCTATATCTAGGAGATATAAGAAAGCTCAGGAAATAGATATATTTTTGGACACATATTTAACCCCTTTTTTGTGTAGGCACAAAACTACCTTCATACTTCCATTTATTTTTTAACTGGTACCGTGACCTTCAGACAAGTCACGTGACACTTCTGGGGTCATAGAGCAAAACGGAGAACAGCATCGTGTTCATGTGAATCTCCCCCTTCCACAGTGGGGTAACATTCCAAACAGTTGGCACATCGACGGTACCGGTTACCTTCAGACGAGTCCTGTGGGGCTTGTGGGGGTCAGTGATCATATTAGTTAGTAGGCCAAACCGTTTGGACACTGCAGACGTTTTTGCGAAAAATACAGATTTTCGGGATGTCTCATGGTCTGACAAACATCACTTTAGCTCGGCCACCTTCCACGGCAGATGCAGAAGGCTGCCATAGGCGGGTGCATTTTTTATTATTTCTGTCCTGCTAATCATTCAAAATGTAACGAGTACTTTTGGGTGTCAGGGAAAATGTATGGAGTAAAAAGTACATTATTTTCTTTAGAAATGTAGTGGAGTAAAAGTTAAAGTTGTCAAAAATATAAATAGTAAAGTAAAGTACAGATACCCCAAAAAACTACTTAAGTAGTACTTTAAAGTACACTGCTCAAAAAAATAAAGGGAACACTAAAATAACACATCCTAGATCTGAATGAATGAAATAATCTTATTAAATACTTTTTTTCTTTACATAGTTGAATGTGCTGACAACAAAATCACACAAAAATTATCAATGGAAATCAAATGTATCAACCCATGGAGGTCTGGATTTGGAGTCACCCTCAAAATTAAAGTGGAAAACCACACTACAGGCTGATCCAACTTTGATGTAATGTCCTTAAAAAAAGTCAAAATGAGGCTCAGTAGTGTGTGTGGCCTCCACGTGCCTGTATGACCTCCCTACAACGCATGGGCATGCTCCTGATGAGGTGGCGGATGGTATCCTGAGGGATCTCCTCCCAGACCTGGACTAAAGCATCCGCCAACTCCTGGACAGTCTGTGGTGCAACGTGGCGTTGGTGGATGGAGTGAGACATGATGTCCCAGATGTGTTCAATTGGATTCAGGTCTGGGGAACGGGCGGGCCAGTCCATAGCATTAATGCCTTCCTCTTGCAGGAACTGCTGACACACTCCAGCCACATGAGGTCTAGCATTGTCTTGCATTAGGAGGAACCCAGGGCCAACCGCACCAGCATATGGACTCACAAGGGGTCTGAGGATCTCATCTCGGTACCTAATGGCAGTCAGGCTACCTCTGGCGTGCACATGGAGGGCTGTGCGGCCCCCCAAAGAAATGCCACCCCACACCATGACTGACCCGCCGCCAAACCGGTCATGCTGGAGGATGTTGTAGGCAGCAGAACGTTCTCCACGGCGTCTCCAGACTCTGTCACGTCTGTCACGTGCTCAATGTGAATCTGCTTTCATCTGTGAAGAGCACAGGGCGCAAGTGGGGAATTTGCCAATCTTGGTGTTCTCTGGCAAATGCCAAACGTCCTGCACGGTGTTGGGCTGTAAGCACAACCCCCACCTGTGGACGTCGGGCCCTCATACCACCCTCATGGAGTCTGTTTCTGACCGTTTGAGCAGACACATGCACATTTGTGGTCTGCTGGAGGTCATTTTGCAGGGCTCTGGCAGTGCTCCTCCTGCTCCTCCTTGCACAAAGGCGGAGGTAGCAGTCCTGCTGCTGGGTTGTTGCCCTCCTACGGCCTCCTCCACGTCTCCTGATGTACTGGCCTGTCTCCTGGTAGCGCCTCCATGCTCTGGACACAACGCTGACAGACACAGCAAACCTTCTTGCCACAGCTCGCATTGATGTGCCATCCTGGATGAGCTGCACTACCTGAGCTACTTGTGTGGGTTGTAGACTCCGTCTCATGCTACCACTAGAGTGAAAGCACCGCCAACATTCAAAAGTGACCAAAACATCAGACAGGAAGCATAGGAACTGAGAAGTGGTCTGTGGTCACCACCTGTAAAACAAGTCCTTTGTTGGGGGTGTCTTGCTAATTGCCTATAATTTCCACCTGTTGTCTATTCCATTTGCACAACAGCATGTGACATTTATTGTCAATCAGTGCTGCTTCCTAAGTGGACAGTTTGATTTCACAGAAGTGTGATTGACTTGGAGTTACATTGTGTTGTTTAAGTGTTCCCTTTATTTTTTTGAGCAGTGTATTTTTACTTAAGTACTTTACACCACTGCATGAGGGACATGGAATCACCTCAACATTAGAGAGTAGACCACTTTTGCAGCTTCAAGATGACTAACAAATATATTTTCATAATGAGTGAGACATAAGGTAATACAGTAACACTTGACATCAAGTTATTATACATGTGTGGTAACTTTGTGATTATTACAATAGCAACATTGTTGTTACATAAGACTTTGCATAATTCTTTCAGATAAAGATGCTCAAAATATAATAGCTAATGAAGTGCATAAAAAAGACTTCGGAAAGTATTCAGACCCCTTTACTTTTTCCACATTTTGTTACATTACAGCCTTATTCTTGAATTGATTTAGTTTTTTAATCCCTCCTCAATCTACACACAATGCCCCATAATGACGAAGGAAAAACAGGTTTGTAGAAATGTTTGCCCCCAAAAACAGGACATTTATGTAAGTATTCAGACCATTTACTCAGTACTTTGTTGAAGCACCTTTGGCAGCTATTACAGCCTCCAGTATTCTTGGGTATGCCTCTACAAGCTTGGCACACCTGTATTTGGGGAGTTTCTCAGATTCTTCTCTGCAAATCCTCTCAAGCTCTGTCAGGTTGGATGGGGAGCGTAGCTGCACAGCTATTTTCAGGTCTCTCCAGAGATGTTCGATTGGGTTCAAATCCGGGCTCTGGCTGGGCCACTCAAGGACATTCAGAGACTTGTCCCGAAGCCACTCCTGCGTTGTCTTGGCTGTGTGCTTAGGGTGCGTTGTCCTGTTGGAAGGTGAACCTTCACCCCAGTCTGAGGTCTTGAGTGCTCTGGAGCAGGGTTTCCATCAAGGAACTCTCTGAACTTTGCTCCGTTCAACTTTGCCTCGATCCTGACTGGCCTCCCAGTCCCTGCCGCTGAAGAACATCCCCACAGCATGATGCTGCCACCACCATGCTTCACCGTAGGGGATGTCCGGTTTCCTCCAGCCATGATACTTGGCATTCAGGCCAAAGAGTTCAATCTTGGTTTCATCAGACCAGAGAATCTTGCTTCTCATGGTCTGAGAGTCTTTAGGTGCCTTTTGGCAAACTCCAAGCGGGCTGTAATGTGTATTTTACTGAGGAGTGGCTTCCGTCTGGCCACTCTACAATAAAGGCCTGATTGGTGGAGTGTTGCAGAGATGGTTGTCCTTCTGGAAGGTTCTCCCATCTCCACAGAGGAACAAGAGCTCTGTCAGAGTGACCATCGGGTTCTTGGTCACACCCTGAGGAGACACACAGACTGGGAGTGGTTTTCGTGACTGAGGGATATGTGGAGGGCAACTACAGTATATCAGACTCTAATGAAATGGGAGATCTTGGGTCTATGAGCACAGAAATACATTTGCATCTCTATGGTGTTAAATGTCTCTCCCCGTCATGTTTTTGGTCTAAATACTACATATCTTGGCACTGTTGTGTAATGTTTTGGTGAATAATTAAGTTGTACATGTTATAGTAACAGTGTATCAATAAGAAGTTTTATTTTACAGAGCAGTTCTTCGATTGATATTATTATATTATATTGAATAAATGAGGGCCATATGTTGCACTTGTGCTTGATTCACATGGGTATTCCGTTTTTGTACTCCTGTCCTGGTTTGTATCACTGTGGTCTTCGAGCACAATAATACATAGCTGTGTCTTCAGTCTGCAGACTCTGTCCTGTTAAAGTTACTGTGTTGTTGGAAGGGTCTCTGGAGATAATGAACTTTTTTTCAGCTTATCACTGTAATATAAAAATAACATATGCCATTTAGCAGACGCTTTTTCAAAAGCGACTTAGAGTCATGAGTGCATACATTTTACATATGGGTAGTCCTGGGAATCAAACCCACTATCCTGGCGTTGCAAACTCCATGCTCTAGCAACTGAGCTACAGAGGAGTATATATACAGTGCATTCAGACCCCTTTACTTTTTCCACATTTTGTTAAGTTACAGCCTTTTTCAAAAATGGATTAAATTGGTTTTTATCCTCATCAATCTACAGACAATACCTCATAATGACAAAGCAAAAACAGGTTTTTAGAAATATCACATTTACAAAAGTATTCAGACCCTTTACTCAGGACTTTATTGAACCACCTTTGGCAGAAATTAAAGCCTCCAGTCTTCGTAGGTAAGCTACAAGCTTGGCACACCTGTATTTGGAAGTTTCTCCCATTCTTCTCTGCAGATCCTCTCCAAGCTGTATCAGGTTGGATGGGGAGTATCGCTGCACAGCTTATTTTGGGTCATTCTAGAGATGTTCAATCGGGCCAAAGCGTTCAATCTTGGTTTCATCAGATCAGAGAATTTTGTTTCTCATTGTCTGAGAGTCTTTAGGTGCCTTTTGGCAAACTCCAGGCGGGCTGTCATGTGCCTTTTACTGCAGAGTGGCTTCCGTCTGGCCACTCTACACCATAAAGGCCTGATTGGAGTGATGCAGGATGGTTGTCCTTCTGGAAGGTTCTCCATTCTCCACAGAGAAACACTGGAGCTCTGTCAGAGTGACCATCGGGTTCTTGGTCACCTCCCTGACCAAGGCTCAGTTTGGCTGGTCGGCCAGCTCTAGGAAGAGTCTTGGTGGTCTTCAATGGAGGACACTGTGTTCTTGGTGACCTTCAATGCTGCAGAAATATTTCTGTACCCTTCCCAAGATCTGTGCCTCTGACACAATCATGTCTCGGAACTCTACTGACAATTTATTCAACCTCATGGCTTGTTTTTGCTCTGACATGCACTGTCAACTGTGGGACCTTATATAGACAGGTGTGTGTCTTTCCAAATCATGTCCAATCAATTGAATTTACCACAGGTGGACTCCAATAAAGTTGTAGTGTCACGACTTCCTCCGCTGCCTCCTCTCATTGTTCGGGCAGGCTTCGGCGTTTGTCGTCCACCCGGCCTTCAAGCCACTGCCGCATCACATCTCATCCATTCCATTTGTTTTGTCTTGTCTATTACACACACCTGGTTCATATCCCCTCATTAGTACGTGCATAAGTGTTCCCTCTGCCCCCTTGTCCTTGTGGGTGATTGTTTAATGTGAGGAGAGAGTAGCTCGGGTTGAACTCCGTGTAAATTGTATTGCCGGGGTATATTTTCCCTGTGTGCCTGTTTTTGTTCCAGTGCGCCTGTTTTACGCACTGGACTGTTTAGCTATCCTCGTAACTCTGTATTCGGAATAAACTCTGTATTCTGTGATTTACCCTCCTGCGCCTTACTCTTTCAAATCACCCATCACATGTAGAAACATCTCAAAGAGGATCAATGGAAACAGTATGCAACTGAGCTCAATTTAGAGTCTGAATTTAGGGTCTGAATACTTGTGTAAATAAGGTATTTAAAACCTGTTTTTGCTTTGTCATTATGGAGTATTGTGTGTAGATTGATGAGGGAAAAAATTAATTTAATCAATTTTTGAATAAGGCTGTAACTTAACAAAATGTCGAAAAAGGGAAGGGGTCTGAATACTTTCCGAATGCACTGTACACCTACTGCTGTTGTCTCTGGAGATGGTGAACCGACCCTGAACTGACTGGGGGTGTAGAACAACTACCACTGCTATTAGAGGAAACCCACTCCAGTCCTTTTCCAGGGAGCCTGTCTGATCCAAGCTGCATCAATATTTCCACCAAACACACATTTGTACAGGTCAGTTGTTTTTTCTCCAGGCTTTTTAACCACTGTTCCAGACTCAGTCAGTGTCTGACCATGAAACCCTGTGAAAATGAAATCCAAAAACTTTAGAGTGGAAACATTCATACACATAAACAGTTACATCTTTAAACATTTTGATAGACAACTTTGTAGCAGATGAATTCTGAAGAATTCCCGAAAATGATGAGCCATTCATTCTAGTGGACAATATTGTCACTTACTTATTTCAGACATCACCATGAGAACTAAACTCCAGACAGTCCACATTGTTATTGAGAAGGCCAGAGCTGAGTGTCTGATTCTAAAGGATGAAGGGGGAGGCTTTTGCATAGACTGTCATCTAGAGGCTTCCAAATAGGAACTGAGAGGGGAGAAATCAAGCTCCATACCCTGATTCCCTCCCTCCTGTCCTTCATTCGGCTCTCTGTTTTTCATACTGTATCTTTTATATTTTGTATACAGTATAATGCTGAACAGCACATAAACAAGCATTTTTTCCCTAAATGGGACAACATAATTATTATCTCCCCCTTTCAAAAATCTAACTTGTGGAGTTTCCCAAAGATCTATACATGGTCCATTACTCTTTAGTTTTAGTTTATTTCTGTTTGCTGATTTCTGTTTTGCATGATTATAATTATGTTGGATAAAGATGATCAAATTGTGATAGCTAGTATGAACTGAATTGTTTAAATAAGGTGTTTTCACTGTTTATAAAGTGTGTGGACGATTTAATGCGGATAACATTGATATCAGTGGACAACTTGTTTTCCCACTACAGTTCAGTGGTTCTGCTCCTGTCATGAGCCCTGTTTATACAGGCGCTCCTTTGTCCTGATCTTATCCACATTCTGATTGTGCCCACATTGTAGCCGTTGCATGTACACAAGGTAGTAAAATGTGTCTCTGTTAGGCCTACTGCTGCTAGGTAGCTCTCTCTCTGCTCTCCCCCTCCCCTCTGTCTGTTCTTGATTGCAGGAGTGAAGTCTGGTGTGCGGGAGTCAGGGTTCCAGCTGCAGCTCATTCACCATAATCACCTCAGCCTTAAAGACCCGGTCAAATTTGCCACTCATCGCCAGATCATAGTCAAGACGACCATGTTAGTCTCGCTGCTGACTCAACCTGCTTGTTTTCGCTCTTTGTGTTTTTGGCCTGTTCTATTTACTTTTCTCCTGTGCCACAGATTATTTGAAACTGACTCCTGCCTCCGCTTCACTCCTGCCACCACCATCCTGCTTTCCACTAATGGACCTCCCTTTTGGACTCACCACGGACATTAGGACGTTACGGTACCACTCCTGCTCAGAACCTGGATCTGTTACCCTCCCTGTAGACCTGGACTTGCTCTTCCCCTATTTTTGGAAACCTGGACAATTGAACTTTGTAAATAAACCTTCTCTGGTTCGGTGTAGTTGTCTGCATTTGGGTTCATATCCAGTTAAATCGTGACAGTATGATCTGACCAACATGAACCCAGCAGACAGTAGCTCGGATACCACCCCAGAGTGCACTCAAATTCGGACTGCCATAGCCAATCAGGGCATTTTACTTGGCCAACATGATACTTTGTTTAAGACTATTTCTGAGAACAGTCAGATGCTGCTTAATCAGGTTCAATTACTCACCAATCAAGTGTCTGCCCTTACTACCCAAGTTAATAATGCACCCCTCGTTCATAGCATACAAACTGCTCCTTCTCCTGCTCCACCTGTTTTCCTGCTCCTCCAGCCCAGATCAGAGAGCCTTTTGTTCCTGCTCCCAGGCGCTATGGCGGGAACATGGGAACCTGTGGTGATTTTTGACTCAATGCTCGTTAGTGTTTGAACAACAGCCCCTCACCTACGCCTCAGAAAGAGCCCGTGTGCCTACCTTATCAACTCTACTAGCGGTTCCGCTCGTTCCTGGGGATCCGCGGTCTGGGAGAGTCAGTCGGACATTGCAACGCTTACGTTGCCTTCACCACTGAGATGAGGAAGGTTTCGAGCCACCCCAGTCGGGGCAAGGAGGCTGCTAAACGGTTGTTTTCTCTTCGGCAGGGGTCTCGCAGTGTGGCGGAGATGGCAGTGGAGTTTCGGACTTTAGCGGCAGTGAGTGGTTGGAATGACGAGGCATTACCGGAGTGTTCATTAATGCTTTTTCTGAGACTTTGAAAGATGAATTGGTGTCATATGATGAATCGCCTACGCTGGATAATCTTATTTCACTCACCATCAGGTTGGATGGTCGGATTCGGGAGCCCGCCGGGGAGAGTGTTGTTCCAAGCAACCTGTCTGTCGTCAACCAACTCCTCCCGCCTCTTCCCTCCGGGCGAGTCTTCCCTCGTCTGGAGCACTGAACCCGGAGCCATGGAGGTGGGTCGTGCAGTTGTCCTCAGAGGAGCGTGCACGTCGTATTCAGGCTCGGGTCTGCCTGTATTGTGGAGAAGCTGGTCATTTCGTTCCTTCCTGCCCAGTTCGTCCGGGAAAAGGGCCGGCTCATCATTAATGGGAGAAGTTTTGGTGAGCCGAGCAGCGGATTCTTCCTCTTCTCCCCGCATTCTGTTCCAGGCATCACTCCAGTGGCAGTCCCAGAATTTCCCTGTTAGTGCGCTGGTTGACTCTGGTGCCGATGAAAGCTTTTTGGATCGAGAGTTGGCTCAACAAATGGATTTAGAGACTGTTCCTATGGACCGTCCGCTGCAGGCTAAGGGTCTAAATGGACAATTGTTGACCCGTATTACTCATCAGACTGTTCCTGTTTGTCTCAGAGCACATTTTGTCATGTGAACTGTTTGTGTTCTGCTCAGACCCCTGCCAGCACTGTGCCTCAACCTCCACTGGAGTCCATGGATCTCTCTGCTGTCCCTGACGTGTATCATGACCTGGCATCCGTTTTCTGCAAACACAGAGCTACTTCTCTTCCTCCTCACCGCCATACTGACTGCGCCATTGACCTCCAGCCAGGAGCCTCTCCCTAACAGTCGCCTGTACAATCTCTCCCGCCCGGAGACGGAGGCTATGGAGAACTACATTCGGGACTCCTTGGCGGCAGGTATTATTCGTCCTTCCTCCGTCACCTGTAGGAGCGGGATTCTTTTTTTGTTGGAAAGAAGGATAAGACCCTCAGACCCTGTATTGATTTCCGTGGACTTAACAACATCACCATTAAGAACAAATATTCTCTGCCTTTAATTAATTCTGCTTTTCCCCTCCTTCATGGTGCAACTATCTTTACGAAACTGGATCTACGAAATCGTATCACCTGGTGCGCATTCGTAAAGGTGATGAATGGAAGACTGCCTTCCAACACACCCCTTGGGACATTTGAGTATCTGGTTATGCCTTTTGGTTTGTCTAATGCCCCTGCTGTTTTTCAGGCACTAGTGAATGATGTCCTTCGGGACATGTTGAATCGTTTTGTTTTTGTCTATCTGGATGATATCCTGATTTACTCAGAGTCCTCCCAGGAACATGAACTGCATGTGCGCCAGGTGTTGCAAAGGTTGTTGGAGAACAAACTATTTGTGAAGATGGAGAAATGTGAATTGAATGTGTCTGAAACCTATTTTTGGGTTACATAATAGCTCAGGGGGAGTTGCGGGATGGACCCAGCTAAGATCTCTGCTGTCACGGACTCCAGCCCCCTCCACCCGCAAACTTCAACGATTCCTGGGGTTTGCGAACTTCTACAGGAGGTTCATCAAAGACTACAGCCGCATTGCTGCGCCACTCACCGCTCTCACTTCCATCTCACTACCTTCAGCTCGGAATGAAGGGCGAATCAGCGTTGAAGAGCTGGAACATCGCCCTGCCTCAGCTCCCATTCTGATGCAGCCTGACCCGACCGCCAGTTTGTCGTGGAGGTGGATGCATCCGACACTGGGGTAGGTGCGGTGTTGTCACAACGTTCACCTGAAGATGACAAACTGCATCCCTGTGCTTTTCTTTCACGGAAACTTTATCAGGCAGAGAGGAATTATGATGTAATCGTGAACTGCTCGCCGTTAAGCTGGCTCTCGAGGAGTGGCGGCATTGGTTGGAGGGGGCGGAACAACCCTTCATCGTTTGTACGGATCATAAAGATCTTGCATACATCCAGTCAGCAAAGCAGCTCAATCCCCGTCAAGCCAGGTGGGCACTATTTTTTGGTAGATTCAATTTTTCTCTGTCTTACCGTCCTGGGTCAAGCAACGTCAAGCCTGGACGCTCTGTCTCGTGTTCATTCTACCTGTTGATACTGGTAGTAACCCTGAACCCATCTTGCCTCCTACCTGCAGTATTGCTGCCATTACATGTGACATCGAAGGGTTAGGTTAGACAGGCTCAACATCCACAAGCTGACCCTGGGAGCGGTCCTCCTAACCGGTTGTTTGTCCCTGAGTCTGTTCGCTCCCAGGTACTTCCAGTGGGCTCACTCGTCTCCCCTTACCTGTCACCCTGGAGTTACTCAAACCCTTGACTTTTCGACGCGAAGTTCTGGTGGCCCAGGATGGGAAGCGGACACTCGAGCCTTCATTGCTGCTTGTACGATATGTGCACGCGTAAGAACTCCTCCAGGCCAGCGCTGGTCATCTACGACCTCAACCAATACCCAGCCGGCCCTGGTCCCACATTGCATTGGATTTTGTCACTGGACTTCCCCCTCGTCTGGAAAGACTGTCATTCTTACTGTAATTGATCGTTTTTCTAAGTTTGCTATTTTTTTGGCCCTACCTAAACTGCCCACTGCAGAGAAACTGCTGATATTTTGGTTGAACATGTGTTCCGCTCTCATGGTCTACCCACTGTTTGTCTCTGACAGGGGTCCCCAGTTTGTCTCCCAGGTATGGAAAGCTTTCTGTAAAGCTTTGGGCATCACATCCAGCCTGTCCTCTGGATATCACCCCCAGACCAACGGGCAAGCCGAGAGCGAACCAGGAGATGGAGACCGCTCTCGCGCTGTGTCACAGGGTCTAACCCTGGGTCATGGAGCTCCATGCTCCCCTGGGTGGAATATGCTCATACTACACCTTGACTAACGCTTCCTCTGGTTTGTCTCCCTTTCTGTGTGCTCTGGGTTATCAACCTCCCCTGTTCCCTTCTCAGAGAGGGAACTGGCGGTACCCTTGGTGCAGTCCCACATGCGCCGCTGCTTCAAGGTCTGGAGGAAAGGCCAGGGTAGCTCTGTCCCAGAGCTTCAGTCGTACATGCAGAGGCAAGCCAACCGTCACCGGGTCCCAGGCTCCCGGTTACTCTCCTGGTCAGAGGTATGGCTTAAGTCACGTGATCTTCCATTGAAAGTGGAATCTAAGAAGATGGCGCCGCATTTTATAGGACCATTCAAAATACTGTCTTTGTTAACCCTGCGGCGGTTAAACTACAGCTTCCTGCCTCCCGGATTCATTCCACTTTTCCTGTGTCCCAGATTAAGCCTGTGTCTGTTAGCCCTCTGTGCCCGCCCTCTCGTCCCCCTCCTCCGCCCAGGATCGTGGGTGGTGGTCCTGTCTACACTGTCCGGCGACTTCTGGATGTTACGCCGCCGGGTCGTGGTTTCCAGTACCTGGTGGATTGGGAGGGTTATGGTCCTGAGGAACGTTCCTGGGTTCCCAGGAGCTTCATTGTGGATCCTGCTCTGGTCCGTGATTTTCATAGGTTACATCCTGATAAACCCTGTCGGCCGCCGGGTGGCGTCCGTGAGAGGGGGGTACTGTTAGCCTACTGCTGCTAGGTAGTTCTCTCTCTGCTCTCCCCCCTCCCTCTGTCTGTTCTTGATTGCAGGAGTGAAGTCTGGTGTACGGGAGTCAGGGTTCCAGCTGCAGCTCATTCCACCATAATCACCTCAGCCTTAAAGAGCCGGTCAAACTCTGCCACTCATCGTCAGATCATAGTCAAGGCGACCACTGTTAATCTCGCTGCTGACTCAACCTGCTTGTTTTCGCTCTTTGTGTTTTGGCCTGTTCTATTTACTTTTCTCCTGTGCCAGGGATTATTGGAACCTGACTCCTGCCTCCGCTTCACTCCTGCCACCACCATCCTGCTTTCCCACTACTGGACATCCCTTTTGGACTCACCACGGACACTAGGACGTTACGGGTTACCACTCCTGCTCAGAACCTGGATCTGGTTACCCTCCCTGTAGACCTGGACTTGCTCTTCCCCTATTTTTGGAAACCTGGACAAATTGAACTTTGTAAATAAACCTGTTAAACCTTCTCTGGCTCGGTGTAGTTGTCTGCATTTGGGTTAATATCCAGTTAAATCGTGACAGTCTCTTATCCGTCCACTGTCTCTGCATTGTGACCAGATATCCTGGTCCCTTCCTGTATGCAAATTATTTGACAGATATTCTTTCAAAATAATATTGATTTATTTTAAGACACCTATTGATCTCATAAGTCAATGATTTTAATTGGGTGGGATAATAATGATTTAAATGGTTAAACTAAACCAACCTGCATCATGAACTGTTAAATGAAATACAAAGTTGAGTGAAATGTTGATTCTCTCTTTGTTTACAGCATGTTATTATAACACAGTAATGATTGTTTTCGATGTTTTTGCGAATTGCACAGAATGTAACAATCATGTATACAATTATTAGTGATATATAATACTTGAATATATTATTTTGAATATAATTGAGCATATGATCTGTCTACAAAAGTATGTGTCGACCGGTGTGTGTGTAGTTCATGCCATGGAGTTACTGATAGAATGGAGCACAGACTCATCTTACAGACTTTTATACTGAGATCAATGTTGACCCATTTTTGTACTGCGCTGCAGCCTCCTGTGTCACTGTGGCTGTCAATAACAATAATAAACAGTTTTCAGGCTGTTCATTTGGAGATACACCTGCTGCTTGCTATTGTCTCTGGAGATGGTGAACTGACCCTGAACTGACTGGGAGTAGTATTGGGTACTACCACTGGGATTGCTAATATAAGCAAATTTCGAAATTTGGTTGTGCATCAGGATTCACCTGGTCAGTCTATGTCATTTTTTTTATTTTTTTTATTTCACCTTTATTTAACCAGGTAAGCCAGTTGAGAACAGGTTCTCATTTACAACTGCGACCTGGCCAAGATAAAGCAAAGTAGTGCAATAAAAACAACACAGAGTTACATATGGGGTAAAAAAAACAAAGTCAGAAATACAACAGGAAATATATATGCAGTGTGTGCAAATGTAGCAAGTTATGGAGGTAAGGCAATAAATAGGCTATAGTGCAGAATAATTACAATAGTATTAACACTGGAATGCTAGATGTTCAAGAGATGATGTGCAAATAGAAATACTGGGGGTGCAAAAAGAGCAAAATAAATAACAATATAGGGATGAGGGTAGTTGGGTGGGCTAATTTCAGATGGGCTGTGTACAGGTGCAGTGATCGGTAAGGTGCTCCTGACAACTGATGCTTAAAGTTATTGAGGGAGATAAGAGTCTCCAGCTTCAGAGATTTTTGCAATTCGTTCCAGTCATTGGCAGCAGAGAACTGGAAGGAATGGCGGCCAAGAGTGTTGGCTTTGGGAATGACCAGTGAGATATACCTGCTGGAGCGCAGATTACGGGTGGGTACTGCTATGGTGACCAATGAGCTAAGATAAGGCGAGGATTTGCCTAGCAGTGATTTATAGATGGCCTGGAGCCAGTGGGTTTGACTGACTTAACATGTAGTGAGGACCCAGCCAACAAGAGCGTACAGGTCACAGTGGTGGGTAGTGTATGGGGCTTTGGAGACAAACGGATGGCACTGTGATAGACCACATCAATTTGCTGAGTAGTGTTGAGGCTATTTTTGTAAATGACATCCGAAGTCAAGGATCGGTAGGATAGTCGTTTTACGAGGGCATGTTTCATGAGTGAAGGAGGCTTTGTTGCGGGAATAGGACCGATTCTAGATTTAACTTTGGATTGGAGATTCTTTATGTGAGTCTGAAGTTGAGTTTACAGTCTCAACCAGACACCTAGATATTTGTAGTTGTCCACATACTCTAGGTCAGACCCGTCAGAGTGGTGATTCTGAGTCGGGTGGGCGGGTGCTAGCAGCGTTCGATTGAGCATGCATTTAGTTTTACTAGTGTTTAAGAGCAGTTGAAGGCTACTGGAGGAGTTGTTGTATGGCATTGAAGCTCGTTTTGGAGGTTTCGTTATCACAGTGTCCAATGAAGGGCCAGATGTATACAAATGGTGTCGTCTCTGCGTAGAGGTGGATCTGAGAGTCACCAGCAGCAAGAGCGACATCATTGATATACACGGAGAAAAGTGTCGGCCCAAGAATTGAACCTGTGGCACCCCCACAGAGACTGCCATAGGGTCCAGACAACAGGCCCTCCGATTTGACACACTGAACTCTATCTGAGAAGTAGTTGGTGAACCAGGCGAGGCAGTCATTTGAGAAACCAAGGCTATTTAGTCTGCCAATAAATGCGGTGGTTGACAGAGTCAAACCTTGGCCAGGTCGATGAAGACGGCTGCACATTACTGTATCTATTATCAATCGTGGTTATAATATCGTTTAGGACCTTGGCGTGGCTGAAGTGCACCCGTGACCACTCGAAACCGGATTGCATAGCGGAGAAGATGCGGTGGTATTGAAAATGTCGATGATCTGTTTGTTAACTTGGCTTTCGAATACTTTCGAAAGGCAGGGCAAGAATGGATATAGGTCTGTAGCTTTGGATCTAGAGTGTCACCCCCTTTGAAGAGGGGATGACACGGCAGCTTCCAATCTCTGGGGATCTCAGGCGTTATGAAGAAGAGGTTGAACAGACTAGTAATAGGGGTTGCGGCAATTTCGGCTGCTAGTTTTAGAAAGAAAGGGTCCAGATTGTCTAGCCCAGCTGATTTGTAGGGGTCCAGATTTTGCAGCGCTTTCAAAACATCAGCTGTCTGAATTTGTGTGAAGGAGAAGCGGGGGCATGGGCAGGTTGCAGCAGAGGTGCAGAGTTGGTGGCCGGGTTAGTGGTAGCCGATGGAAAGCATGGCCAGCTGTAGCAAAATGCTTGTTGAAATTCTCGTATTGTAGATTTATCGGTGGTGATAGTGTTTCCTAGCCTCAGTGCAGTGGGCAGCTGGGAGGAAGTGCTCTTATTCTCCATGGACTTTACAGTGTCCCAAAACTTTTTGGAGTTAGTGCTACAGGATGCAAATTTCTGTTTGAAAAAGTTAGCCTTTGCTTTCCTGACTGCTTGTGTATATTGGTTCCTAACTTCCCTGAAAAGTTGCATATCGCGGGAACTATTTGATGCTAATGCTGTACGCCACAGGATGTTTTTGTGCTGGTCAAGGGCAGTCAAGTCTGAGAGAACCAGGGCTATATCGGTTCTTAGTTCTGTATTTTTTGAATGGGGCATGTTTATTTAAGATTGAGAGGAAATTACTTTTTAAGGAACAACCAGGCATCCTCTACTGACGGAATGAGATCTATATCCATCCAGGATACCTGGGCCAGGTCAATTAGGAAGGCCTCCTTGCTAAAGTGTTTTAGGAGCGTTTGACAGTGATGAGGGTGGTCGTTTGACCATGGACCGATCGGACGCGAGGCAATAAGGCAGTGATCGCTGAGATCCTGGTTGAAGACCGCTGAGGTGTATTTAGAGGGTATGTTAGTCAGGATGATATATATGAGGGTACCCATGTTTATGGATTTAGGGTTGTACCTGGTAGGTTCGTTGATAATTTGCGTGAGGTTGAGGGCATCTAGCTTGGATTGTAGGATGGCCGGGGTGTTAAGCATATCCCAATTTAGGTCACCAAGCAGTACAAACTCAGAGGATAAATGGGGGGCAATCAATTCACATATGGTGTCCAGGGCACAGCTGGGGGCTGAGGGGGGTCTGTAGCAAGCGGCAACAGTGAGAGACTTATTTCCTGGAAAGGTGGATTTTTAGAAGTAGAAGCTCAAACTGTTTGGGCACAGACCTGGATAGTACGATAGAGCTCTGCAGGCTATCTCTACAGTAGATTGCAACTCCACCCCCTTTGGCAGTTCTATCTAGACAGAAAATGTTATAGTTGGGGATGGAAATTTCAGAATTTTTGGTGGCCTTCCTGAGCCAGGATTCAGACACTGCTAGAACATCAGGGTTGGCAGAGTGTGCTAACGCAGTGAATAACTCAAACTTAGGAAGTAGACTTCTGATATTTATGTGCAAGAAACCAAGACTTTTGCTATTACAGAAGTCATCAAATGATAGCTCCTGGGGAGTAGGAGTGATACTGGGGGCTACAGGGCCTGGGTTAGCCTCTACATCACCAGAGGAACAGAGGAGGACTAGAATAAGGATACTGACTAAAGGCTTTAAGAACTGGTCTTCTAGTGCGTTGGGTACATAGGAATAAAGGGGGCAGATTTCCGGGTGTTATAGAAAAGATTCAGGGCATTATGTACAGACAAGGATATGGAAGGATATGAGTAAAGTGGAGGTAAACCTAAGCGTTGGGTAACAATGAAAGAGATAGTATCTCTAGAGGCATCAATTGAGTCGGTCTCTGAGTGTATGGGGGAAGGAACAAAGGAGCTACACTAAGGCAGGTTTAGCTAGGCTGGGGGGTCTACAGTGATATAGTACAATTAGAAATAACCGAAACAACAATAAACTAACCATGTTTGGGCTGAGGCTAAACATAAACAGGATGTAGTACCGTAAAAGGAACAGTCCAGCAGATATCAGCTGTATAGCTGAGTTATCATAAGGTCCGGTGGTGGCGCTAGTGAGTAAGAGGCCACGGCTAGCGTGTGCTACGTCCGTTTTGTTGTAGCCAGCTGGTAGCGATGAATCCGGAGTTAAAGGTCCAGTGATTCAGTGATTCCGGCGGAAAAACTGATATGTTCTGGGTCGATAACGCGCTGTGCAGACTGGCCGAATATCCGGTGATCAAAAATCCGGTGATGAAAAAAATCCAATATTCTGGGTGAAACATGGAAAGATCAGGTGTTCATAATGTTTTGTACACTCAGTGTACACAATTCAATTCTCAATTGTCTCAAGGCTAGAAAATACTTCTTTAATCTGTCTCCTCCCATTCATCTACACTGATTGAAGTGGATTTAACAAGTGACATCAATAAGGGATCGTAGCTTTCACCTGGATTTACCTGGTCAGTCTATATCATGGAAAGACCAGATGTTCATAATGTTTTTTACACTCATTATATAATTATTCGTTGTACATGATCATTTAATATAGAAACTGTTGGTGTCCTTCAACAATCTATACTTGGTCCATTAGATATTTTATTTTACTTTGATTTGCAATTTCAGTTGTATGACCTTTCTTCATATGTTTGATAAATAGAATGGCAAGTATGTTTTTTAAATGTTTTATTATGTTCTATTATTTTAGATATAATTGAGAATATGATCTGTCTATTACAGTGTCTCCCAGTGTGTGTCGTTGATGCCAATGAGGTTGCATCAAGTCTCTTAGAGACTTTCATACTGAGATCAATGTTGACCCGTTTTTGTACGACGCACCAGCCTCATGTGTCACTGTGTCTCTGTCACAATAATATAGCGCTCTGCTATAGGTTAGACGGTTTTGATTGAGCTGTTTCTTTTCTTCTGTTTTTTACCATGCCACTACCATACATTGAGCTACTGTACCACGAGAGGTTGGACTTCTGTTTTTAAGCCAGAGGATAAATCTGAGTCGTATTTCACAGTTCTTTTAACATAAATAATTGTACAGTTTCAGTTTTAAAACTGACGGTTGTTTATTTTTTATTAAAAGTATTGATGATGGGTGTATACTGTTACTTCATGAGTTGGGAACTGTGCTTCCGCAGAGGTAGGGGGGCCAGCAGGCCAGAGGTGGATGAACGCAATGCCCTCGTTTGGGTGTAGGGACTGATCAGAGCCTGAAGGTACGGAGGTGCCATTCCCCTCACAGCTCCGTAGGCAAGCACCATGGTCTTGTAGCAGATGCTGTATGTATGTATCAAGGAGTATCAAGGAGTGGCGCAGTGGTCTAAGGCACTGCATCGCAGTGCTAGCTGTGCCACTAGAGATCCTGGTTTGAATCCAGGCTCTGTCGTAGCCGGCCGTGACCGGGAGACCCATGGGGTGGCGCGCAATTGGTCCAGGGTAGGGGAGGGAATGGCCGGCAGGGATGTAGCTCAGTTGATAGAGCATGGTGTTTGCAACGCCAGGGTTGTGGGTTCGATTCCCACAGGGGGTATGAAAAAAATAAATAATAATAATGTAAGTCGCTCTGGATAAGAGCGTCTGCTAAATGACGTAAATGTAAATCTAGATGGTTATCAATATTAGTTATTTATTGTGTAGGCTGCTGTCCTACTTGAAATAAAATGCCACGTAGCTACTGCTGGCGACACAACCTTGATACAAGTCGGCAGGCACAACACTGGAGCACCGGTCGCCGGCTTACTATGACTCACAGTGTAGCCAAATCAGCCACGCAAAACAGTCTTGAGTGGCAACAAATCTGCCCAATTAGCTGATTCGCTTTCCAGACACCCACTCATTTCGATACACCCAATCACCCATACTCCGGTCGCCATATTGGGCTGCAGCTACCCATACTTGTGCAGGTCAATTGGTGGTATTCTCCAGGCTTTTTAAGCACTGGTCCAGACTCAGTCAATGTCTGACCCTGGCCTGAACAACTCTGGAGACAAAGTAGCATTAGAGAAAATACCTTGACTCATAACCTCAGCTAGCGTTATTTTACAAGTAAAAACAGTCTAATAGTGTTCACTTGTCAAGCCTATTGTAATCAGTGGAAACACAATATTAAATGTCATGATGAACTATTAGTAGTTATGGTGTGTCTCTGTTTCTCAGTCTAGTCAGAGCTTCAGTTCCTCTCCTCCACTCTGCAGTGAGATAAGTAGTGATGGAAGAGCTCAGAGTTTTGCATTGACTCCTCCTCACAGGGTGAGAAGATCACACAGGGATTAAGTATAGAATTCAGAAATGCGGAACAGCTTCATAATGCCTGAATAGTTTTTTAAAGGTCCAATGGAGCCGTTTTTATCTCAATATGATTATCACATTTCTGGGTAACAATTAAGTAACATACTGTGATTGTTTTCAATAAAAAAAAATATCTAAAATAGCTTCATAGCAAAGAGCAATTTCTCAGACAAGAATTTGGGAAAACAGAAAATGTGCTGTTATTGGCAGAGGTTTGGAACTTATTGGTCTATTAACTAATTTACTGCATGGTGATGTCACCATGGAAGGCCACAACTCCCTCCCGCCAAAACAGGCTGAGGTTTCAGGCAGTGTTTTAAAATGGCATTATCATCATTTTCACAATATCACAGTATTATTCCAACCTCATAGTGTGGAAATATATATATATAATACACAAGAAAATCATGTTTTTGACTTGACTGGGCCTTTAAATACTTGTTCATGTGACAACAAGAAGCTTGACCAGACTGGACAAAATATAGTTTGGTTGTGTAGTTTGAATGTTAGAGCTGGACTCTTTTATTGTGTAGTGTTTTGAGATATTGTTGTTGTATTCTTTACAGTAATGATACTGAGTATTATTCTAGTGTGACACAAAGAGAGGACATAGTACACCAGCTATCCATGTTGTTAGGGGGTGTGGGTTTTTGTACAGCTGCTTCACCAGCTTCAGTCACTGTGTCTGTCGAGCACAATAATAAACAGCAGAGTCCTCTGCTCTCAGACTCTTGGCCTCTAAGAACTGTGTGCTTGTGGAGACGTCCTCAGTCAGGGTGAACTGGCCTTTCAGGGAGTCTGAGTAGACTGAATAATTGCTATTCATTCTCCTGATCCACTCCAGGGCTTTGCCTGGGTTCTGCCTCATTCAGTGTATCCAGTATCCACTCATTGAGAAACCAGAGATTGTACAGGACAGTTTAACAGTGTCTCCAGGTCTTTTCACCTGAGGAGGAGACTGATCCAGCCTTATATCACAACAAACACCTGCAAGAAAAACACTCTGTTGAAGATGTGGTATTTACACTGATTTCGAGTTTAACTACTCAGCCATTCTTCAGGCACCAATGTGTAATGTTTTACTTACTGTGTATGGACATCACCATGAGAACTAAACTGCAGATAATCATCTGTTCCATTGCTCAGTATTAGTTAATACAGGACTTGTTGTAATATCAGTCCAAGCTGCCTATAATGAGAAGGTCAGAGCTGAGTGTCTGATTATAAAGGGATGAATGGGAGGGAGACTTTACATAGACCGTCCTCAAGAGGTTTAAATACAGACTGAGAGAGATACAGACGTAGGATCTTAATTTGAGCCAGTTTTCTACAGCAGGAAAATAATCCTGCAGCAACAGAAAATATGAATTATTATGTGGATTGCAATTAATGGACATTTTTTGTTGGGGTGATACATTTTTTGTTAGGGCAAATCAAGTCTGACATTTTAAAGTGGAAATGTAAAACTTGAAAAGCCTTTTTAAACCTTGAATACGCTACAGGTTGGCATGAAAATTATCAACATCTGTATATATCTCCTGCTCTATTCATTGATACCATCCATATCTTTCATTCTTCTCTCGGTGTTTCAGATGTTTCATATGGGATGTTCAGACTAGATATGTTTAATCTTTTATAAAATGCTGAACAGCACAGAAACAATAATATTTGCCTATGTGGGACCATATAACTAGTATCCCCTCTTGGGAGTCTATTGTGGAGTTCCTCAAGGGTCTATAATTGGTTTATTACTGTTTTTAGTTTAAGTGTATTTCTGTTTGCTGATCACATTAATATATTTCTGTCTGATAAAGATGTTCAAAACATAATAGCTAATATGAAGTCTGAATTGCAAAAAAACATACTTCTTTGTTAATGTAAATTGTGTGCTTTTCACTGTTTATAATGTTTGTGGATGTTTTATGTGGATAACATTGATATCAGTGGACAGTGTGTTTTCCACTACTGTTGAGTAGTGTGTGTGTGTGTGTTTAAAGAACAGACATGCCTCATTGCCTCTCATACTGGGATCAGTGTTGATCAGTTTTTGTACTGTGCTGCAGCATCCTGTGTCACTGTGTCTCTGGCACAATAATAAACAGCAGAGTCTTCAGTCTTCAGTCTTCAGGCTTTTCACCTCTAAGTACAGCTGGTTTTTGGAGTTGTCTTTGGTGATGGTGAACTGACCCTGGAGAGACTGGGCATAATAAGCAGAGGTTCCATCGTCAATGTATCCAATCCACTCTAGTCCTTTCCCTGGTTTCTGATGGATCCAGTGCATCCAGTAGATATCCATTGAGAATCCAGACACAGTACAGGACAGTGTTACTGACTCTCCAGGTCTCTTCACCACTGGCTCAGAGGAGGTGAGTGACTGCCCCTGAACAGCTGAAAAACAGACAGAGTTTAGATGACTGTGAGCCACCAGTCAAGTAGCACAGCTCCTCTCCTCTCTCCTACACTGGACAGAAATAACTCCAGTTAACTCACCTGAGATGAGAGCCAGGAGGAACACACATTCTAGAAGTTTCATTGTGGGGAAGTTCTAAGATTCTGGAAGCAAATTAGTAGACTGTGAGTGGCAGTTGTGACTGGGGTAGATGGTCTGTGGAGTTCAGTTATTATAGCAGACTATTGGATTGGGAGGAGACATTCGATCTTGGTACACAGAACACATTTGCATCTCTATGGTGTTAAATGGTTTTTGCCTTAGAATTGGTCTACATACTACATACCCCTTGACTTATTATACATTTTGTTGTGCTATAGCTTGAATTCAAAATGTATTAAATCATTTTTTCTCTCACCCATCTACACACAATACTTCATAATGACAATGTGAAAACATGTTTTTAGATATTCTTGCAAATGTATTGAGAATGAAATACATAAATCTCATTTACATAAGCATTCACACTGAGTCAAAACTTTGTAGAAGCACATTTATCCGCAATTATATCTTTGAGTTGTCTTGGCTATGTCTGTATCAGCTTTGCACATCTGGATTTGGGGATTTTCTCCCATTCTTCCTTCCAGATTTTCTCAAGCTCTGTTAAGTTAGATGGACAGCGGCAGTGAACAGCAATCTTCCAGTAATTCCCTAGTTTGTCAATTCGTTTCAAGTCTGGGCATTGGCTGGGCCACTCAAGGACTTTCACATTCTTGTTCTGAAGCCTTTCCATCATTGCTTTGGCTAAATGCTTGGGGTCATTGTCCTGTTGGGATGGAAATCTTTGCCCCAGTCTGAGGTCGTTTGCACTCTGAAGCAGGTTCTCATCAAGGATTTGCCTGTATTTGGCTCCATGCATTGTTAACTCTATTCTTACCAGTCTCCCAGTCCCTGCCGCTGAAAAGCATCCCCATAGCATGATGCTGCCATCACCATGCTTCACGGTAGGGATGGTGTTAGACAGGTGATTAGCTGTGCCTGGTTTTTTCCAGACATAGCGCTTTGCATTCAGTCCAAAGATTTCAATTTTTGTCTCATCCGACCACATAATCTTTTGCCTTATGATCTCAGAGTCTTTCACGTGCCTTTTTGCAAACTCCAGGTGTGCTGTAGAGACTCCAGGCATTCACCAGATTGGCGAAGTGCTGTAGAGACTGTTGTCCTTCTGGCAGGTTCTCCAATCTCAGGCAAGGAACTCTGTAGCTCTGTCAGAGTGGTCGTTTGGTTATTGGTCACCTCCCTGACCAAGGTCCTTCTTGCCCGGTTGCTCAGTTTGGTCGGATGTCCAGCTCTAGGCAGAGTCTGGGTAGTTCCATATTTTTTCAATTTCCCAATGATTGAGACCACTGTGCTCTTAGAAACTTTAAACACTCTAGAAACAGTTTTAAGCCTTATGCCTCATCACAATTCTATTTCGGAGATCTACAGACAGTTCCTTGGACTTCATGTCCAACAATTGAATTGGCCACAGGTGGACTCCAATCAAGTTGTAGTGACATCTCAAGATCAAAGGAAATTGGATGCACCTGAGCTCAATTTGGAGTGTCATAGCAAAGGGGTTTGAATACTTATGTAAATGAGATATTTCTGTATTTCATTTTCAATAAATGTTTAAAATAAAAACATTAAAATTGGGGGTCATTATGGAGTATTGTGTGTAGATGGGTGAGAAAATTAAAGGCTGTAACACAACAAAATGTGGAATAAGTCAAAGGGTATGAATACTTTCTGAAGGCACTGTATGTTGGCACTGTTGTAAATAAAAATTATAACACCTCAAGGTGTACACTGCTCTTTATTGGCTATGTATATATTTATTCCCAAAGTATTTATTTTTATAGAGCATTTATTTTTATTCATATGATTATATTCTATTGAAACACAGAGGGTCATATGTGGTGCTTTTCGTTGATTCACAAGGGTATTCCGTTTTAGTACAGGTCCTGTGTTGTTTTGTATCACTGTGGGTAGCGAGCACAATAATACACAGCTGTGTCTTCAGTCTGCAGACTCTGTCCTGTTAAAGTTACTGTGCTGCTGGACGTGTCTCTGGAGATACTGAACTTGTTTTTCATCTTATCACTATAATATATGTTACCACTGCCGCATATATATCCAACCCACTCCAGTGCTTTTCCTGCAGGCTGTCCTACCTAACCTGTACAGTAGCTGGTGCTGGTTAAAGAATACCCAGAGACCTTACAGGAGAGGGTCAGAGGCTGTCCAGGCTGCAGGGTCATAGAGCCTGTCTGTGTGAGCTCAGTCTGACAGAACACACCTGTAAAACAAAACAAACAAAACAGTATAGAACTTTTAGTGAATCATATTTTCCAATTATTTTACTGAATATTACTCTATTGTTTGTTCGTATGTCGCTCCCCAAAACTCACAGGAGGCCCATGCCAGCAGCACCAGCAGGTATGCAGGAAACATGGTTTGTGTTGAAGTTAGACTGGTGGGAGCTGCACTTGTTAATTCCGACTGAATGAAACACAGAAACACACGTTTCTTTATATACAGAGAGAAAAGGGGTGGAATTTTGCATACAGTTGAGAGAGTTGGTATAAGAAGAGAGTGAATCAACTAGTATCACACTGACATATTGAGTAGATTGATTGTTATGAGCTGCAACAACCTGCATTACAAACTTTGGAATCTCACTTTGTTTACAGCATCTTATTACTATAAAAACAATTATCATTGTCATCAATGTTTCTTGCAATAGCACAGAATATAGCAATCTAACTGTTGGTGTCCCTAAAGGATCTATACTCGGCCAATTGCATTTTCATTTGTGAGATATTTATATTATTTTCAATAAGTATATGTTTTTAATATTTTATTATTTTAGATATAATTGAGCATATGACCTGTATGTGAGAGTATGGTATGTGTCGACCAGTGTGTGTGTTGTTGATGACATGGTGTTGATGCTGACAGAGTGGATCATAGAGTCTTTTTAGAGACATACTGAGATCAGTGTTGACCAGTTTTTGTATGGCATTGCAGCCTCTTGTGTCACTGTGTCTCTGGCACAATAATAAACAGCAGAGTCTTCAGTCTTCAAGCTGTTCAACTGGAGAAAAATCTGTTTCATGCTATTTTGTCTGGAGATGGTGAACCGACCCTGAACAGACTGGGGGTAGTAAGTGCTACCACCATCACTGCCAGTAATAGCTGCAACCCATTCTAGTCCTTTCCCAGGAGCCTGTCTGATCCAAGCCATCCAGTAGCCATTTATGTCTAAACCAGAGGCTGTACAGGTCAGTTGGTGGGATTCTCCAGTCTTTTTAACCACTGATCCAGACTCAATCAGCGTCTGACTCTGAACACCTGTTGAAAGAAAGAAACATTAGAGTTAATAGCTGGACTCAAAATCTCACATAATAACAATCTGAAGGTTTTCTTATAGCAATATTAAAGTTTCCACCTGTCAGGCCTATTATCATCAGTAGAAACACAGTAGTAAATGTCATGATGAACTTAGTATGATGTGTCTCTGTTCCTCAGGCTAGTCAGTGTGACTTTCATCCTCTCTGCAGTGAGATAAGTAGTGATGGAAGAGCTGAGAGTTTTGCATTGACTCCCCCTCACAGCATGGGAAGATCACAAAGAGTTTATACAGTCCATGGATTACTTCACTACTCAAGGGGCACTGTATTGTACATCTAGATGATTGTTAAGCGTTTAACTTACTTCATAAAATGTTTATCACAATTATTTAAATATTCTTAGTATAGGGTATAGGGTTGTATAGGGTATTTTGACCAAGTACTTCTTTAGTATGTAAAATCTGGACATACTGGATTCATAATGATGCTGCCTAGTAAACACCACATGTTCTGCTAACAAGCATGCAATTATACTGTATTTCATGCCATAACAACCATCCAGTTAACCTAGCTCGCCATCTAGTGGCCTGATTAGGGATGATTAGTCAAACCCATGGAAACAAACAAATAAAACGAGAAGAATGCTACTAAATTATATCATTGCATCACTAGTTCAATATCACTAGTTCTGTGCTAATACTGTGATATTAGTATAAGTATTTCTGCCAGCTAACATGTTATGTTCATAAGGGGCTAAGGGTTTTAGTACAGGTCTGGCCCTGGTTTGTATCACTGTGGAGCCGTGCACAGTAATACACAGCTGTGTCTTCAGTCTGCAGACTTTGACCTGTTAAAGTCACTATGCTCCTAGCAGGGTCTTTGAAAATGCTTAACTTGTTTTTTAGTGAATCTTTGAATCTAATCGTTCCACCACCCCAAATATGAGTACTCCAAAGAGTACTCAGAGATATTACAGGAGAGGGTCAGACTGTCCAGGCTCTATGGCCATTGGGCCTTGCTGGGTGAGTTCAACACCACAGTGCACAACTGTGAAAAAGAAAACAATTGACGACGATCCAAAGTAACTCAGCATTACTAATTAGTTGGGCTTTTGAAATAATAATCCTTAACTTCTTATTTGTGTGTTTCTATCCTCCCAAATGGAGAGCGACTCACAGGAGGCAGCTGCCAGCAGCAGCAGAGATGCAGGGAACATGGTTTGTGTTGAAGCTGAACTGGTGGAAGATGCTCTTATCTACTCCAACTGAGTGAAGGACAGCTAGATACTCCTCTTTATATACAATGCATTAGGAATGTATTCAGACCCCTTGACTTTTTCCAAATTTTGTTACGTTACTGCCTTATTCTAAAACGGATTAAATGTTTTTTTCCCCTCATAAATCTACACACAATACCCCATAATGACAAAGAAAAAACTGTTTTTTATTAGTTTTTTAAATATCACATTTACATAAGTATTCAGACCTTTTACTCAGTACTTTGTTGAAGCGCCTTTGGCAGCGATTACAGCCTCGAGTCTTCTTGGGTATGACGCTACAAGCTTGGCACAACTGTATTTGGGGAGTTTCTCCCATTCTTCTCTGCAGATCCTCTCAACCTCTGTCAGGTGGGATGGAAGTGTTGCTGTACAGCTATTTTCAGGTCTCTTCAGAGATGTTCAATCACGTTCAAGTCAGGGCTCTGGCTGGGCCACAGAAGGACATTCAGAGACTTGTCCCGGCCGCTCCCTGCGATGTCTTGGCTGTGTGCTTAGGGTCGTTGTCCTGTTGGAAGGTGAACCTTCGCCCCAGTCTGAGGTCCTGAGCGCTCTGGAGCAGGTTTTCATCAAGGATCTCTCTATACTTTGCTCCGTTCATCTTTCACTTGATCCTGACTAGTCTCCCAGTCCCTACCGCTGAAACACATCCCCACAGCATGATGCTGCCACCACCATGCTTCACCGTAGGGATGGTGCCAGGTTTCCTCCAGATGTGGTGCTAGGCATTCAGGCCAAAGAGTTCAATCTTGGTTTCATCAGACCAGAGAATCTTGTTTCTCATGGTCTGAGAGTCCTTTAGGTGCCTTTTGGCATACTCCAAGCGGGCTGTCATGTGCCTTTTACTGAGGAGTGGCTTCTGTCTGGCCACTCCACCATAAAGGCCTGATTGGTGGAGTGCTGCAGAGATGGTTGTCCTTCTGGAGGTTCTCCCATCTCCACAGAAGAACTGTGGAGCTCTGTTAGAGTGACCATCGGGTTCTTGGTCACCTCCCTGACCAAGGCCATTCTCCCCCGATTGCTCAGTTTGGCCGGTCGGCGAGCTCTAGGAAAAGTGTTGGTAGTTACAAACTTCTTCCATTTAAGAATGATGGAGGCCACTGTGTTCTTGGGGACCTTCAATGCTGCAGAAATGTTTTGGTACCCTTCCCCAGATCTGTACCTCGACACAATCCTGTCTCGGAGCTCTACGGACAATTATTTCGACCTCATGGCTTGGTATTTGCTCTGACATGCACAGCCAACTGTGGGACCTTATATAGACAGGTGTGTGCCTTTCCAAATCATGTTCAATCAATTACATTTACCACATGTGGACTCCAATCAAGTTGTAGAAACATCTCAAGGATGATCAATGGAAACAGGATGCACCTGAGCTCAATTTAATAGCAAAGGGTCTGAATACTTATGTAAATATCTGTTTTAAATTTTTTATACATTTGCAAAAATTTCTAAAAGCCTATTTTTGCTTCGTCATTATGGGTTATTGTGTGTAGATTGATGAGGATTTTTATTTATTTAATCCATTTTTAGAATAAAGCTGCAATGTAACAACATTTTGAAAAGTCAAGGGGTCTGAATACTTTCCGAATGCACTGTAACAAGGTTTATGTTGAAGCTGCAACTTTTCTTCTCCAACTGAGTGTCTCCTGAGTGGCGCAGTGGTCTAAGGCACTGCATCGCAGTGCTAACTGTGTCACTAGAGATCCTGGTTCGAATCCAGGCTCTGTCGCAGCCGGCCGCGACCGGGAGACTCATGGGCGGCGCACAATTGGTCCAGGGTAGGGGAGGGAATGGCCGGCAGGGATGTAGCTCAGTTGATAGACCATGGCGTTTGCAACGCCAGGGTTGTGGGTTCGATTCCCACAGGGGGCCAGTATAAAAAAAATATATATATGTAAGTCGCTCTGGATAAGAGCGTCTGCTAAATGACGTAAATGTAAATGTCAATGTAAACTGAGTGAAGGACACACCTCCTTATATACAGAAAATAGCTTATTTGCATAGAGGTGAGGGAGTTGGTATAAGAGGAACAAGAAGAAAAAAATCTAAATTGTGTATATTTGTTATAAACTGCATCAACCTTTATTACTGACTGAAATGAAATACAAAATTCAGTGAACTTTGTACTGTCTCTTTATTTACATTATGTTATTAAAATCACCACAATTATTATTGTCATCAATGTGTCTTGAAATGTCACAGAATATAGTAATCTAAATGTTGGTGTCTCTCAAGGATCTATACTCGGCCCATTACATATTTAAATGTGTATTATTAAGTTTACTTCATATTCTTATCCAAGTGGCAGGTGTTATTTTAGATTGAATTGAGAGTATAACATGCGTATGACATGGTATATGTTAACCAATGTGTGTTGTTGATGCCATGAGTGGAACATAGAATCATAGGGCCAGTTTCCCAGACACAGATTAAGCCTAATCGTTGACTAAAAAGCACTTTTAAAGTTTTAAAAGCACGTTTAATTGAGCTTCTCTATTGAGAATGCTTTTCAGTCCAGGACTTTGCTTAATCTGTGTCTGAAAAACCACCCCCTAGAAACTTTCATACTAAGATCAGTGTCCACCAGTTTTTGAACAGTGCTGCAGCCTCCATGTGTCACTGTGTCTCTTGAGCACAATACGTCTTCAGTGTTCAGACTGTTCATCTGGAGATACACCTGCTGCTTGCTATTGTCTCTGGAGATGGTGAACCAACCCGTAACTGACTGGGAGTAGTAAGTCTTGCCACCACCATCGTTAATAGCTGCAACCCACTCCAGTCCTTTCCCAGGAGCCTTTCTGATCCAATAATTCCAGTTGTTGCCACCAAATCCAGCATATGTGCAGGTCAGTTTGTGTGATTCTCCAGGTTTCATAACTACACATTCAGACTGAGTGAGTGTCTGACCATGAACACCTGCGGAGACAAAGCAACATAGAGATAATACCTTGACTCAAAAACAAATTGTTTACATAAAACCAGTCTTAAAGTGTTTACCTGTCAAACCTATAATCATCAGTAGTAAAGCAATAGTATATTTCATCATGAACTGTCAGAAGTTAGGGTGTGTCCCTGTTCTTCAGTCTAGTCAGTGCTTCAGTCCCTCTCCTCCACTCTGCAGTGAGATAAGTAGTGATGGAAGAGGTCAGAGTTTTGCATTGACTCCTCCTCACAGGGTGGGAAGATGGAGAGTCAGAGATTGGGAACAGGTTCATTTGAACTGAAAACTTCACTTATCGTGACAGTGAGTTAATTTACATTTTAATAAGGGGGAATGAATTACAGTATATTGATCCCTCATATAATAAAAACCATTCAGTTCACCTTAATATAATAATAATAATAATAATAATAATAATAATAATAATAATAATAATAAATAATATGCCATTTAGCAGACCTTAACCTAGATCGCCCTCTAGTGGTTTAAAGGAGGGGTGATTAGTTAATCTGTACTGCATACATACAGACAGAATACACCACACAATAGGCTCTATGCACGCATCACTTCCGCATTGGTGTAAGGATGCTTGGGCATTTCCGGTTACCGGAAAAAAACATTAGACAGCGACAGTAGACCGTTATGATGGCAGAGATGAAGTTTACAAGGTGTTTGCTGGAGTTGCCTAAAGTATCTGTTAATGATATACGGAGGGTCGTCCGGACATCCAGTACGACACCACGTAGCAAACTGGATAAAGGCTTCAAATTTTAAGTTTCTTCTTTTCTTTGCAACTTTGAAGGTAATATGCTAACGCTAGCTAGCCTGAGCTAGAAGCCTTGCTTTGGTGTTTTAAGTCATGACTCCGTCCTGCTTCAGGTTAATCATGCTTTAAATAAAGTTGAATCGTGTATATACCTCTCACTTCATGTGTTTGTACTTTTATGAAAGTATCAGGTAAAAACAGGGCTACAAATGAGATCTCTGTGAGAGCCCACTGCTACCACTCAATGAAGAAACTAAAGCCACCACACCAGCTGAGAGTAGGACTAGATTAAGTGACACATTCAAAGTTCTGTTGAACTTGTTCAAGGTTCTGTTCAACACATGTTTTACTCGTTTAATGTTACCACAGCTTTGATTGCCATTGCTAAGTCTCCCGAGTGGTGTAGTGGTCTAAGGCACTGCATCGCAGGGCTAGCTGTGCCACTAGAGATCCTGGTTCGAATCCAGGCTCTGTCGTAGCTGGCCGTGACCGGGAGACCCATGGGGCTGTGCACAATTGGCCCAGCGTCGTCCAGGGTAGGGGAGGGAATGGCTGGCAGGGAGGTAGCTCAGTTGGTAGAGCATGGCGTTTGCAATGCCAGGGTTGTGTGTTCAATTCCCACGGGGGGCCAGTATAAAAACAATAATAATGTATGCACTCACTAACTGTAAGTCGCTCTGGATACTTGATGTTTCTACTTTTCAAGAGGAATTAGGAGCAAAACCTTCACTCTACTGTTGTCATTGGTACTAGGCTACAATGTTGCACCACTCACCTACTGCTCTGCCAATACTGTTTGAAGGTAGGTAAATGGCACAAGACAATAGGTAAGTGGTGGGAGACAGTATAGCCAAGTGGTGCAAGACAGTAGGAAAGTGATGCAGAAAGCACAAAAGTGACACGAGACAGTAGATAAGTTGCTTACACCAGTAAAAAGTAGAAAGAACAAGTTTTGCTCCTGCTGCTGTAGACCCTCGTCTTTCAAAACCCATTAAATTATGCTTCTGTGTATTTCAGATGACATTGCGTGATTCACAACCAGTTGTGCTTGTTAAAAGCTACTGTTCCTGTGTGGCTGGGTGTGGGATATGCAATCATTTGGTTGCATTACTATATCAGACTACCCATTACTCTGAATGTGGCTTGTCTGTCGTCCCTCCTGTACTTTCGTGCACTGAAACAGAGCAGAAGTGGCATAAACCACGAATAATGGTTTGTATCATTTCAATACCAGACAGTTGTGTCACATGCATACTAGCATCTCTCCTAATCTCCATCTCATAAATAAATAGGGAGTGAAGCCAGGACCTGGGGATGCCATGGTTGTAGTGAAGCCCAAACCAGATGCTACTCCGGCAAGCGGAAATAGGTATGCAGAGTCCAATTAAATAGGCAGACTACAATGTGTTGCGAAATAAATGTTATTAATCGCTGTTAGATTCTGGTGTATCATCGGATCATTCATGGTTTCTGTGTTGGGACGCTCGGTCCTTTCCCAAACTCTGGGCCGTGGGGCTGGAAGACTGAAATTGTTCCATTGAAACAGCACTGGAACAGCTCCCTTCTTCAGACGTCTGCGCCCAGCTGGAGTCGGAGGCTCTATCACATCTTCACTTAGAAAGTGTCGGCTGCAGACTCGTGTGTTTGTTGTAAGAAAGTTGACTCGTCGAATGTTAATCACCCACCGTTTATGTAATTCACTGTCTTTGGGAAAAATAAAAAAACTAACAGAAGAATTGCATCTGGCAGACACTGTACATTGCGGCACACAGCAGTGATGGCTGGAAGAGCTGTCATCCCATTTTTGAAAGGACACTTTCGTACGTTTACACGTCATCGTGTTATAAGTCAAGACGAAGTATTACAAGTAAAAACATTAACATAAACATTAAGATAAACAACAACAACAACGAAAATTAACAGTTTCTGATGTTTTTGACGGCAAGCATTCAATGCTAGCATACGGTAGCACAGCATTCTACGATAACTGGAAGTTTACATCCATCCTGAGATTTAACCGAAAATACGTCATGTGCATATCGCCTATTAAAAGGGAAACATGATGCTAACATTCCCTATTAAAAGGGAAACATGATGCTAATCATACTTCAAGGCTAGGTAACATAAACATAACCACATGTAACATATGGATTTGCATTAGCAACCACATGTAACATATGGATTTGCAAACATTTTTGAGTTATTACATGAAACAATCAGAATTCCGAAGAATGCCGAAGTCATGTCGGAAAAGCTTTTTCCAGGGTGTGATATAATATGGAAGACCCAGCAAGCCAGCCTATTCCCTATAATGTAAACTCCAACAGAAATAACTTCAAATCTATAAATTCAACTTAAACCAAATTGTTTGCACTCATGACTACTGGTTTCAATTACATTTTCAGATAATTTAGAAGCAAATACTTTATGAATGTATTGTTACAAAACAACTTTCAAGGTTGCTATCCAACTATCCTGCTAATGTTAGTTCTACTAGCCCGCTAACGTTAGCCCTACCAGCCTGCTAACAACATTTAGCTTACAGCTACATTCAAGTAAACGAAAGTTTTAGAAATACATAACGCCATCCAACCAGTTATCATCTAACGTAATCAAAGAATGTTAGCTACATGTATATGCAGTTATCTTAGCCAGCCAGCAAGCAAGCCAGCCAGCCAGCTAATATTAGCTATTTAGTCAACTATTAGCTTAGCCAGCCTAGCCAACCACCATTGTTATGGTTGGCAAAGCCAGAGCACAGCAACTGCAGACCAGCTAGAACACAACTAACACAACAGAAGTAAAACATAACCGCAGATCAAAAGCAAAAAGAGAGCAGAGACTTACATATTGATGGATGGGGCCCATCCGATGGTAAAGCTTTTAAAAGAGTGCAGGCTGAGATAGCTACCAAAGCGAGTGGGAGGCGGGCAATTCATCGGGCCGAGGGAGAGTTAGTAAGTGAAATCCAATAGCTACAGTCGTGGTCAAAAGTTTTGAGAATTACACAAATGTTAATTTTCACAAAGTCTGCTGCCTCAGTTTTTATGATGGCAATTTGCATATACTCCAGAATGTTATGAAGAGTGATCAGATGAATTGAAATTAATTGCAAAGTCCCTCTTTGCCATGAAAATGAACTTAATTCCAAAAAAACATTTCCACTGCATTTCAGCCCTGCCACAAAAGGACCAGCTGACATCATGTCAGTGATTCTCTCGTTAACACAGGTGAGAGTGTTGATGAGGACAAGGCTGGAGATCACTCTGTCATGCTGATTGAGTTAGAATAACAGACTTTAAAAAGAGGGTGGTGCTTGAAATCATTGTTCTTCCTCTGTTAACCATGGTTAACTGCAAGGAAACACGTGCCATCATCATTGCTTTGCACAAAAAGGGATTCACAGGTAAGGATATTGCTGCTAGTAAGATTGCACCTAAATCAACCATTTATCGGATCATCAAGAACTTCAAGGAGAGAGGTTAAATTGTTGTGAAGGCGACTTCAGGGTGCCCAAGAAAGTCCAGCAAGCGCCAGGACCGTCTCCTAAAGTTGATACAGCTGCGGGATCGGGACACCACCAGTGCAGAGCTTGCTCAGGAATGGCAGCAGGCAGGTGTGAGTGCATCTGCACGCACAGTGAGGCGAAGACTTTTGGAGGATGGCCTGGTGTCAAGAAGGGCAGCGAGGAAGTCATTTTCTCTGATGAATCCCCTTTCCGATTGTTTGGGGCATCCGGAAAAAAGCTTGTCCGGAGAAGACAAGGTGAGCGCTACCATCAGTCCTGTGTCATGCCAACAGTAAAGCATCCTGAGACCATTCATGTGTGGGGTTGCTTCTCAGCCAAGGGAGTGGGCTCACTCACAATTTTGCCTAAGAACACAGCCATGAATAAAGAATGGTACCAACACATCCTCCGAGAGCAACTTCTCCCAACCATCCAAGAACAGTTTGGTGATGACCAATGCCTTTTCCAGCATGATGGAGCACCTTGCCATAAGGCAAAAGTGATAACGAAGTGGCTCGGGGAACAAAACATCTACATTTTGGGTCCATGGCCAGGAAACTCCCCAGACCTTAATCCCATTGAGAACTTGTGGTTGATCCTCAAGAGGCAGGTGGACAAACAAAACCCCACAAATTCTGACAAACTCCAAGTATTGATTATGCAAGAATGGGCTGCCATCAGTCAGGATGTGGCCCAGAAGCTAATTGACAGCATGCCAGGGCGGATTGCAGAGGTCTTGAAAAAGAAGGGTCAACACTGAAAATATTGACTCTTTGCATAAACTTAATGTAATTGTCAATAAAAGCCTTTGACACTTATGGAATGCTTGTAATTATACTTCAGAATACCATAGTAACATCTGACAAAAATATCTAAAAACACTGAAGCAGTACTTGTGTCATTCTCAAAACTTTTGACCACGATTGTATATAGCGAGAAAAATCATAGAAATATAGATTCCAGACGTCAGTCAGCTAGTGTGCTAGCACTAGGCCAAGGTGGGAAAAGTTACAAAACTCCCGTAGTCTAACTTCACAGATAACATGCCGAAAAGTTGACAAAACAAAAAGGAGAACTGATGAGGTACTACACCATTAGAGCAAGCAGGAATGATTTTCTCTTTGTTTTGAGCCCATGCCAAGAAGGCACCAGAGCATGCCGTGCTAATGGGTTCCCACTAGATAAGACAACCACAAATTCCGTGAAGAGCATGAGGATGCTAAAGTTAACCAACTTGAGCTAGCTACCGAGCTAGCATACGAACTCAGTAGCACAGAGTAGATTCTCCAAATGACGTTGGAAAATAGTGCATTGTGGGTAGTTTAGAAGACATCTGGAAATAAGGTAAAAAATATATAATAACCCCAAAACATAACGACACTGAACAAAAACATAAACGCAACATGTAAAGTGTTGATCCTATGTCTCATGAGCTGAAATAAAATATCACATAAATGTTCCATACGCACAAAAAGCTTATTTCTCTCAAATGTTTTGTTTACATCCCTGATAGTGAGTATTTCTCATTTTGCCAAGATAATCCATCCACCTGACAGGTGTGGCATATCAAGAAGCTGATTAAACAGAATGATCATTACGCAGGTGGACCTTGTGCTGGGGAAAATAAAAGGTAACTCTAAAATGTGCAGTTTTGTCACACAACACAGTGCCACAGATGTCTCAAGTTTTGCAGGAGTGTGCAATTGGCATGCTGACTGCAGGAATGTCCACTAGAGCTGTTGCCAGATAATTTAATGTTAATTTCTTTACCATAAGCTGCCTCCAACGTCCTTTTAGAGAATTTGGCAATACCTCAAACCGGCCTCACAACCGCAGACCACATGTATGGTGTTGTGCGGGCAAGTGGTTTGCTGATATCAATGTTGTGAACAGAGTTTCCCATGATGGCGGTGGGGTTATGGTATGGGCAGGCATAAGCAACTTTCAACTAACACAATTTCATTTTATCGATGGCAATTTGAATGCACAGTGATGCCGTGACGAGATCCTGAGACCCATCGACGTGCCATTCATCCGCCGCCATCAACTCATGTTTCAGCATGATAATGCACGGCCACATGTTGCAAGGATCTATAAGCTGAAAATGTCCCAGTTCTTCCATGGCTTGCAAACTCACCAGACATGTCCCCCATTGAGCATGTTTGGGATGCTCTGGATCAACGTGTATGACACCGTGTTCCAGTTCCCGCCAATATTCAGCAACTTTGCACAGCCATTGAAGAGGAGTGGGACAACATTCCACAGGCCACAATCAACAGCCTGATCAACTCTATACAGAAGGAGATGTGTCACACTACATGAGGCAAATTCTGGTCGCATCAGATACTGACTGGTTTTCTGATCCACACCCCTACCTTTTTTTTAAGGTACCTGTGACCAACAGATGCATGTCTGTATTCCCAGTCATGTGAAATCCATAGATTAGGGCAGCCTTTCTTAATCACAGACCTGTTAATGGTGGGTCGCGGCGTGTCAGAGTAAATGTATTATTATCTCATTAATTACTGGAATTGATTTGGCCAAGTGCATCTGTACTCTTTATTCAGTGCGCTCTCTGCTTAGCAGCTGTCTCTACTCAGTTTGGCAGCTGCGCGAGTGGGAGAGGGAGATGCCTGTGTGCTTCGAGGTTTACCATATCTTTTTTCTGCAGTTTTCTTGAAGATCACTCCGCGACACACATGATGCATCGTTGTCGTTCAACAGCAGATGATGCGCTGTCAGCCACTGACTTGTCTTTCCCATTCGCCATCACTCACCGCTGTCATCAAATGGACTCATGCTAGCCACAAGTTCTGACTGAGATCAATCGTAATGAAACGCAAATACAGCAATGAGGTTCTTTCTCTTAGTTTCATACAAACTTTGAAAAATAACGAGGAGCGCCCACAATGTGTTTTGTGCGGGGAAATGATTAGTAATGAGTCTCTCAAAATGAACAAATTAATAAAACGAAACGTCCTGACCAAACATCCACAGCATGACGGTAAACCCAGGGAGTTCTTTCAGAACAGGGCAGAATGCTTTAGGAAACAGTGCTTCGACCGTGGAAAAGTAAGTCAGCTAGCAAGGCATTGTTGTCATTTTATAACAGGTGATGATAAGCAGAAATAAGGGAGTACTAACTCTCATAGTAGTAGATGCGAGTTTCTCTTTCAAACAATCCCCTGGCCTTGTACACAGCTAATATCTAACATTAGCCAAATCAAGCTAGCTACTGATAGTGCAACCCTTAGTAACAGTACAGATGAAGATGAAACATGATCAGGCCTCCTGTACATCTTACTGTAGAAATTATTGTTGAAAATTAAAATACAAGTAATAATTTTTATTCTGAACTGGAATAAACTGATTGAAGCAAGATGCTTTTTGAGGCAAACACACTCACACAGTTCTGGGTTGCTCATCTACAGCAGGAAGCAGTCTCCTGCCTGAAAGCAGTAAATGTTCTGATCCAGTTTGGCACCACATACCAATGCGAGTCAGGGTTCTCAACTCTGACATACTTAAAAGACAAGTACAGAAACAGTCTCAATGCTTGTTGAAATTTTCAACCAGTCACACACCTCTCATTAGGACTGTGTGTGTTTTCTGGTCTACATCTGTGTGATGTGATCAATCAGTTTATTCCAGTTCAGAATAAAAAATATGTTTTGTATTTTAACAGCAACAGTTCCAACCAAGGCTTTCTTTCAACAATACTTTATACAGTAAGATGTACAGTAGGCCTGATAATTTTTCATCTGTACTGTTACTTAGGGTAGCACTATCAAATAGGCTGTGTGTGTGTTCTGTGTAATGAGTACTCAGGGAGAAAAAGGTATAGATTCACGCGCAGAGTGCGGCAGGTGTTTATTTCGCCTTCGCAGAAGGCAGGAATCGTGGTCACAGGCAGGCAATGGTCATACACAGGAAGGCAAACAGGCAGGTGAAACAAAACTAGGACTGAAGGCTAAATCTGGTTCTCACAAACGAGCTAGGAAAAGGCTTAGTAGAGTCAAAACGAACAATACCTCACAAGGCACAAACAGGATGAACTGAACTAAATAAGG